>NC_083589.1:53894238-54206023 GCF_027579695.1 Neoarius graeffei
GGTGACGTTTTGTGTCAGGAGATGTTTGTTTAGCGATATTGGAAGGAATCTCTGGTGTCAGTGCTTTGGAACAGTCAGGTAAAAGTGTAATTAAGTTTTCTGACACTGGAAAGTCTTTCTAACAAACAGCTTTGCAGTTTCTTATTAACGTCAAGAGGGAGAAAAAAAGACAGGCCAGTTGAGGAAATGACGAGAGCAGGATAGCACTATATTGTTTCCTGGACGTTAAATCTTAAAGGTGTCATTCCACGACAAACCGTTTAATACTTGCTCTTTCTGAAATACCATAGGTCACTCCGAGTTGCATATGCATGCTGCACGTGAAAATGCTCTTCTACCCCCATTCCCTGTATTAGCCTATGAAAGAAAATAGACGGAAAAACGAGCGAATCAGAAAAAGCCCTACGAACTTACGTCACTTCGAAAATGAGTAGTCATGGCCTCGCCCATAACCCACTGGAGGGAGCGTCACAGTGCTATTAGCCAATCAGAAGTGATATGTTTACATGTCATGAATATTAATGAGTAAGAGCTGAAATCCTGTCGTTCTCTCCCCACCCACTCCTCCACCAAACTAGAACAGCCTGAAACAGGAGCACCACACCATTTTTTTCACCAAAACCGGCTCACAGGGCATTCATTCATACTAGAGACCACCGCACAATTAATGAAAAAATGATGCAATGACACCTTTAAATGACAGTATCAACAGATACAGATTATGACATCATTTGTTAATGTCTTGTGGGAATGGGGTCAAGGCCATTGGGTCAGGGAATGGGGGAAGCCATGGCCTAATGGTTAGAGATGCAGCTTTGGGACCAAAAGGTCACCGGTTTGATATTAGATTTGGCAGGTGACCGAATAGTAGAGAAAATGGGGGAAATCCAAACAACCAAACAGAATTGTTTGTGTTTACAAATTTCTGTGGTATAAATGGAATAAAACACTTTTTAACATGCTTTTAGCAGAAAACGATCAACTTTGTGGTGGTAACAGTAACTTAGGTTGACCAGACGTCCCCATTTTCTGGGGACAGTCCCCGTTTTTGGTGGCCTGTTCCCAGCTGGAGCTGTCCCCAGAAATGTCCCTGTTTTTACCCATGACTGACAGACATGGAAAAAAAAAAGACCGAACCCCCCCCAGACTGAAACATCTACCAGATTTCAGCAGACACCTTGCGTATTTTTTTGTGGATCACTTTAAGATGGGTTCAGTCCAATAGCAGAGATGTTCTAGCACACCTCTGGCAAGAGCCTTTCCAGTATTTTGATTGGTGAAGCTGAGGAACAACTTTTTAGCGGAGCGCTAGAATCTTTGCCTAAACTAAAGTCATTCATTCAGCTTTAATAGATCACTTCATCCACTCCTGGACAGGTGAACCATAGTCTTTTCTTGTAGTCTTTTCTAAGTGACATTGTTTATCATCTGTTATTTAGCATCTAAATGTGTAAGCTACATTTTGTGATGTTGTATATGACATAGCATTGCTTGTCACACTGTACTGAGATGTAGCAGTTGACCTAACAAACCGTAGCCTACTGCGGCTAATGCTAGCAGGAGAAAGCTCAGTGCAGCACCAATCAGTCAGTTGAAGTTGTTGCTAGATGTAGTGTAGTGATTTACTGTAACAGAAATCCAGCTGAGGTAAAATTGTAACAGTTCAACGACATAAGCTAACTTACACACAAATTGGTGTATTATCTCACAGAGTAGCTGGATATGTAAAGCTGTACTGTAGGCTTATGGTAATGTTACCACAGTGTCAGTAGTTTGTATAATTTGTTGTGATGTGTAGCGGATTACACATTTTGATTAAGGCGACTCATTCAGGCTCGGTCATCAATTCAGCTATGGCTACAATTTAGGCTATGGGAGATCGGGAATCATTTGTATCCTCAATAAATAATAATAATAATCGATGGCAGCGGTGGCTGTCCATCGCTAGCAATGAAGACTGCCTCATTAGGATGCGCAGAAACCGAGATCGGCCACGAGGCCCGCACCAGAGCTCCCTTCCTAATGAAGTGCCCTGCACAGTAAGGTAAGACAAACAATGTCGTGCCCCCATCGTGTTGTCTCTCTGGACCTCCAGACCTGATGCCAAGTGGTGCACAAAAGTGCCACAGTTCTGACAGGTATGGAAGTTGCCCCGCAGTGACAACTGACTTGCTGAGTGATGCCATCCATTGGCCATTTGAGTGGCTCTTCCACATGCCATCTGGTGGTGTGCCATTGATTCTGTTGGGTTCATCTGCCACATTGCACCGAAAAGTGCCCTGCTGCCAGCACCTTATTGGTGATGTACTTTTTAAACCATAGATGGAACCTAGGCGGCACAGTGGTGTAGTGGTTAGCGCTGTCGCCTCACAACAAGAAGGTCCGGGTTCGAGCCCCGTGGCCGGCGAGGGCCTTTCTGTGTGGAGTTTGCATGTTCTCCCCGTGTCCGCGTGGGTTTCCTCCGGGTGCTCCGGTTTCCCCCACAGTCCAAAGACATGCAGGTTAGGTTAACTGGTGACTCTAAATTGAGCGTAGGTGTGAATGTGAGTGTGAATGGTTGTCTGTGTCTATGTGTCAGCCCTGTGATGACCTGGCGACTTGTCCAGGGTGTACCCCGCCTTTCGCCCGTAGTCAGCTGGGATAGGATCCAGCTTGCCTGCGACCCTGTAGAACAGGATAAAGCGGCTAGAGATAATGAGATGAGATGATATGAGCTGGAACCTAGGCAGGTGCTACCACTCCGGGTCAGAGCGGACCTGGGAGCAATGGTGATTAAAGGGTAACTCCACTTTCCCCAATATTCAAGTCCTCCTGGACCTGAGACTCACCACCGGTTGCAGTTTAAAGTCATACCCCGGACTAAATAATAATAATAATAATAATAATAATGTTACCATACATTGAAATTGCTTGGATTGATGTAAACTGTTTATTTAAATTGCGCTGTGTGTTTTGTATATTTTTAAATACATTGTCCATTACTAGTGGCATATATGGTAATTAATTTAATTTATTTACTTTCATGGGTCTAAAACATCTGTTTCAGCTAACCTACAATTTAAGAGTGTATAAATCTAAATTATGGACCCATACCTGAGATTTTCACATTGTCTTTAATTAATGAGAACCTAAAGCAGTTGCAGAATCAGCCTACAACACACTCAGTGAGAAAAATCCCACTTTTTATGTAATGCATGTTCAAAATACAAGAAAACCAGAAATGTCCCCCCTTTTTATTCCAAAGATGAAAACATTAGATGTTTTCATGACATTTTCACCACCGAACCGAAAATGTCCCCGGTTTTCTTCTCAGAAATCTGGTCACCTTACAGTAACTCTACTTTGTGTTTTATTCCTTACTTAATTCATCTCGTCAAGATTTAACAAATGGCTGACAAGGAGAAACCTGCACATCAGCTGATCCTGTACACTCGAGCAGTGCACTGCCATTGGTTTCTGAGTGAAATTTCCACCATTTTCCTGTTGTATATGACATTATGCATGTTCAAAGCATTGTGCCTGTGCCATTAGCCCTCTTACAGAAACTGTAACTTCTAATATCCATCTCTAAATATTCTATCTGTGAGTTTACATTAAGATAAAAGCAGAATGAAGAGATTTGAGAGGTACACAGAAAAAAATAACAGCTCCCAGACCTGAAGTGGCACGAGATAACAGAGCACTGGGTAAACTTAGTGGCAGTATGTTCCACAAACACCTTATGGTACATGATACATGATACACTACTCCAGAAGGCTGTTTTACACTGTAAGAGGTAAAAGTATAGGGATTTAGGACACTGGGTGCAAGAGGGTATGAAGGCTCAAAAAGCAGGGAGAGGATGGGAGGGAAGGAGGGGGGAGACATCAGACATGGTGAAGAGGATGGAAAAAGAGAGGGCCAAAAGGAGGCCTTACACAGCCTTTCCTAAGAATATAGAAGGGGATGGTGCCCTTTACAATATGGCTGTTCCACACCCTCCTTCCCCAGTCCTCCACATAAACTGAGACCTTGCGCTTGCACCCATCTGGATCCTGCAGTTGGGATCAAAGGTTACAAGATCAACTGTGAGCTACTGCTCACTTACGTATACCCCCGCTCTCGCTTATATCAGAATACAAGCGATCGAAGGAATAGGACACTTATTATGAATGTTGACTTCAACAAATAATGAACCCTGAAACGAGTAAGTAAAGAGCAGTGTCTCTCCCCAGGGATTTCAAACAGCATCCTGGTAAACGGTCATTTTGAAATAGCATTTTGCTTCTTGAAATAGAGTCAAAATCCACCCTATATGTTTCGTAAATACATTCAGTCGGTAAACAGGAAGTCGATGTGCGACAGACCTGGAAATGGTATACACGGTATAGAACCCCAAGCTGAACCTCAGTACCAAATATCAAGCAATTGTGAGTTGTAGTTGCTGAGAAAAATGTTATGAAAATTTTGTAAATCCATGCTATATGTTTCGTAAATACATTCAGTCGGTAAACAGGAAGTCGATGTGCAACAGACCTGAAAATGGTATACACGGTACAGAACCCCAAGCTGAAGCTTAATACCAAGTGGCTACGATTTGTGGTCGCTGAGAAAAAGGGTGTTTCGGACGGACGGATGGAGGTAAATTAAAAACTAATATACCCCCCCCTCCTTCAGAGCGGGGGTATAAAAATGTGGCGCAGGTGTAATGAATTCCAGTCACGGTATAAAGTGTGTCCAAATCTGAAGAATAAATTAGGTGACTCACCAGGATCTGGACAGTAAGGAGTCCTTCACCAGCGTCACGGGCATCAATGGTGAATTCTACTGGAAGGCTGGCAGGGACACCAGCAGCGTTAAGGCCAGGTCCACTGGCACGAACCTTACTGGCATCATGAGCAGGCAGGGCTTTTACCTTAAAGGGACTGGTACAAACCAAAAAAAAAAAGGACAGAGCAATGCTGTTAAAGCCTATTTCGATTCTCTGTGTGAGGACAGAGGAAGTGTTCATGAGGAAACTAATCATTGGGGTAATGCTGTGATTGTAATGAGTAAAGTGTGAATATGGCACGTTCTTACCTGCGTGGTACTTCTTGGTCAGCATATTTGACATAAACTGTGTAAGGTCCGTCCTTGGAGGGGGTGTAAATCACAGTGTGAGTACCATCACCATTATCTGTAATGTTAACTGGTTCCGTCGCTCCTACAGTGGTGAAGTATTGGAAGGATTAGATTATTTATCCATTTATTTATTTATTCATTCATTTATTTATTTATCCATTTATCTATCTATTTATTTATTCTTTCGTTTAAAAAATTGAGTGTCAGATCATGCTTGGAGGTAATGCTAAAAATACTGGCACCATTCATGAAAATAAATGTCAAAGGCAATGTGTGATATTGTGAGCTTAAACACGTACATTTTTAACGTTGAAAAAATGTTAACATAAAATCTTAAGCTTTAAAATTGACTTTTGTTTCCTTTCCAATGTCTTCTCGAGTAGATTCTCAAGTGCATTCTTTTTTTTCTACAAATCTTTGGCTTCAATATTAGCAGCAAAACTACAATTAATAGCTTCCCTTAACACCATTAAAGGAACAGTCCACCGTACTTCCATAATGAAATATGCTCTTATCTGAATTGAGACGAGCTGCTCCGTACCTCTCCGAGCTTTGCGCGACCTCCCAGTCAGTCAGACGCAGTCAGACGCGCTGTCACTCCTGTTAGCAATGTAGCTAGGCTCAGCATGGCCAATGGTATTTTTTGGGGCTGTAGTTAGATGCGACCAAACTCTTCCGCGTTTTTCCTGTTTACATAGGTTTATATGACCAGTGATATGAAACAAGTTCAGTTACACAAATTGAAACGTAGCGATTTTCTATGCTATGGAAAGTGCGCACTATAATGACAGGCGTACTAACACCTTCTGCGCGCTTCGGCAGCGCATTGATATCTGAGCTCCGTATCAATGCGCTGCCGAAGCGCGCAGAAGGTGTTAGTACGCCTGTCATTATAGTGCGCACTTTCCATAGCATAGAAAATCGCTACGTTTCAATTTGTGTAACTGAACTTGTTTCATATCACTGGTCATATAAACCTATGTAAACAGGAAAAACGCGGAAGAGTTTGGTCGCATCTAACTACAGCCCCAAAAAATACCATTGGCCATGCTGAGCCTAGCTACATTGCTAACAGGAGTGACAGCGCGTCTGACTGACTGGGAGGTCGCGCAAAGCTCGGAGAGGTACGGAGCAGCTCGACTCAATTCAGATAAGAGCATATTTCATTATGGAAGTATGGTGGACTGTTCCTTTAACGCTCTTGTAATGTGTAACAAGGTTGGAACAAATGTCAAGGGATCTTGGACCCTTCTCCATGCAGAAGATTGCAAGCCACTCTCCAATCCTATATTTAGCTGTTCAATTCATACAATTAACAGTTATTCCATGAAATCGAGTCGTACAGAGCTGACAGCCAAGGTGCGAAGCGCTGAGCTGGCTATAAGCTGTGTACGACGAGATTGAGTGGAATAACTGCTTTATTCTTTCCACATTCACTGGATTTTGAGAAACAGAGCATTTTTATTTTTTGCAAATTCTATAAATAAAAACTTTATACAAAACGTCCGACAAAATAATTTCTGCTTAGAATGCAAACAAACCGGCGAAATGACGGTAGCAATTTGTGAAAAATACAATACTAATTATTGAAAAATCAAAAAGATAAAGTTCTTACCATCAAATACATTCACTCCATTATTTGTTGGGTTTTTTTTGTAATTTTGGGGGTTTTGTTTTCGAGTAGAGTTTTTATTTCATCAAGTCAAGTTTATTTTTATAGAGCTTTTAACCACAGACATTGTTGCAAAGCGGCTTTACAGAATTTGAATGACTTTAAACATGAGCTAATTTTATCCCTAATCTATCCCCAGTGATCAAGCCTAAATTTCGTCCTTGGTTGGTTCAGCAATATGCTCCGCCATTTTGTTTTTCTCTGCTCACGGTATACGAGCTGAGAGCCTAGTAGTAGAGTAGCCAATCAGAGCACACGATTGCTCATATCCAGTGAATGTGGATGGAATAACAGCATTCAGAGAGTGTTCAAATTCCAAGTCTGTGGTGTCTAAACTGATTGTGCGCCTTTTTTTTTTTATTTGGAAGTATAATTAAGGAAATGATCTTCATCCTGAGCCAGGATTTAACATCCTATTACAAGGCTTAATTTTCAAACGTCTGCTAAAGGATGCCAATACTTCTAAAGGGATATTATACTCTACGCAAGACGCACTATGTAAGTCATACTGTTATTTGATGAAGGTAAATGTGTGTATGTATGTTTACCAGTTGGGCTGTAGAGTAACACCTCCAGTGGGGCCAGGCCGGCATTACTGCAGTCTACGGTGAAGGTCTGTGGGACATGAGCTCGCACTCCATTGCCCAAGCCTGGGCCGGAACACCTCACCTTACTGGGATCCACCAGCTCTCGAACTGGAACTCTGAATGGACTGCCTGCATGGTAGAAACATTTTCCATGCTCTTGAACGCAATCCTAAACACTAACCAGAACGTCAAGGACGTAGTAGCTCACCTGGCCTGCCATCAAAACAACCACGACTACCATAACATCAAACAGAACTGAAATGTGACAATGTGAGAGAGGACCAACCTCCACGGCAAATTGTTTACAACAGGAAACTCAACAAAGGACTAAATCTTGTTCCCCGAGGGAAGATCGACCCAAAACATTGATCAGAACTGAATTTGCATGATAAATGAGAGAGACGATACAATTCTAGTCAGAAAAAAAATTTGTGAAGTTGACTTAAGCCTAGGTCACAACCGGACGTACGATTTTTTGGCCGTGCGATTTTTGGCGTTTCCCAAATCGCTGCGTTTTTTTTCATTCGTGGAGAAAGACGCACGTTGGTCATAAGTTTGTCTTGCAACCTGAAAAAAACGTAAGCGCCCGTAGAGTTTGTTTGACATGACAAAGAACCTCTGCAGCCGGTCTGCAGCCAGTCTACGGCTCAAAAATCAGCACGTCACACGCGCGCCCTCCGTGCGTTTCTTGCGTTTTTTGCACGTAGACCGGCCGTAGGAGCACGTACGGCTGGTTGTGACCGAGGCTTTAATTACTAAGTTGTTAGCAAAAAATTGACAATCCAATGACCATATTTTGTGCAGAAAGTCTAGTTCTTTCAAATAAAACGATCAGAACTGAAATCCACTCAGAACTGAGGGAGGAGACACGATTTAACTGAAAATAAACAAAGTTGTAAACAAATTGTTTACAACAAGAAAATGAACAAACAAATGACCAAGTATTGTTCCCCGAGGGAAGATCTACCCAAAACATCGATCAGAACTGAAATTGGGTGAGAACTTTGAGAGGAGGTACAATTCTAATGAGAAGTCCCAAAATTCACGAAGTCGGCCTAATTAGCAGTTCGTTAGCAAAAACTGACAATACAATGACCAAGTGTTGTGCAGAAGGTCTAATTCTTTCAAATGAAACAATCAGAACTGACAGTACAATGTTGTCGTTGAGATTGAGAACTGAGGGAGGGAGGAGACAGGATTTGACTGAAAATAAACAAAGTTGTGAACAAACTTTGTTTACAACTTGTTTGTTGACAACAAACTTTTTTAAACTATTTAAACTTTTAAACTGGTTTGTTTACAAATTGTTTACAACAGGAAAATCAAGAAACAAACGACCATGTTTTGTTCCTCAAGGGAAGATCGACCCAAAGCATCGATCAGAACTGGAATTGGATGAGAACTGCGAGAGGAGATCCATTTCTAATGAGAAGTCCCAAAACTCGTTAAGTTGACCTAATTAGCAGTTCGTTAGCAAACATTTGACAAAACAACAACCAAGTTTTGTGCGGAGTGAGGAGTTCTTTCAAACAAAACAATCAGAACAGAAATCAGTGGAGAATTGACGCAGGAGATACGATTTAACTGAACTGTGGACAACGGACGGACGACGGACACCACGCCATGGCAACAGCTCATCGGCCTTATGGCCAGATGAGCTAATTAACTCAAACGTACTGTATCTCGGAATAAATCTGACAAAAACAACCTCATAAAACTGTCACACTAAAACTGATTAACACCAATTGATTTAAATATCCTCTGAATTGTATTATGACCCCGATCTCAGGTTAATCTATTAACAGCAAGTTTAACAACAAAAGAAAGCTTTGGTACTGATTCCTATTGCATATCCTACTAAGCAAAGTGTAATAGCCTACCTGGGATTGGAAGGCCTCCGAATGTGATGTTAACGTCATACTCTCCATGAGTGAAGGGAATGTATTCCACGCTACAACTGCCATCTTTATTGTCCTTACAGGACATCTTAGCCTCAGACGGGCCCTCGATGGCCAAGCCGAGGCCACCAGTACCGGCTCCCCTAGAAACAGACAGATAAGTCGAGATGATTTCCAGGATTTCAGTATGACCCTATTGCATTTTCTATCAAATGCATGAAGCACTTTTATTTCCATGATCCACTGTCCTGATAGATGGAAGTTATTGAGTAATATGCTAATATTAATAATCAGAGGTGTCAAGTAACGAAGTACAAATACTTTGTTACTTTACTTAAGTAGAAATTTTGGTACTTTCTACTTTACTGGAGTAATAATTTTTCAACCTACTTTTTATCTCGACTCGTTACATTTTCAAGCATTTACTTTTACTTCGTTACGTTTATAATAGTCTCGTTACTTGCATTTCATTCGGCTTGACACTTGCGACACTTTAAAAGGGAAAAAAATCAAATCCAGATCATTCGCATCATACACACACAAAAAAAACCAGAAACAACCCAATCAAGATAATTCGCGCCATTAAATTTGATTGTGGTTGGATGAGGAATATAATCAAAATGTCATTACGACATCCTATGGAGCACTTGCATGTGACGTCACAGCCGATCCAGATTGTGACAGACGCCATCTTGTCGGTCAAACGCCATATTTCCGCCTTCTACTTCTACTTCTGCTTCTACTTCTACCTTTTCTTCTGGAAAACCCTACTATATACAATTCTACTACAACGGCTGCGGCTACAAGCTCTCCCTACCTGTGCACGTTTTTTATGTTTTTTGTGTGTATTTTTGCGTGTTGTTCGTCTGTACCGGACTTCAATATCCACTACAACCGTATGGACTTACTGGACATTGGTTTCCAGCAGAAAATGACGGTTTGTAGCGATTTCCATCGCATGCACAACATTCCGGACGAAAAAAAAAAAAACATTCCGGACGAGATAGCGAGACCAGCGGGGTCTCCGTGGATTGTTATTGGAAGCAAAGCGAAGGAGGCGGCGCCGGGAGAGGAAGCAAAAGCGAGGCTGTAGAGCCGGCCTGTTGACTAAGCTCAGAAAACAGCCACTCAAACCTCCACTGCTAAGCCTCTACCTCTCCAACGCCAGGTAAACAAGACGGACGATTTGGAATTACAGCTGGAATTACCTTATTCTATTCTATAATCGGCTGGTCAGTGCTATACTCAATACTTAAGTGACTTACCCATCCAGTGAGGATCATTTTCTTGTTTACAAGATGCCACATCTGAGTCGCTGACAAATCCTGAATTTCTGTAGAGATAACTGTCCAGAGATTTATAAGCACGCAGTGCTTCACCACTGAACAGCGAGGGAAAGTTAATGAGGTAATTATACACGTCCGGGTATTCCGCCTCTGGCAGTTCAATATCCACTGACACGGTCGTGAAAACTCCGTCCGGTAAGCCATAAGGGTCACTAATCTGTAGATCGTTTATTTTAGACATATATCTAGTTATCTGTTCATTAGAAAAATGAGCCGTGTAGTCCGTCCGTTGAAATTGATCCATTCTGTACACGAGTGCAGCAGTATTCAGCTGTGCTGTTGACCGACAAGATGGCGGCTGTGTACTTTCCGGTCACGTGACTGCAAGATCTCTATTGGTCTGTCTAAACTACCACACAGGGCGCTCCAAGCACACAGCAATCAGAGCTCTGACTTCGACACCGTTAGTAAATTGCGGGCTCTCGTTCGTTTGTCAGGAGTGGAATTCCCCCCCCCACGAACCATATGCGGCATTCTCTTTTCTGAGTCAGGTTAAGTTTACAAACGCAGTTATGGTATCTTGGTGGGTGTTAGTGAGTAAAGTGACAGGTCTTAGCTTAGTAAACGTTATATTAGCTTGTAGTGTGTCGGCATTCCAGCGGCCGCCCTTTCTCTCCTCGCCTGTGTTCAACCTCGCATTGCTGGAACACAAACATTCTGTTGACTTCTCTCGGTGAGCCAGTAACTAGTAGGGATGAGAAAGTGTTTTTCTTGCATTTTAACTGGAACCTGCTGCCTCTACTGCACGTCCCATATGAAAAAGAAAAAAAACCTGCAATTTATTGATAACTTACTTCTGAGGTATGAAGTTTTACACCATTACAACACTTACAGACAACAAGTCATTATTACTTGTGCTCCATGAAACACATTTTAATGGGTCAGGAGAATGGACTGTATGTGGACTTCTAGGCTGCGCCTTTGTCCTTAATAGCATTTTTTCCTCTTTCATTACTTTTACTTTTGTACTTTAAAGTGCCATTCCACCATTGGATGTATTTTTTTGGCATAAAATACAATATATTTTATGACAACATGACTAGACAGAGAAATCTTTTAGCTTCAAAATGATATATCAAACATACCGTATTTTCTGGACTATAAGCCGCTACTTTTTTCCTAGGTTTTGAACCATGCGGCTTATACAAAGGTGCGGCTATTCTGTGGATTTTTCTTCCACCGCTAGGGGCGCTCTAACCGGAAGTAGAATCAAAAATAAGATAGACGAAAAATCAATGCAAAGAAGAATTAGCAGATCTTTAGCAGATAGAACACGCACGACAAATTACTAACTGGTAATTATTTTCAAATCCAGCGAAGATGATTAAAGTGACTTGTGGTTTCAAACACAGGAGAAATGAAGGTAAATAAATACCGGTTATTTTCTCTTGGTTCTGTTCCGTTTTAATCAGCAAAGTTGCTGCCGTGTTAAAAGGCACTGTTCGGAAAGAATCTGTTCAGGTACATACATGTACATTTACAGTACAAAATCGTTCTGTACATGCAGTAAATATCTAATTTTTCAACATAGATATCTGCGGCTTATAGCCCGGTGCGGCTTGTATATCTTTTTTTTAATTTTTTTAAAAAAATAGAGCGGATGCGGCTTATATACAGGTGCGCTCTATAGTCCAGAAAATACGGTAATTTTTTGACAACGACAAGTATATTAATTTTGCGACCAAAGTCACCTACCCTTTTAATTTCCGTGCGGTAGTGAAACGTGATGTCATCGGCAGGTTCCCCTTCTTGTGTACCACGTCACGTGTGACGTGACACAGATTATCAGCAATGGCGGATAGAACGCGATTGTCAGCTTCGGAAAAGAAGCGAAGGAAAATAGCAAGTGGTGCCCAAAGGAGGCGGTCGATGGTGAATATCGGCACAGCAATCGACAAGTGGAAATCGCGTTCTATCCGCCATTGCTGATAATCTGTGCCACGTCACACGTGACGTGGTACACAAGAAGGGGAACCTGCCGATGACATCACGTTTCACTACCGCGCGGAAATTAAAAGTGTAGGTGACTTTGGTCGCAAAATTAATATACTTGTCGTTGTCAAAAAATTATGTTTGCTATATCATTTTGAAGCTAAAAGATGTCTCTGTCTAGTCATGTTGTCATAAAATAGATTGTATTTTATGCCAAAGAATACATCCAATGGTGGAATGGCACTTTAAAGTAGTTTAGAAATCAGTATACTTTTTACTTTTACTTGAGTAAAAAGCTTCAGTTGATACTTTTACTTCATGAAAAGTATTTCTAAACCATAGTATCTATACTTCTACTTGAGTAATAAATGGTAATACTTGACACCTCTGTTAATAATATGCTAATGTATGTTAAGATACCAATACGCTAATGTGCTATGAGTAATATGCTAATCAAATCTAATCAAATCAAATCAAGTTTATTTGTATAGCGCTTTTAACAATAAACATTGTCGCAAAGCAGCTTTACAGAATTTGAACGACTTAAAACATGAGCTAATTTTATCCCTAATCTATCCCCAATGAGCAAGCCTGTGGCGATGGTGGCAAAGAAAAACTCCCTCAGACAACATGAGGAAGAAACCTCGAGAGGAACCAGACTCAAAAGGGAACCCATCCTCATTTATGCTAATATGCTAATCTTGAGTAAGATGAAAAAAAATGAATAACAAAGTCCAAATAAAATACCTACCTGGTCTCTACGGTGAAGCGGTTGGATTTGTTGACTAATCCCTCTTCTAGACCTGGTCCATATGCCTGCACACGGCTCGGGTCACAGCCCTCTGTTACTGACACTCTGAACGGGCTCTTAGGAACCGGCACGTCATCATACAACACCTCAATCAGGTGCACACCTGGATATAGACACAAGGTCCACGATGTTAGGTGTGATTTAAGGATGATTTCCGTGTATTGTAAGGAAACTGACTCCAACGCTGCAGCTCTAAATGCGTTATACATTATTGGCATCTCATTGCAATCACCTCCGACAAAAAATACTTACAGTTGTGCTCATAAGTTTACATACCCTGGCAGAATTTTTGCTTTCTTGGCCTTTTTTCAGAGAATATGAATGATAACACAAAAACTTTTTTTTCCCCACTCATGGTTAGTGGTTGGGTGAAGCCATTTATTGATAAACAACTGTGTTTTCTATTTTTAAAGGCGTCACGCAGTGGCGATAAAAGTCGCATTATTCTGCACCAGAATGCTTTCGAGATTCGAAATAAATTGACCGTCGATTTTTCAAAAGCTTCCCGCAGTTGTAATCGGTCCTTATTTGGTCATGCCCATCACTTGAAATTTCCCGCGTTCGCAGCACCCCCTCTCGGTCAATGGAACAGCTACGTGACGTCATACCAGTAACCACTCGGTGCAGTTGCAATGGCGGACACACCAGAAAATAGGAGCGATGCTGAGGAAATTAGCTTTGATTTTACCGATACAGAAGAAGAAAATGGCCCACAAGTAGAGATTTTGACAGCTGAATGTCCTGGTGGTATCCAGCCTTACAGATTTGAACCTGAGCGCTCATCTTCAGAAGAAAATGAGGACAGTTCTGACGACGACAGAAACGAAGACAAGAATGAAGAAGACCGGCGACTTGAAGACTTGTTTTGGTTGGTTTCTCTGACTAAATCACTACTTGTGTGTATTTTTAAAGACCATTTTCACTTGAATTAGAATGCTGTGTGATTAATCTATGATTATGTGTAATACTGATAGCTGTAGGGGGTGAAAGTATAGCTAGAAAGATTGAATTCTAGCGACTTGACAGCTTGCGATCTCGCGAAATGCAGTGGGCCTTCTGATACAGTAGACCCCTTGATATTCCAGTTTTCATCATTTTCCTTTTATTGCGGTTGATTTTAACTTGATATTCAGTATGTTATAGGCTGGGAGTATTGAGCTTTGTATTGTATTGTTTAGTAAACGTACAATCGTCAGTAATAAGTGATAATTATTAGTTAAAGGCAGCTCTGTGGCATAAATCTTTCAATTAATCTTCTGTCATCCATTTGCTAAAATTATGTGCCACATATGTTATCAAGACAACACTTCATGTGACAAAGAAAGATATGACAAATACATAAATGTATGAAAATCATTTTGTACAATTAATGATTGATACATAGAAACACTTAAAACATGTGTTTTTAAAAAAAAATTTTTTCTATCAATACCTAGCCATGACCTTGAAATCAGATCCATTGATAAGAACAGTCACAAATAGTGTTCAGTGTTCGTTGTTACAGCCAAACACAATACACCGATTAGGCATTTTGTATCACAGAATATTAATACATCATTTCATAGTGTTTTGAGTGTTCAAAACTATCCACAAACTGAATAAATCCACAAAATCCACAATGTAAACAACTCTGGTAAATGCACGCTATAGAGAAAACATGGTGACAGGCCAGCATCACCCAAGGGAGGTTACTGGTATGACGTCACACATAAGTTGACCTAGTTAACGGCTGGCTGCCTAAATTTGGCTGTGCGCGTCAACTTTAAATGCTTGTAGCGGGCGCATCGTGACACTGAGATCGCGGGAAACCGAGGGGCTTGAATAACCCACCAAACCCGACATTTTGACACATGATATAGCCTGATTGCTGAAATTACCGCACGACGCCTTTAAATCATAATGACAACAAAAAACATCCAAATGACCCTGATCAAAAGTTTACATACCCCAGTTCTTAATACCGTGTATTGCCCCCTCTAACATCAATGACAGCCTGAAGTCTTTTGTGGTAGTTGTGGATGAGGCTCTTTATTTTCTCAGATGGTAAAGCTGCCCATTCTTCTTGGCAAAAAGCCTCCAGTTCCTGTAAATTCCTGGGCTGTCTTGAATGAACTGCACGCTTGAGATCTCCCCAGAGTGGCTCGATGATATTGAGGTCAGGAGACTGAGATGACCACTCCAGAACCTTCACTTTGTTCTGCTGTAGCCAATGACAGGTCGACTTGGCCTTGTGTTTTGGATCGTTGTCATGTTGGAACGTCCAAGTACGTCCAATGCGCAGCTTCCGGGCTGATGAGTGCAAATTTGCCTCCAGTATTTTCTGATAACGTGCTGTATTCATCTTTCCTTCAACTTTGACCAAGTTTCCTGTGCCTTTGTAGCTCACACATCCCCAAAGCATCAGCAATCCACCTCCGTGCTTTACAGTAGGAATGGTGTTCCTTTCATCATAGGCCTTGTTGACACCTCTCCAAATGTAACGTTTATGGTTGTGGCCAAAAAGTTCAATTTTGGTCTCATCACTCCAAATTACCTTGTTCCAGAAGTTTTGAGGCTTGTCTCTGTGCTGTTTGGCATACATTTTTGTTGGTCTACCTGACCGTGGTTTGGTTTTAACAGAGCCCCTGATTTTCCATTTGTTAATCACAGTTTGAACACTGCTGACTGGCATTATCAATTCCGTGGATATCTTTTTGTATCCCTTTCCTGTTTTATACAGTTCAACTACCTTTTCCCGTAGATCCGTAGACAATTATTTTGCTTTCCCCATGACTCAGAATCCAGAAACGTCAGTGGCTGGATGAAAGATGCAAGAGTCTGTCTGGATCCCAGAAACTCACTCAGCTTTTATGCACACACACTGATTACAAGCAAACAGATCACAGGTGAGGATGCTACCTTTAGTAGCCATTCAAACCCATTTGTGTCAACTTCTGTGCATGTTATCAGGCCAAAATCACCAGGGTATATGAACTTTTGATCAGGGTCATTTGGGTAGTTTCTGTTGTCATTATGATTTAAAAAGAGAAAACACAGTCGTTTGACAATAAATGGTTTCACCCAACCACTAAGCATGAGTGGAAAAGATGTTTTTGTGTTATCATTCATATTCTCTGAAAAATGGTCAAAGAATCATAGATTCTGCCAGGGTATGTAAACTTATGAGCACAACTGTATCTTAACCATGAGATGCTTTCAGGAAACTGAGCCTGGTACTTCTTGTGAAATTGCAATCGCAAATACAATCAGCTTTTTTATTAATAGGGGAGAGTGGGGTAAGATGAGCCACTTTTTACATTTTTCATCATAACTACATGTTAAAGCCATTTTTGCTTCCAGTCTACACACCATACCAAATTTCAAAGTGTACTGTTACTATCTGAGCAAAACATAATTGATAAGCTCTTATGGTTAGAGTGATATTACCTCTTGAAAAAAAAATGTCAAGTGGCTCAACTTACCCCATGCACGGGGTAAGATGAGCCACTGTGTGGGGTAAATTGAGCCAACACAAAACATGTTAGGTTAACAAAGTAAACAACTTTTATTATTAGAAATGCAATCAATGAATCAAGTCAAGTCAATCAAGTGGGGGATAGGGCCGTTGCATAGAGAAGGGGAGATGAAGAGAGAGGTGATAGAACGAGATGGGATAGGGAGGGATAGATAGATGGATAGAGAGAGAGATATGCATAGATAGATAGAAAGAGGGATGGTTAGAGAGGGAATGAGAGATATACTATATTATAGAAATTACTAAAACAGTAGAACAGTGCGGGCGGCACGGTGGTGTAGTGGTTAGCGCTGTCGCCTCACAGCAAGAAGGTCCTGGGTTCGAGCCCCGGGGCCGGCGAGGGCCTTTCTGTGTGGAGTTTGCATGTTCTCCCCGTGTCCGCGTGGGTTTCCTCCGGGTGCTCCGGTTTCCCCCACAGTCCAAAGACATGCAGGTTAGGTTAACTGGTGACTCTAAATTGACCGTAGGTGTGAATGTGAGTGTGAGTGGTTGTCTGTGTCTATGTGTCAGCCCTGTGATGACCTGGCGACTTGTCCAGGGTGTACCCCGCCTTTCGCCCGTAGTCAGCTGGGATAGGCTCCAGCTTGCCTGCGACCCTGTAGAAGGATAAAGCGGCTAGAGATAATGTGATGTGTGTGATGTGAGTAGAACAGTGCCAAAAGAATCTTATTTCTTTCAGTAGGTTAAAACATTGCTAAAACATGCAGCAATCATTCCATCAATCATTCAATCATTTCATCATTATTCAATGTTCCAAGCGTTCAAATGGCAAGGGAACACCATTTGCCTCTCCCTCCGTGCTGTCCCCCCAACAGTAAAGGGGCGGGGCAATTTTTTCACAATATCCTGTCTTGACAGGACAGCCTCATCTTTCTCTTTGAAGACAAAGGTTGGCTTTCTTGCAGAGCCATGGCATGACCGGCTTCTTTTGAGAAATCTTGCCTCTATTTCGAAGACATCCAATTTGATTATCTGGCCAATGAAGAAATGCACTTTCTTCTTCCCCGTGCATTTTGCCACAACATAATCCCCCACATCTAACAACTGGTCTTCCTCATCTGATGTCATATATATATATATGTTGTTGTCATATATGACCAGTAAATGTGAAAACTTAAGTGTCATCCATATTGGGTAAGCTCAGACACCAATGGGGTAAGTTGAGCCAGTGGCTCAACTTGCCCCACATCTAATGGCTCATCTTACCCCATGGCCACCATTTTGTAGAAAAATGCTAATAAAGGGGATTAGGCTAATCAAAATTATTTTTATTAGCATTCATATCATAGCTTAGAAAGCCACTAACTTAACCCTAATGTGTCTAAATATTATTCTACTTTTGTCTTCTCTAAATCATCTTCACTGTGGACAAACATGGAATTGACTTAGAAAGCACAAAAACACATTTTTATAAATATCTCCCTCACCTAGTTTGACATGTGGTGCTCCTCTCCACAAGTGTAAGTAAATGGTCCCGGCCCCCTTTGAATGTGGTCACATGGTCACATTTGTTTACTGTTTCTTAGAAACAGGGGGTGGCTCATCTTACCCCCTGGCTCATCTTACCCCGCTCTCCCCTACTGATGTCCAGTCATTTTGTTTGTAGAGGATATGGGGGTTTGTGCACTTCATTTGCGTTCTTGAGCCAAATTACAAGATGCTACTGTAAGTGTTCAGTTAAATAAAATCATTTCGTAATAAGAAGCTGAGTATGGCCCTAAAACCTAAGAGCTTTAAACCACATGTTTTCTCAAACCATAGCAAGCTGTGCTATTAAAAGGCAAAAGACAAGCTCAAGGAACATGTTCACAAAAGAGCAAAGGAGCAGTTTGTAAAATCTGGTCCCAGTTCATTACTTCCTACATCCAGACTCACACTGTCATTGGCTGATCCTCAAAGCCTGACTAATCCAACAAAAACTGAAATTCAGTTCACTGGGTTTAATGTGTCATACTGGGGCAACGATCTTAAAACTGAGGCCTCTGTTGAACATCTTACCATCCTCATAAGCAGTGTACTCTATTCTGTAGGTCCCGTCCCCTTTATCGGTGATGTACGTATCTGTGTTGGTGCCTGAAGGGTTAACAATGCAAGCTTTGACGTGGTTTCCTCCGGTCACGTTGTGAGTGCGGGCGTCCGCGATAAAATGTGTAGTGACTTCTCTGAGGACTCCTGGAAAGCCAAGCAAGCACCAAAAAAATACATAAATGCACATCAGCAATTGATTGCTAGCAATTATTCCCAATCGCAGTTTAAAGAGCTGGAGAGACTATAGGATTAAAGCGCTGCTGCAACAAAATTTTTAGGGAAAAGCTTAGAAAATAAAATAGTAAATCTCGGACTCCACTGAAGATCTAAAGATTAATATGCAGGTCATTTAGGGTAGGTTTTTCCTTTGAACGTGGACAAGCATGTTTTTCAGAAATCATTAGTTCAGGTTATTTTGTGTTAAAAATGGCTGCTTCTGAAATGTAAATTTCTTCTGCTTTTAGATGTGCATATATACACTACCGTTCAAAAGTTTGGGGTCACTTTGAAATGTGCTTATTTTTGAAAGAAAAGCACTGTTCTTTTCAATGAAGATCACTTTAAACTAATCAGAAATCCACTCTATACATTGCTAATGTGGTAAATGACTATTCTAGCTGCAAATGTCTGGTTTTTGGTGCAATATCTCCATAGGTGTATAGAGGCCCATTTCCAGCAACTCTCACTCCAGTGTTCTAATGGTACAATGTGTTTGCTCATTGCCTCAGAAGGCTAATGGATGATTAGAAAACCCTTGTACAATCATGTTAGCACAGCTGAAAACAGTTGAGCTCTTTAGAGAAGCTATAAAACTGACCTTCCTTTGAGCAGATTGAGTTTCTGGAGCATCGCATTTGTGGGGTCGATTAAATGCTCAAAATGGTCAGAAAAATGTCTTGACTATATTTTCTATTCGGCGGCACGGTGGTGTAGTGGTTAGCGCTGTCGCCTCACAGCAAGAAGGTCCGGGTTCGAGCCCCGTGGCCGGCGAGGGCCTTTCTGTGTGGAGTTTGCATGTTCTCCCCGTGTCCGCGTGGGTTTCCTCCGGGTGCTCCGGTTTCCCCCACAGTCCAAAGACATGCAGGTTAGGTTAACTGGCGACTCTAAATTGACCGTAGGTGTGAATGTGAGTGTGAATGGTTGTCTGTGTCTATGTGTCGGCCCTGTGATGACCTGGCGACTTGTCCAGGGTGTACCCCGCCTTTCGCCCGTAGTCAGCTGGGATAGGCTCCAGCTTGCCTGCGACCCTGTCGAACAGGATAAAGCGGCTAGAGATAATGAGATGAGATGAGATATTTTCTATTCATTTCACAACTTATGTTGGTAAATAAAAGTGTGACGTTTCATGGAAAACACAAAATTGTCTGGGTGACCCCAAACTTTTGAACGGTAGTGTATATACCCCAAGCACATAGAAAATTGTGTGCTTCCAGGTATAAATGCAATTTATATGGCTGATAATGGACAAATTATGTATTTTATAGCTGAATTGCTTTAAAATTGAAAGAGATGGCTACTGTTAATTATTCTATCCACATTCACTGGATATGAGCAATCGCGCGCTCTGATTGGTTACTCTACTACTCAGCTATCAGCTCATACACTGTGAGTAGAGAAAAACAAAATGGCGGAGCGTGTTGCTGAACCAACCGAGGACGAAATAAAAACTCTACTCGAAAACAAAACCCCCAAAAAATACAAAACAAAGCAACAAAATATGGAATCAAAGTATTTGATGGTAAGAACGTATCTTTTTAAAAATTTTTTCAAGAATTATTATCATTATTATTATCACATTTTTCACAAATTGCTAGTCATTTTGCTGATTTGTTTACATTCTTAGCGGAAATGATTTTGTCGGACGTTTTGTATAAAGTTTTTATTTATCGAATTTGCAAAAAATAATAATGCTCCGTTTCTCAAAATCCAGTGAATGTGAATAGAATAAAACAGTTATTCCACTCAATCTCGTCGGACATGGCTTATAGCCGACTCGGCGCTATGCACCTCGTCAGCTATCAGCTCGTGTATGACTCGATTTCGTGGAATAACTATTAAATAGCGTATAGATATACAATGTTTCCAGTGGGCTAAGAAGGTGTACCTCTAGGTTCAATTCCTGGTCCATAGATTTTGATCCCACTGGTGTTAACAGCAGGATCCACCTGGACGCGGGCAGGAAACTTCGGCACAGCATGTCCACCGTATTTAATGGTGATGGTATACATGCCATGGAATGGAGGCACATAGGTGATGGAGTATGTGCCATCGCTGTTGTTCTGGATGTGCACTTGAGCCTGGGCCCCTGAGTCGGAGATGATCTCAATGGTGAGATCAGCCTCCCCTGCTTTGGAACAGTCCACTGTGAAGGATGCAGCCTCGTCCACTTTGCCCCTCTCTAAGCCTGGCCCGCTGACCGTCACCTTGCTCGGGTCAAATACAGACTGCACCACGGCTTTGAACGGTGAGCCAGGGACATGCTGATCCGCAAACAGTATATTAATGGCGTATTCGCCTGGCTCAGTGGGCAAGTATGATACGGAACATGAGCCATCTCCATTGTCCTGGCACTCAATCTTGGCCTCGCAGGGACCCTCCACCGTCAGACCTAATCCACCAGTGCCAGCACCTTTGGTGTCAATGGCAAATGGAGCAGGTTGACCCACAATTCCTCCCCTCAAGCCTGGGCCGTAGGCTCGCACCTTAAGTTAAATGAAATAAAAATTAACTTTATACAATGATCAAAATGTGTATTTTTATTAAATACATATTCAACATTTTAAAAGAACAGACCTCTATTTGTTATATTAAAAAGCTATTTATGATAAGCATTCCCTAATCTCATGCAAGTTACTACTTATTGTTACTACATATAAAATTGCATTTATTGTACTGTACACTAGAGATGTAAGCATATGTTATTTAAATTGAAAAGATAACGTGTGCTCTATGGATATAAATACAGATATGAATAGGAGGCACACTCCTTTTTAAGAATGTGAGTCACAGAAAAGGCTCATAGGGCATCCTGGCATTGGGTATCACTATGAATAAGGATACAGATACGGATGTTTGGAGCACAAAACGGATACAGACAGTGGCACTGTGTTACACCCATACCATACACATGACTGTGGTATGTAAAAGATCTACAGAAATTTACTGATTTCCCAAGAGGAAGTGAAAAATACAAGCTTTCCAGATGCACTTAAAGCTAGACGGCCTTTCGATCTCATAAAATCGGTGAAATTTAGTTTCCTCTGATATTTGGTAATTGTGATACATGTTTATTTCTGTAGTATCTCAAAATATCAGGCCATTCTGTGGCTGGGAAGTTATTTAATTTGAGGGGATTCCCAAGCAAATAATGTGCATGAAATCGCACGCTTCGCGCAGTCAAGCAGACAGAGGAAGTCCGTGTGCGCATGTGCAGGTTTACTTTCTTCTTCTTTTGGGTTTTACAGCAGCTGGCATCCACAGTGTTGCATTACTGCCATCTACAGGTTTACCTTTGAGCGTGCACTGACAGTTCCATCATCTCATCTCATCTCATTATCTGTAGCCGCTTTATCCTGTTCTACAGGGTCGCAGGCAAGCTGGAGCCTATCCCAGCTGACTACGGGCGAAAGGTGGGGTACACCCTGGACAAGTCGCCAGGTCCAGTTCCATCATTCTGTCGCTAAACGAACAGCTGATCACACCGCTGATATTTATTAGTTTGGTCCTGCGTTTCCTTTCCTTCGTAGTCTTTTCTTCTCGTTTTCCGTTACTATAGTCGGTCTTTCACGTTTCATTCGCGCACTCACGTCCTCCATTTTTCTCTCCTGTTTCAAATTTGTATCCCACAATGCCTTGCATGAACAGGGAAAGCCCATGATGCATGGCGTAGTATCTTGAATTGAGTCATGGTGAAGCAGGAAAAAACAACAGAGAATTTAGGGCCACATGGCCCGAAATTCCTTAACTGTTCTAGTAAAAAAACCTAATAAAATTGAAAGTCTGTGATTTGAATTCAGTAGCTTTCAGTCCACTAAACAAAAATAATTGTGTGTCAGGGAAAATTCTTTTTATGACCAACATTTGAAAAATCTGAAAGGCAGTCTACCTTTAAACTAACCCCTTTGGCCAAGCACATTTTGGCTAACTTCCTTTGACAAATTAATTACACCCAGACCATCTTCTAGTCATTTCTTCCAGCAGTTAAATATTCTGCCATGTCATATTAGATTTCCAAGTCTAACTATGTGAATAGTATGAAATGGAACATGTGGCTCACAGACACTGTATGGGACACTAATGACCTCATTGGCCAGGTAATTTTATCCTCAGTTAATTAGAGGAACAGTGAAGTCAACAATCATATAAGCACGCATGCACACACACACACGCACACACTTCAAGAGAAGGTTGATGAGAAGGAGCAGCCAGAGGAATGGCATTAATTATTAGTGATGAACATCCATCATTAATTCGTAATTACTGAGCTTCAAAGGCTCATGGGAAGCTGAACTAAATTAGTTACATCTAACAGGATGGTCATTGCTGCTGTATGAGGTTCAAAACTTTCCTTATCTCTAAAAACAGAAATGAGCAGCTTGCATTCATGTAATAACGTTCCTGAATGAAACAAACATGGACGGATCATTCCCAGACGTCTGTTTAAATGCAAAGAAAAATCTGCAAGGCGTCTGCAGGACATTATGACGATAGGCAGTAAATTTGACTGCACTGGTCACTAACTCTTGATTGCTCAGTCAGTGTGTGCAGCACAGTTTCATGTCTCTGCTCACACATTCTTTCTCACAAAGAAAGGCTTGTCCAACTTCAGCCAACTTTTAATATGTTTCAGCTCTTGGACCCATGCAAAATGCAATCAAATGATTCGTGACTGGTTCAAAATGTATCCATGCACACACTGACTCCCCTCAGAGTAATGGATTACTAGTAGACCACCATTTAATCAAATCACTTTTGGTCGCATTGAGAGAACCCAGTAAACCTGATGCAGATTGCAAGTACATAGTATGTAGTGCACAGAGAAAAATAGGTTATGGATGGATGGATGGATGGATGGATGGATGGATGGATGGATGGATGGATGGATGGATGGAACGTGAATAAATATATGAGTGTGTGGATGTAGATAATATGTGAATGTATGGACAAATGGATGGATTGAAGGAAGGATAGATGGATGGGTACTGGAGTAGGGTGGATGGATGGATAGGTGGATGGCTGGATGGAAGGAAGGATAGGTGTATGGGTATATAGGTAGGTAGGATGGATGGATGGATGGATGGATGGATGGTATGTGAATAAACAGATGAGTATGTGGATGGATGGGTGGTATATGAATGCATGGATGGATGGATGGATGGATGGATGGATGGATGGATGGATATGTGTGGAGGTGGATAGATGGATAGTTGGGTGGATTGAAGGAAGGATAGATGGATGGGTACTGGGGTAGGGTGGATGGATGGATATGTGGATAGGTGGATGGCTGGATAGATGGGTGGATGGAAGGAAAAGCAGGTGAATGGGTATGTGGATAAGTAGGACAAATGGACGGATGGATATGTGAATAAACAGATGAGTATGTGGATAGATGGGTGGCATGTGAATGCATGGACGGATGGCTGGATGGATGGAAAGATAGGTGAATGGGTATGTGGGTAGGATGGATGGATGGATGGATGGATGGATATGTGTGGAGGTGGATAGATGGATGGTTGGGTGGATTGAAGGAAGGATAGATGGATGGGTGCTGGGGTACGGTGGATGGATGGATGGATGGATGGATGGATAGGTGTATGTGTACAGTGGTGCTTGAAAGTTTGTGAACCCTTTAGAATTTTCTATATTTCTGCATAAATATGACCTAAAATATCATCAGATTTTCACACAAGTCCTAAAAGTAGATAAAGAGAACCCAGTTAAACAAATGAGACAAAAATATTATATTTTGTCATCCCACTGATTGAAAACACCTGACTCTAATTTCACCTTCAAATTAACTGCTAATCCTAGAGGTTCACATACTTTTGCCACTCACAGATATGTAATATTGGATCATTTTCCTCAATAAATAAATGACCAAGTATAATATTTTTGTCTCATTTGTTTAACTGGGTTCTCTTTATCTACTTTTAGGACTTGTGTGAAAATCTGATGATGTTTTAGGCCATATTTATGCAGAAATATAGAAAATTCTAAAGGGTTCA
The DNA here is from genome assembly GCF_027579695.1 of Neoarius graeffei. Lineage (NCBI taxonomy): Eukaryota > Metazoa > Chordata > Actinopteri > Siluriformes > Ariidae > Neoarius > Neoarius graeffei. Next base: position 53,919,351 of record NC_083589.1, read on the forward strand.
CAAACTTTCAAGCACCACTGTAGGTAGGACGGATGGATGGACGGATGATATGTGAATAACCAGATGAGTATGTGGATGGATGGGTGGTATGTGAATGCATGGACAGATGGATGGATGGATGGATGGATGGATGGATGGATGGATGGATGGATGGATGGATGGATATGTGTGGAGGTGGACAAATGGATGGCTGGGTGGATTGAAGGATGGATGGGTACTGGAGTAAGGTCGATGTATGGATGTATGGATGGAAGGAAACATAGGTGAATGGGTATGTGGGTGGGTAAGTAGGATGGATGGATGGATGGATGGATGGATGGATGGATGGATGGATGGGTTGAGATAGGATGGGTGGATGGAACTTTATCTTGATTATCCACTAGAGCACTTACTTTCGAGGGGTCAGGAGGCATGACCCCTTCGACAGTAAAGGGGCTTCCTGGCACAGGGTTCTCATCATAACTGATGTCCACTTTGTAGGGTCCCTCTTCTGGGGGTATGTACTTCACAGAGTGCACTTCATTGGCAGTTCCAGATTCAACCTTGCACGGAATTGGCCGTCGAGAAGGTGAGAGGATTTTCACATCCACTTTGCCCTGACCACCGGCTCCACGTGTGTTAATGGTGAACTCCTGATCTTTTCCAACATCCACTTCTACACAACACACACAGGCGAATCATAGGAGAGAGTGCCAATAATCAGTGTGCATATTTTAAAAACTAAACACATATTTAAAAAAACAAAACAAAACCCATAATATGCATCAGATGGAATGTCTGCAGACTTACTGGTGTTAAGTCCTTGGACTTTGACCTTGCTGAGGTCCAGGGGAGGTGCGACAGTGATAATGAAAGGGCTTTTGGGGATGGGGTCACCTCCATGGCACACAGAAATGCTCATGTTACCCTATAAAACAATGAAAGGAAATATAAAGATCTGTTTATTCTACTATAAGGAAAGGAAAGTGTTTCAGTTTTATTTATTCAGGGTGTAAAGTGTGTATCCAAGTAACCTGATATTCTTTGAAATTGACAAGCAAAGCAGTGTTGTAATACTACATTATTTATATTTCAAAGTACTGTTATAATGGACTTGGACAAGCAAAATTCTATTTTCTGAGTGGAAATACAGCTTCATGTTTTAAGTTATTTATCGTGGAAACATTATATACATTTCAGACTTTTTAACTTCAATCAAACCTCTATTAAACTCGGCTGCGAGTACCATATGTCACGGAAGGATTTAATATGTCACGACAAATCTGCTCACATCTGATGCTCAGTCATCAAGTGGTAATTAACACTTCGTCAAATCAATTACCACAGTGCATTTATAGCCCGAGACCTTGAATTCATTACCCCACTGAAAAAAGAGGTTGTGTGTGATTCGATATCTCTCTGTAAACTTCCTTCCTCCAGTTATTTCTAACACATTAATACATGTGTGCTAAGAGTTCAAGGCTTTTAATGCATAAATGCTTGAAAAAAAATTGTTAAAAAACCCCCACAAATATTAAAAGGGCATATCGGTGTATAGACAGTGTTCAGACAATGCATCTCTTTTGTACAAAGAGAAATGAGTGCAAAACTTTGTACATCATTAAGAAAAAAAATAAACTCTGAGAAATTTAGCATAATATTATTAGTGTGTTCAGTTCCTTCATTATAACAAGTCGCAACATGGTTATATAGTATATATGCATTGTATTAACAAAACAAACAAACAAACAAAAAAAAGTTCATAAATTAAGTTTGCATCTCCTTTTCTAAATATTATATAAATAATTTTTCTAGTAACTTGTATTCTCGCTCTGCCTTTATAACCTCAACCTCAACTTTACATTTATTAGTAATAAATAAAATATTTAAACTGATCCATCTTTTGGGTTTTTCAAATATGCCACTATATATATATATATATATATATATATATCAGTGGCGGCTGGTAGTCTTTCAAACAGGGGAGGCTGGTCGGTTACGATATTTCCAGATTTTAAAAGAAAAAAGAAAAAACACATCAATTTTGCCCATACTCTTGCCTCTGATCTGGCTGATTGTTGGCAGCGTCACAAACTGTGAAATAACAGGTTCTTTTGGCCCATTAGCCTACTGTCCAATATACATGATGGTGGTGTTGGGGGGGGGGGGGTATATTTTAACATTTTATATTTTAAAATTGTGGCATGTTGTTTAAAAATTGATCATTATTGAAAGCAGCTCTTTGTCAGGAACCTCAGCAGTAACAGCAGAGTGTTCTGGAATCGGCACAAGCACTGACCTTGGGGAGCCAAACATAGAGCTGGGTGCCACACATTTCATTCAATGACACTTTCCCTACATTTTACTTATTTTGACTGAGAAATGTTTTATTGACAGTTTTGATAACCCTTCACTTTTAATCCAGGTCTGTAGTGTGAAATGTTCTCGGCTGTGTTTTTGTTTAAAAATGTTTTCCGAATTGTAGCTGTGTTTAATTCATATCCATAAAAATATATATTCCAATATAATATACTCAGCATAAACATTTTAAATAGATTCTATATTTTTGGTCCATCCATGACATATTACTAAAGTAGCCTATTTACTGTTGTTGATGTGGGTCACTTGCTGTTAGCCAATTCACTTTCTCGTACGAGGAGAGCTGAAAGGAACGAGTATTATTCCCTACCTTTTTCACCAAGTCAATTTGAGGCGTTGGTCTACCCTGCTCTTTAATTTTAATTTTTTCCTCGAAAGGAAGACTGGCAAATGGCTTCGCCAAAATTAAATCAGCAATGCTTGGCATCCGTGCGCAGCTTTCTTGCTAGCTGACTAGCCCCCTCAAGTTCAAGTTCAGTCACTCAAATAAATGAAATTTCTGGAACTAAGATAGCAAACTTGACAACACTATATTTACACTTTATTTACAATGAAAATATATACAAACTAAAAAAGCTGGTAAAAACCTTATGTAATGAATGAAATCGAAATGTAAGCTGATCTCTTACAATACACCACAGCACTTGCGAATCCGCATGGGACTGAACTGAAATTCACCGCTGCCTGTCTATAGTAGAAACAAGCTGTCAATCAAAGAAAATATCCGGCCGCTTTCACCAATCACCAGTCTCCTCGCGGAAAGCTTTGCCATGTCCCTCCCACTGTGAGGCTTGGAGTCCGTGGGCGGGCATTTTCGCAGTATTTGTCCAATAACCGTCTTGCATTTTGAGATTGAAAAGCGCATAGCTCCCAAATGCCATTGAAGTCCACTGAGGCTGGGCTGCATCGCGCTGTCACGAGGGGGAAAAACTCACGCACACATTAGGCGAACTGGGGAAAGTTATAACGGAATGATTTCGTACTGTAGTTGGGTTGAGCACATATATTTCTATGATTCTGGATCTGAAATAGCAATGTTATAACTTATAACATTGCTATTTCAGATCCAGAATTTTTAGAGGAGGCTGAGCCTCCCTCGTTGTCTTAGAGCAATCGCCCGTGATATATATATATATATATAGTTATCCCACGAAATTGAGTCATACATGAGCTGATAACTGATGAGGCGCATCGCACCGAGCTGGCTATAATCCATGTACGACGAGATTGAGGCGTACATAATAATTGTTTTATTCTATCTACATTCACTGGATTTTGAGAAACAGAGCATTTTTATTTTTATTTTTTGCAAACTCAATAAATAAAAACTTTATACAAAACGTCCGACAAGCTAATTCCCGCTTAGAATGTAAACAAACCGGCGGAATGACAGGAGCAATTCGTGAAAAATCCGCTAATAATAATTCTTGGGGAAAAAAAAAAAACGTTCTTACTATCAAATACTTTCTTTCCATATTTTGTTGCTTTTTTGTATTTTTGGGGTTTTGTTTTCGAGTAGTTTTTTTTCCGTCCTCGGTTGGTTCAGCAACATGCTCTGCCATTTTGTTTTTCTCTACTCACGGTATATGAGCTGATATCCTGGTATTAGAGTAGCCAAATCAGAGCACGCGATTGCTCATATCCAGTGAATGTGAATATAATAATTCTAAATATCACGTTCACACACCTTTTTTTAATGCTTTTGAATTCTTGATTCTGACTAGTATGAAGGTATTGATTTAAACATACAATTCTGACAACAGTTTTATTTTAGGGTTGCTGTTTTGTTTTTTTTTAAATATAGCAGACTAATATAGCAGTTACTTTATGGACTTCACAGCTTTACAGTTTACAGCTTTTCAGAGCAACCTACTTGTTTCGTGGACACCGAACGTAATTATTGCAGAGCTCCCAGAGTGTGAAGTACATGGAGCGAAGCCCCATACTTATGAGAATATAGGAATGCATCAGCGTATGTGCACCACCACAGGGAACCTGATCTTAAAGCATATATGCAGAGCCATGGCCTCACTTGCGTTTATAAATGCCTTAAGGCCTCAAGAATGGCACAGGAATAGTTTTAAACGTTAACAATAAATCTAATATAGTAATTTTTATGATTAAAGTGATTTATAACCTGGCGACTTGTCCAGGGTGTACCCCGCCTTTCGCCCGTAGTCAGCTGGGATGGGCTCCGGCTTGCCTGCGACCCTGTAGAACAGGATAAAGCGGCTACAGATAATGAGATGATGAAGTGATTTATATAGGTAGCTGTCTGAGTGAATGACCTTGACATCCGTAACGTCACAGCAGGAAGGCTATCGGTCTCATCACCACTTCCGCTATACTAAACCACAGAGCTGACTGCAACTCTGATCCTCCATTTTGAGCTAATTTATCACCATGCCACGTAAATGTGTTGCTGGTGGGTGCAGCAACATGACAGAAGGTGGATTCATGTTGCATTAATGGCCCAAGAATGTTCAAACCGCAAAGATCTGGACGCGTTTTGCGAGACGTTCACGGGCGCATTGGGCGCCTACGAAGTGGTCTCTCCTCTGCTCTGCACATTTTACTGAAGACTCGTACGAGACCTCTGATCTGTTAAGGAGCGTTGGCTATAAGCCCGGACTGAAAGAGGGTGCAGTACCAACAATTAAAGAAAAAGAAAACTACAAGCAAAGGAAAGTATTTATTTTATTTATTTATTTTTTCTAAAAGAAAGTGAGTTCAGTTGCACCGGTCCTCCTGGAGTGAGCCGAGGGTTGTTACTAAAACCCGGGATGGAACAGGACGGGACATATCGCTCGGGCAGTGACCTCCCTGCAGTTGTTGCTAAAACCGGTGACATCCCGTTCCGTCCCGGGTTTTAGTAATTGCCTGAGCCGAGCAGTAATGGCGGAGTACACAGTATGGAGAGAATGAGTGGAGCAGCCGTCTGATTTCTAAACTGGATATTGCTGCCATCTCACCCTTACGTGGAAGAAGCGAATGAACAGAGAACTGAACGAACAACTGAAAGTCAAATTGTTTCAAAAACAAATCGGCCACAAGATCGGCCTTCAAGAAGTGAGAACACAGACGGGTAAGCTCCGACTCTCATTTGGATAAAAAAACCACATTGTTTACCTGCATTTAGATTAATCCATGTAACTTGTATTGTGTGTTTAAGTTAGCGGTATAAGATTATTTAATTTGCTTCAGAATGTGATTGTCTCAGTTCATCTGATTATTTAATTAGCCTTTTACATTTTATCAGTGAAAATGCATGCATGTACATGTATGTTGCATAAGTTAGAACACCTATCCTGTTTTAATGAGAGTCAACCCACAATCAATGAAGTCAAATCAGTCTTAGTTGAGCAAGTCGGTAACGCTATTTCTTACTTTCACCATAATTTTTATTTATATGACTTTGGTCTATAGCTGTCAAAGGCCTCAGCCTTAAAACCGGTTACCGCTGTGACGTCACACACTCAGTCAGGGCTGGCTGGCTCAGCGGGGCAGCTCGAATGCCAACTTTGCGGTCGATTTTAACTATCAAAAATATATTTTTTTATTCCCATTTATGCAGCATACAAGAGTCAAGGATGGAGATACTATCCACTCAGAAATGCATTTTAAAATAAAGGCTCTGCGTATCTCCTTTAAGTGCAAGGCAACATATCACAAACACTTGACCACTGGGCAACAAAGTTTGTATCTTTATTTACATACCGAAGGTGCAAGGCCCTATTGTTTTCCTAAGGATTATCTATCTATCTATATAGATATCTATCTATCTATCTATCTATCTATCTATCTATCTATCTATCTATCTATCTATCTATCTATCTATTTTCTTCAAGACTTGGCCATTTTTGAGGTGGTTCCCATGGGCGAAAACTCATGAAATTTGGTACACACATCAGTCTTGGCCACCCCTACTCAAGGATAGAGGCTTGGCCCTGGGACTCCATAGCGCCCCCACATGTCACTGAGACTTCTGACCGGTATATAGTTTCACCTATCCGTGTCAAATTTGGTAGGTGTGTGGGGTGTCCCAAGACGAACAAAATTGTAATGTACATTGTATTAGTCATACTCAACAGGAAGAGAGTTATTTTTGGTTTTGTGCATTTTGACACGTGTTACATTTTGACGTTCTCCTCCTCGGAAGTTGGTTGGATTCATGCCAGATTTGGTATACTGGAATTGCTCAGGCCCTTCGTCACTGCTTGTGGCTATATTGACATGGTAGTCTTTGTCATTCTAAGAGGAATAAAATGCTTTGGGAAGTGCTATTATTGGAAAATAATCAACTTTGGGATGGTATCACACTGCGCCCTGTCGTGCTCAATTCCTTACATGTTAATGAAAACCAGTGTAATCTTGTTTAAGAACTATGTTTTACATAAACACAGACTCTATTTGACCTTCCTCATACCTGCTGTAGTGCAGTGTAGCGGACAGTAAAGGAGTAGTCGTGGTTATCGATGATCTCGAAGTCACTGACAGCCTCTCCTTTAAGCGCTCCTGTAAAGTGCACCTCCGGCGTGGCCTTGCCTGCTCCTTTAGTGTAGATCGTGAAGTGTGTTGGCTTGCCCACTTCCACACCTACACCCCATTAACACAACATGATATACGGTAAATCATCTCAAACAGCACTGCCTGTTCTAATCGACTTCCTTACACACAGATGCAGAACTGTACCAGTCTTGCAGAGTCCTGGACCCTCTGCTCTCACTTTATTAGCATCATGAGAGGGATCCACTTTAATACGGAAGGGGCTGATGGGTATCTCCTGGAGTCGACAGAAAAATATTGGAACCATCATGAGATGAGATGAGATGAGATGAGATGAGATGAGATGAGTCATAATTTGCAGAAAGAGAATAAATATTCTCATCATACCTGATCAGCAAACAGCACCATGATTGTGTATCGCCCAGGGCCTGGTGGTGTGTATTTGACAGTGAACGTATCGTTGTCATTTTTGATAATGTCAAAATCGATGTCGGCCTCGGCAGGGCCTACCACTCCAGGAGCACACTTGATCCCAATGCTCACATCTCCTATACGATGGAAGATGAAGAGGACAATTGTATACAGTTTTAGTAGACGTTGCATGCACTATGGTATCAAAGAGGATTATCAATAAAAATAACATTACTGGATGACTGTATCAATGGCTTCAAGTGACTTTCTGGGAGAAAAAAGTGTTTTACATTTAAAATAAAAGGTTTTTTTTTAATGAGATCCAGGGCTCTAAGGTTAACGTTTTATGATTCTATTCAGCCACAAGGCAAGTGCCTCATGTTTGTGCTCTGTTGTCTTAAAATGTATCCAAGCATCTGCTTTTAATACACTATGACTAAAATACTGATATAAAATATAAATGATAGAGAAAATATATTTAGGGCGGCACGGTGGCATAGTGGTTAGCGCTGTTGCCTCACAGCAAGAAGGTCCGGGTTCGAGCCCCGTGGCCGGCGAGGCCTTTCTGTGTGGAGTTTGCATGTTCGCCCCGTGTCTGCGTGGGTTTCCTTCGGGTGCTCCGGTTTCCCCCACAGTCCAAAGACATGCAGGTTAGGTTAACTGGTGACTCTAAATTGACCGTAGGTGTGAGTGTGAATGGTTGTCTGTGTCTATGTGTCAGCCCTGTGATGACCTGGCGACTTGTCCAGGGTGTACCCCGCCTTTCGCCCGTAGTCAGCTGGGATAGGCTCCAGCTTGCCTGCGACCCTGTAGAACAGGATAAAGCAGCTAGAGATAATGAGATGAGATGAAAATATATTTAAGTTTCTACCACTCAAATCAGCATAAAAATCTGGAAGTGAACTCATTACTGCACTGTGTGTACTCTCGGTTCTTCAATGAGATGATATTAATAATATACTCATTCAAAACCAGTGATTTTTTTTATTTTAAGCTGCTTATTTCCACCTGATGATCACTGAGATACAAAAGTATACAATTAAGTTATTCCATGAAATCGAGTCGTACATGAGCTGACAGGTGATGAAGCGCGTAGCACCGAGTCGGCTATAATCCACGTACGACGAGATTTAGTGGAATAACTCTTTCATTCTATCCACATTCACTGGATTTTGAGAAACGGAGCATCTCATCTCATCTCATTATCTCTAGCCGCTTTATCCTTCTACAGGGTCGCAGGCAAGCCGGAGCCTATCCCAGCTGACTACGGGCGAAAGGCGGGGTACACCCTGGACAAGTCGCCAGGTCATCACAGGGCTGACACATAGACACAGACAACCATTCACACTCACATTCACACCTACGGTCAATTTAGAGTCACCAGTTAACCTAACCTGCATGTCTTTGGACTGTGGGGGAAACCGGAGCACCCGGAGGAAACCCACGCGGACACGGGGAGAACATGCAAACTCCACACAGAAAGGCCCTCGCCGGCCCCGGGGTTCGAACCCAGGACCTTCTTGCTGTGAGGCGACAGCGCTAACCACTACACCACCGTGCCGCCCGAAACGGAGCATTTTTATTTTAATTTTTTGCAAACTTGATAAATAAAAACTTTATCCAAAACGTCCGACCAAATCATTTCCGCTTCGAATGTAAACAAACCGGCAAAATGACAGGAGCAATTTGTGAAAAATGCGATGATAATAATAATTATTGAAAAATAAAAAAAGATATGTTCTTAAAATTAAATATTTTTATTCCATATTTTGTTGCTTTTTTGTATTTTTTGGGGTTTTGTTTTCAAGTAGAGTTTTGATTTCATCCTCGATTGGTTCAGCAACACGCGCCGCCATTTTGTTTTTCTCTACTCATGGTATATGTGCTGATAGCCTAGTAGTAGAGTAGCCAATCAGAGCATGCGATTGCTCATATCCAGTGTATGTGGACAGAATAATGTGCATTATGTGATCCTATGCTAGAGCTGTGCAATATATCGTATTTTTATCACGATATCGATATTGGTGTCAAACGATATCAAAATTCATAATATCGATATGAAACGATTTTTTGTCATTTGTCGAAAGGGACGTGCACAATATTTCTACAATGGCAATAAAACAACAATAACATTGACGTGACAGTAAGGTAAAACGAACCCTTCTGTCCCCTAAGGCACACCGTAGCCTTGCATACGTCATCCATTCTACTCCCGCGATATCTCCGCAACAGTAAAAAATCAGTTCTTCTGTTTTCATATGTGTCGGGTGATTTGATATATTGATTTCTTAATATGTTGTTTGATTTGCTTGCTAATAGTTATAATAATACAATTAACATATATTTACGTCATATTTTTGGATGTGGGACTGGGTAATGTAAAAATGGCATCTACGGAAGAAAAAAAGCACAACAATATTAGCACATATCCAGCTTGCTAGCTGTGTTAGATGTGTTAAACCGTGTGGATTTAAGTGGAATAATTGCGAGTCGTCCTGTGGTCAAGGCAGCGTTTTAAGGTAAGGCAATTTGGTTATTAATGTTGCCCGCCGCGGCATGTTTACTTGGGTTCATTTGATTTTGACTTGTGCATCTGCAGCTAGCATCATGCTTTGAAGTAGGTTCTGCTAAGGACGGGTTTATTGCGCGATGTAGACGGACTCAGATGTAATTACATTGTTTTTAAAATTCCGTGCGCTTAAAACGGTGTCCCCCTGCTAATCATGTAGCCCTAATCATGTGTTGCTTTTACTTTTCTTAATGGCGAGTGAAATATCTCTGCAAATGGTATTTCAATGCTGACATGCCAAAAAGATAGTGGAGTCCACATTTGGAAGATGAAGGAAGAGAAGCCTGATGCTTGAAAATAGATCGCTTAATCCACAACGCATATCTGTATTTGAGACATAACCTGCAACTAGTGGGGATGTTTTGGAATGACTGTGCATAGGGTGTTTTTGGCCACAGAACACTAACCCACAGTAGTAGGAGGACTACTGGGTTCGTGGATTTTGTCTGTTGACTGAGCGAAGCATGGTGTTTGCCTTGTGCCATTTCACGTAGCATCTAGCCGCAGTGCCACCTACACTTTCAGGGAATGTTTACATGCCACTGAGCTATTTTCATGTATGTTAATTCTTAAGGACTTGTCTCTATATTGTGCGTGTTCACACACGGACTGGCCATTGGGAGTAGCGGGAGTTTTCCCGGTGGTTCAGTGTGGGCCGGCGGAGAAAAAAACAAAACAGTTGCGCGCTGGCCTTTAATATGATAAGCAATGTTAACAGTTTCTTAAAGAAACTGTTAACATTGCTTATCATATTAAAGGCCAGCGCGCAACTTTTTTTTTTCTCCGCCGGCCCACAAACTCCCGCTACTCCCAATGGCCAGTCCATGTGTGTGCGTGTTTTAATGTTGGTGTCTTAACAACACACAAGCTTACGTTGTAGTGTGTGTGTGTGTGTGAGAGAGAGATTTTATCCTTGGCTGGCTACGAGCCAGTGTGGACGTTACGCAGTAATCACTGGTAATACCAGCGCTGGCTCCATCCTCTGTGATCGGAAATGTTGAGTGAGGAGAACGTGAGCCTTGAGCAGGCTATAGGACCTATGCAAAGTACACGCTTGCACAGTAAATAGTTTAAGTAAAAGGCGTTTCAGGGTACAACAGGAAGGGTTGACAGGTAGCCTATGAGGCCTGTACTATAAAAATGTGGCCCGGTGCCTCAGGTGTTGATGATCAGGGCTTTAAAAAAAGGTGTATAAATATCGTTTTAAAAATCGCGATATCGATATTTACTGAAAAAATCGTGATATTGATTTTTTCCAATATCGAGCAGCCCTATCCTATGCTCAGTTTTTGTATCATGAAAATACACTCCCTCGTGTCTTAATGAGATCTCGAAAAAAAAACGAACCTCCAGACAGTTTTGGATGAATGATCTAAAATTAAAAGACCTTACGTTGTCAGGTAAAAAAATGCTGTAAATTTTGTTTAATGTAACTTCTTCTTGTACCAAGCCCAAATTATACAGTGTTAGTTTTAAACAGTTATTATGAGATTTAAAAAAACAACAACAACTCTGAAATATGAGAGCAGGAGCAGAAGTAAGATGCACAGACTGACCTTGGCCAGCCTCGCTGCAATCCACGGTGAAGTAAGTGGGTTCGTTGGCTTTCAGGCCACTTTTCTCTACACCTGGTCCATACACCTTTACATTCTCAGGGTGGCTGCCCTCTCCGATGTTCACCTGAATTTTCAATCGAGACAGAAGTACACTCATGTCAAAGCTGTGAGTACTGATACTGCTTTGATACTGACATACTTTTTGTTTCTTGAAATAATTTTGCTTCCTTTTCCTGTAACCTGTCTGTTCAAGCCCCTTAGTGATATCGACCCCGGCGTCTACAGTCTAACTATTGTGTAAAAATAGCTTTGGTTTAAAGAAAATAGCACAAATTTAAAGGGGAACTGAAGTCATTTTTAAACTTGCTTTATTTCTTAATTAACATGTTATTCAATTACGTTTTCGGTTTGAGTAACCTTACATTGTGACTCATATTGGCAACTAATTGCAATTAAATATTATACTTATCGGCCTATTCGGTTTTTAGCCGTGTTGAATTTAGTTCATTTGGTCCACGACAGGTGTCGCTTATCCGCACGATCTTCATGAGACTTGTGTGAGACTTCGAAACGTGAAGTGTCAGCCAGGTGTCAGTGCCGCCATTTTGAAAACTGTTTTCCAAACGAAGTATTGCACAAAAACGAGTTTAAATGACGATTACTGCCTACTTTTTTCAAACTTTCCTGATTGCTATCAAAACAAACAAAACTTCCGGCTTGATTACATCAGCATTCGAAAGAGGGCGCGCGTGTCTTTTGACAACGTTGGCAGATGCTGGTCACTTTGATTTCCGCTGTACGTTTTACTTCCGTCCTACGATGTCTCGCACAGGTCTCAACGAATCTCGTTTACGGTCATTGCTTTGACATATGGACTGATATATTACAGAGCATATTTCAAAAACTCATAACTTGCTACAGCAGTGACAAAATAGCGATCAAAAATGCATTCCTATATTTAATAAAATGAGATAAATAAAATTTTGATAATAAAAAATTTGCCTTCAGTTCTCCTTTAACAAAATCTACATGTCAACTTTTAAAGTAATACATTGTCTATCGAGTTTTCTTTGTAGAGCACTCAATCACTGAGCGACTGTGTCTCTACAGGACTTGCTTACAGTCTACCAGAACTCCCGATGTACAGTAACATAGCCACTGAAGTACTGGATATTCTGTAGATGTGTCGCGCCACGGGATTTTTGTACCAGATGGACTATTTACAAAATGCGTAGAAACGGCGTTGAAAAGCGCACAATATTTTACACCGTTTTCGCTGGCTGATCCAGTAACTATCAACGAAAAATCACCTCAATAGCGCCCTTATGGGATACATTTACTACTATTTTTAACATTATCCACGACTGAGACAAGTATAGATCTTCCTTCTGCCATAAAAATCAGCGAATGACATTTTGATTTGTAGTGAAAATGCGTCAATCATGTGAGCGCAGTTTTCGCATAACATTCGCTTGGCGGCGCTATTAGTGTTTTCTTGACCGTCCATGCAGCATTTTGTGGTCTGTTGCTCAACAAATCTGGGAAATTCGCCAATAATCTACAGTCGAGATTGTTTCCTGATGGATTCACAAGGTTCTGTATCGTCTGTAGTCAGTGCCTGGAAAATGGACCATTTTGGGTTGCGTGCACATGATTTCATGTCTGATTTACAGTAACTTCCCTTCATCCAATTTCACTTCGGTTTGTATTTTCTGCATATGGAGGCTTGGTAGTGTAATGCAGCAGGTATAATTTAAAATCCGTAATCTGAGCATGTGGTATGAAAATCTGGTGGACTGACACATATCATGCCTTACACATGAGTGAGCTCTTACCCTGAATGGACTGTTGGGTACATTGACCTCACCCCAGGTGATGATGATGGTGTGTTTGATTGGTTTTGTAGGGATGTAGATGCAAAAGAAAGTGCCGTCGCCATTGTCTGTAATTTGGATGTCAATAGGGTAACCTTCAGAGTCCTAAAGAAAAAAAAAAAAATCAGCACAAAGTCAAATACAAAGGCAATCCAGGAAAAAAATGGATTCCTGGCACCTCAATGTGTCGTATGACAAAATGAAGGGGCGTATGTAGAAAACGGCTAATAAAATAATTTTAAGAGACTCTGGATATACTGTAATTTAAGGGGACTCCAGAGGTTCAGCACACATTTATACAGGATCTGAGCCAGAATGCTTGTGTCTGTTCATTCAAAGGATTTATTGAAGGTAGATACCTGAGCGTAGATCTTCAGCTGACCCCTGCCTGCTCTTTGAGCATCGATAGTAAAGTCTGCTGGTTTGTTTACGATGCAACCAGTGGGCTCCAACCCAGGACCATAACATTTCACCTGCATCAAAAAAGAAAAACGCATCAGTACTGTCATTATGTATTTTCATGTATTATTATGGGATATCGTGCTTATCATAATGTGGTTACACTACCATTCAAAAGTTTGGGGTCACCCAGACAATTTTGTGTTTTCCATGAAAAGTCACACTTTTATTTACCACCATAAGTTGTAAAATGAATAGGAAATATAGTCAAGGCATTTTTCTGGCCATTTTGAGCATTTAATCGACCCCACAAATGTGATGCTCCAGAAACTCAATCTGCTCAAAGGAAGGTCAGTTTTATAGCTTCTCTAAAGAGCTCAACTGTTTTCAGCTGTGCTAACATGATTGTACAAGGGTTTTCTAATCATCCATTAGCCTTCTGAGGCAATGAGCAAACACATTGTACCATTAGAACACTGGAGTGATAGTTGCTGGAAATGGGCCTCTATACACCTATGGAGATATTGCACCAAAAACCACACATTTGCAGCTAGAATAGTCATTTACCACATTAGCAATGTATAGAGTGGATTTCTGATTAGTTTAAAGTGATCTTCATTGAAAAGAACAGTGCTTTTCTTTCAAAAATAAGGACATTTCAAAGTGACCCCAAACTTTTGAACGGTAGTGTATATTTTAAAACTATACAGTACTATTGAATTATTGGTGCTCATAAAGTCATAAAGTGTAGGGCATAATGTGGTGAAATCAAAGGGATGGACCTTCTCAGGAAAAACATCATTGGCTGCAGGAAGGATGTGTGCCATGAAGGGGCTGTCCTTAATGTCCTCATCATCACAGATGACATGGACAGCATAGTCACCAGGCTCCGTGGGCCAGTAGAGAACATCGCAGGAGCCATCACCCTTATCATCACACTCAATCTTGGCCTGAGACGGGCCTTCAATGGAGAATCCTACACACACACACACACACACACACACACACACACACACGTATATGTCATGGGAAAGAAGTTTAGGTTTATAGCCTGCTTTCTGTTACACTCACACACCATAAACACTGAGTCTAAGACTTCCAGCCCTCCAGACCGGTGATTGTGTTGGACGAATAAAGAAAACCAAAAAACTTAACAAGCCTTACCCAGAGTTCCCACCTCTGTCCCAATGGCCTCCACAACAAAGTCAGCTGATTTGCCCACCATGCCTGTCTCCAGGCCTGGACCCCACGCTCTCACCTTCTGAGGTCCTGCATCCTCACTGATCAACACCTCGAATGGACTACACACACACACAGAGTGAAGGAGGTGTATCACACCTCTGATGATCTCTGAGGTGTGCCAAATTTTACATATCTCAATCTTTAATTCATGAAAATTATCTCCTCAGGTTTGTCATTGAAGGAATACTCTAATCAGCTTTTCAACCTTATCCACATCTCCCATATCGCTGATGTGTAGGAGAACCACTGACCATAATTTGGAGACATTTACCTTTACTGGGCTGTTTCACAATCATGGTTGTCTTTTTGAATCGCACCAACTAACTCCTGCAACTAGGTCCAGTATATATACACTGGAGTTTCCGATACCTTATTTAACAGGGACACACCTGTAGCCCTACCTACAGCAGTAATGTCTAAGTTCTTATAAATATGTTTAAGAGTCAAATTCAGGTTCAGTTTTGACCTTGTAGTCATTTCATTTAACCCTACTTGAATTATTACATGTTGATTTTACTGGTTACATTCAGAATTGCATTTTTTGCACTAACTAGGTTTTACTTTGGGACGTACAGTATACAGTACTTTCATTCACAATAGGAAGATATTTAAGTGGAATTTATATTTTTTTGTTAGCTAAGTGCCTCTGACAGGATCCTTTGTTCGTCAAAAATGTCCTCTCCAGAAAACACTCACCATATGATGAGGTTGTAAATGATTTTTTTAAGAAAATAGTTGTCTCTTTTGAAGCAGAATACTCTGTTGTTGCACAGTAAAAAACAAAACAAAACAAAAAACAGGACTTGAAACAGATGCGAGACACATTTGATTTGCAGCGGAGCTTCACATGTGGTTGAAATGTCAAAAAGTGTCCTCTCTGTAAAACCACAAGGATCATCACCACTTCGGTTGTTATTACAGTCACCACCATGTACACACATCGCTGCACAGGACTTGAAAATCTGTACTTAAAATCACATACATTTCAGCAGTTTTTCACTCTGTATACCTTACACTTGTGGACTATAAGAAAGTTGGTCAATTTTAGAAATACACTCCTGTATATGGCCGTCTTCTCACCACAAGTAACACGCCGAGGATATGACCTGTAGCTCTGAAATTCTGCAGTTCCTTTCCATCTCAAAAGGTCATTTTTGACAGCAGAGAAACACAAAAATCTGAAGTCTGAATTCTGGACTATTGTGGACCTGAAAAGTTTCCCCTGATTGTGAAACAGCCCCGCTAAGAAAAGAACAGTATAAACGGATAGAGAAATCTACGTAACTGCTGTTTTGATCTCATGTCGATCTTATTCTTAGGGCTTTACTGTTATAGTATAAAAGGTGTAGTTTTGAATTTGCATTATATTTGCATATACAGTATTTCTCTCCACATTCACTGGATATGAGCAATCGTGCACTCTGATTGGCTACTCTACTACTAGGCTATCACCGTGAGCAGAGAAAAACAAAATGGCGGAGCATGTTGCTGAACCAACCAAAGACGAAATAAAAACTCTACTCGAAAATAAAACCCCAAAAAATACAAACAAAATACAGAATAAAAGTATTTGATGGTAAGAACGTTTCCTTTTTTATTTTTCAAGACCTGCGGTCCTTTAACATCTGCAGGAAACTCCTGTGGATGTTCTATCAGTCCGTGGTCACCAGCGTCCTGTTTTACACCGTGGTGTGCTGGGGGGGGGGCAGCACATCCAAGAAGGACACATCCAGGCTGGACAAACTGATCAGGCGGGCCGGCTCTGTGGTCGGCATGAAGCTGGACTCTCTGGTGACGGTGGCAGAGAAGAGGACTATGGACAAACTACTGAACATCATGGACGATGCCAGTCACCCTCTGCACACCGTCATCAGCAACCAGAGGAGCCTGTTCAGTGACTGAATGCTCCTTCCCAAGTGCAGGACTAACAGACTTAAAAACTCCTTTGTCCCTCACGCCATCAGACTGTACAACTCCTCTCTGGGGGGGAGGAGGGGTAATAGGAGGACAGAGGATGGGACGGGAAGGAGCAGTAGCCTAGCCTGATGATAAGCAATACTGGACAGTGTACAATATAAATGTGCAATATAATGTGCAATACATCTCCTGCTGGCTTTTTTTCCCCATATCTTATTCTTTTTTATATTTGTATATGTAAATACTTAATTTAATTTAATTTATCTAGAAGTTTTTCTCTATTTTCTATTCTCTGTTTATCTTGTAATGATGCTGCTGGAATTTTAATTTCCCTGAGGGAACCCGCCCAAAGGGATCAATAAAGTTCTATCTAATCTAGTCTAATCTAATCTAATCTAATCTAAGAATTATTATCATAGCATTTTCCACAAATTGCTACTGTCATTTCGCCGGTTTGTCATTTCGCCCGACAAGCATTAGGGTTACTTGGAGAAATGACAAACCGGCGAAATTCACGGAAATGATTTTGTCGGATGTTTTGTATGAAGTTTTTATTTATCAAATTTGCAAAAAATAGAAATAAAAATGCTCTGTTTCTCAAAATCCAGTGAATGTGGATAGAATAAACCAGTTATTCCACAAAATCTTGTTGTACATAGCTTATAGCCAAATCGGTGTGAAGCGCCTCGTCAGCTATCAGCTCATGTACGACTCGATTTCGTGGAATAACTGTTAAATATTAATAATTTATTGACAATATAACAACTGCCCTTAGAATTACATTGCAAGTGGCTTTTGAGTAAATCTGATTTTTGTTATCTTCTCAGAGCAGGGAACAATGTCAAAGTTCTTGGCTGTGGTAGTCACTCCATATGCACAGATATTAGGTTTGTACAGAGCTAGATTATAGATTACAGAGTATAAATTTGGTATGAGATTATGGAGATTAAGTTGAAAAACAGAGTATTCTTTTAAATAATGATTTTGGGCTGTATAATGTTCTCACCTGCGTGGGATGGCGTGTCCTCCCCAGGTGATGATCACAGTGTATTTTCCAGGAAAAACAGGGTAGTAGTTACACTCATACACCCCATCGCCCAAGTCACACACCTTCACAGGTTCATCTCCACCCTCTAAACAAATACAAGTAAAAACAAATACAGTTAAAACAGAATAACATGTATATAGCTTGAGGAAAACACTGATATTTGAAGTAAACTGAAACTGGTTTTATGACGGTCCCTCAGGTTCAGAATTCACTTACTTGGGTTTTTGATGAGGACCCGCAGGTCTCCGCTGCCTGCCCCTCTGGTGTAAACTTTAAAATCAGCCACCTCCTTCACCCGTACACCCTTGGGCTGTAGACCTCGTCCAATGGCCCGACAAGCATTAGGGTTACTCGCTGATGAGTGAGGAAAAGGGTTAGACTTGTACACAAAATAAACAAACAGACGCATTTAGACACACTGACATAACACAGAGCTGTTGAGATTTAGTGTTAGTTCGAATGAGCATGTCACTGCATATGGGACTAACATATGGGTGGTTACATGAAAAATTAATAGCTCAAGCACACAGAGTTTGCATGTATATGTTAAGTTTAATTATTTAGACTTCAGCAAATTTCCAAATGCCAAAGCAAGCCAGGTATAACATCTCCTCATGCTAGTACAAACAGGTTTAGGGTCTAAGATTTCAGAAAGCTAAAGCCCTTCTAGAGGTGAATTACAACCCCAATTCCAAAAAAGTTGGGACACTGTGTAAACTGCAAATAAAAACAGAATGTGATAATTTGCAAATTATGGAAACCTTATATTCATTGAAAATAGTACAAAGACAACATATCAAATGTTGAAACTCAGAAATGTTATTGTTTTTTTTGAAAAATATATGTCTGTTTTGAATTTGATGTCAGCAACACATTTCAAAAAAAGTTGGGACAGGGGCATGTTTACCACTGTGTTGCATCACCTCTACTTTTAACAACACTCTGTAAACATTTAGGAACTGAGGAGACCAGTTGCTGTAGTTTTGAAAGAGAAATATTGTCCCATTTTTGCCTGATATTATACAATTTTAGTTGCTCAACAGTTCAGGGTCTCCTTTGTCATATTTTGCGCTTCATAATGCACCAAATGTTTTAAATAGGAGACAGGTTTAGACTGCAGGCAGGCCAGTTTAGCACCTGGACTCTCTTACTACGGAGTCATGCAGTTTTAATATGTACAGAATGTGGTTTGGCATTGTCTTGCTGAAAGAAGGAAGGCCTTCCCTGAAAAAGATTTTGTCTGGATGGCAGCATATTGCTCTGAAACGTGGATATATCATTCAGCATTAACGATGCCTTTCCAAATGTACAAGCTACCCATGTCATGTGCACTAATGCCCCCTCATACCATCACAGATGCTGGCTTTTGAACTGTGCACTGATAACAAGCTGGATGATCCCTCTCGTCTTTAGCCCGGAGGACGTGGTGTCCATGATTTCTAAAAAGAATTTCTATTTTTGATTAGTCAAACCTCGGGACAATTTTCCACTTTGTCTCAGTCCATCGTAAAAGAGCTCAGGCCCAGAGAAGGTGACGGTGTTTCTGGATATTGTTTATATCTGGTTTTAACTTGCATTTGTGGATGCAGTAATGAACTGTTTTCACAGACGATGGTTTTCTGAAGTGTTCCTGAGCCCATACATGGATTTCCATTACAGACACGTGTCTGCTTTTAATGCAGTGTCTCCTGAGGGCCGGAAGATCACAGGCATCCAGTGTCAGTTTTCAGCCTTGTCTTTTGCATACAGAGATTTCTCCAGATTCTCTGAATCTTTGAATGATATTATGTACTGTCGATGATGTGATCCCCAAATTCTTTGCAATTTTACATTGAGGAACGTTATTCTTAAATTGTTGCAGTTTGCCCAGTCTTTCACAGAGCGGTGAACCCATCCCCATCTTTACTTCTGAGAGACTCCGCCTCTCTGGGATGCTCTTTTTATACCCAATCATGTTACTGACCTATTACCAATTAACCAAATTAGGGTTTTTTTTGTTTTTTTTTTTAGCATGACACAATTTTCAGTCTTTTGTTGTCCCTGTATGCAACTTTCTGAAATGTGTTGCTGACATCAAATTCAAAATGAGCATCTCATGTCATCTCATTATCTCTAGCTGCTTTATCCTGTTCTACAGGGTCGCAGGCAAGCTGGAGCCTATCCCAGCTGACTATGGGCGAAAGGCGGGGTACACCCTGGACAAGTCGCCAGGTCATCACAGGGCCGACACAAAATGAGCATATATTTTAAAAAAATAAATAAAATTTCTCAGTTTCAACCAGGGCTTTGAACCGGTTCAAGGAACGAAAACGAAAACCGGGAACTTTTTCTATTTCACATGGAACAGAAACGAAACCAGAAACTTTATTATTTTTTATGTTCCGGAACAGAAACGCTTATTAAAAATAATGGTAACCGGTTAATACTGTTTTTTATTTCGTTCCTCAAAGTTTCCGTAGCCTACAAATAAAAAAGTCATTCTTCTCCTGCGCAAGTTTCTATGACCCGCTGGGGTTCACTTCCTGTGTGACGTTCGCTGACTGAATGGAGAGAGCGGGAGGGTGGACTACTATCACATCTCCACATCTTAAATAAGAGGTAAATATTGCAGTCTATCGTTATTCAAAAACGTCAATTTCAAACACGATATCAATATATTTGTCCACGTTAATGAGAGGCTCGTGAACATTAAATGACGTTAACCTCTGTTGGCCTATAAATGCATAGGGCCTGACTAGCCTTTGGTAACACACTAAACGAATTATCTTTCATTTTTGGCACTTTTTCTGTTTGTGTAGATGGGAAGACATACTTAGAATCCAAATCGCCAACATTTGAAATAATAATTGTTTTGAATTATTTCTTGTCTTATTTAATGAAGGTTGTAATAGAATTAGCCTACATTTGGCTTAAGCTGGATGAGACAGAGACATAATTTTATAGCCATTTGTTAAACAGCTGGCAGGGAACGTAATTAACCGTTCCGGGAACGAAATTTTTTTGTTCTAACCAGTTCGGGAATGTCTATTTAATGGTGGAACCCAAAACCGGAAACGTTAAAATTCCGTTTCTGTTCGGAACGAACCAATAAGAAAAAAATTCTGGTTCAAAGCCCTGGTTTCAACATTTGTTATGTATTTGTACTATTTTCAGTGAAATTTAGGGTTTCCATGATTTGCAAATCTTCACATTATGTTTTTATTTATGTTTTACACAGTGTCCCAACTTTTTTGGAATTGGGGTTGTACTCCAATGAATATACAGTTACATATGAATATAACGTTTTATGATTAATGCAAGCTAGCTAGCCAGTTAACAATAGCTTATAAGTAATCTGAGAAGATTTAAAGTCAAAAATATAAATATAAAAGTTCATAATCTTTACTGTTAAAGCTAGCAAGGTAGCTAACATGAGATATTATGACTCATTTCTGAGAAAATGTTTGTTATACACATTTGTTATTAATATAAATATTCATAATCTTCATTTTTAATGTTAGATTAGCTCACCGCTAACCTGACAGGATTTTTAGGAAGATTACAGTCACATATATAGTGGATCATATCTACAGTCTATGTTCATTCAATCAATCTGAGTAACAGCTTCATCCTGATCAGGGTCATGATGAATCTGGAGCCAATCCCAGTAACATTGGGTGCAAGGTAAATATAAATGGTGACAATCTTTCCTGTTAATATTAGCCAACTAGCTCGTTTCTCATCTTCAGTAACTCCTTTATCCTGAACAAGGTCACAGTGTTGACCATTCCAGTTGGGAGATTTCACCCCAGACGAGTACCCCTCTATCACCTGAGGGTTTTTTAACCACAAGAACTAGCCAAGTTAATATGAGCGAACCTGACAGGATTTTTGAGAAATTTTTAAGACATAAATATAAACAACTTTAATAAATATAAAAAATATTTAACATAAATGTTAAAGATTACCAAAGCTATAGTACATGTTGAGGGTTTTTTTGTTTTGTTTTGTTTTGTTTTGTTTTTACCCTGACTGGATTTCTGAGAGGATATTTAAGTCATTTATTTTTCCTACTCTTTAATGATAAAGCTACTCAAGCTAACTGGATTTCAGCTAGCTTAAGAGATAGCTTCCAAGGAGATCATAAATATAAATTTTCATAATCTTTACCATTAATGTACAACCCCGATTCCAAAAAAGTTGGGACAAAGTACAAATTGTAAATAAAAACGCAATGCAATAATTTACAAATCTCAAAAACTGATATTGTATTCACAATAGAACATAGACAACATATCAAATGTCGAAAGTGAGACATTTTGAAATTTCATGCCAAATATTGGCTCATTTGAAATTTCATGACAGCAACACATCTCAAAAAAGTTGGTACAGGGGCAATAAGAGGCTGGAAAAGTTAAAGGTACAAAAAAGGAACAGCTGGAGGACCAAATTGCAACTCATTAGGTCAATTGGCAATAGGTCATTAACATGACTGGGTATAAAAAGAGCATCTTGGCGTGGCAGCGGCTCTCAGAAGTAAAGATGGGAAGAGGATCACCAATCCCCCTAATTCTGCGCCGACAAATAGTGGAGCAATATCAGAAAGGAGTTCGACAGTGTAAAATTGCAAAGAGTTTGAACATATCATCATCTACAGTGCATAATATCATCAAAAGATTCAGAGAATCTGGAAGAATCTCTGTGCGTAAGGGTCAAGGCCGGAAAACCATACTGAGTGCCCGTGATCTTCGGGCCCTTAGACGGCACTGCATCACATACAGGCATGCTTCTGTATTGGGAATCACAAAATGGGCTCAGGAATATTTCCAGAGAACATTATCTGTGAACACAATTCACCGTGCCATCCGCTGTTGCCAGCTAAAACTTTATAGTTCAAAGAAGAAGCCGTATCTAAACATGATCCAGAAGCGCAGACGTCTTCTCTGGGCCAAGGCTCATTTAAAATGGACTGTGGCAAAGTGGAAAACTGTTCTGTGGTCAGATGAATCAAAATTTGAAGTTCTTTATGGAAATCAGGGACGCCGTGTCATTCAGACTAAAGAGGAGAAGGACGACCCAAGTTGTTATCAGCGCTCAGTTCAGAAGCCTGCATCTCTGATGGGCTCAGGACCCTTACGCACAGAGATTCTTCCAGATTCTCTGAATCTTTTGATGATATTATGCACTGTAGATGATGATATGTTCAAACTCTTTGCAATTTTACACTGTCGAACTCCTTTCTGATATTGCTCCACTATTTGTCGGCGCAGAATTAGGGGGATTGGTGATCCTCTTCCCATCTTTACTTCTGAGAGCCGCTGCCACTCCAAGATGCTCTGATGCATCACTAATCTCTGGTTAGTGTGTGTGGCATGGGCAGCTTACACATTTGGAAAGACACCATCAATGCTGAAAGGTATATCCAGGTTCTAGAGCAACATATGCTCCCATCCAGACGACGTTTCTTTCAGGGAAGACCTTGCATTTTCCAACATGACAATGCCAAACCACATACTGCATCAATTACAGCATCATGGCTGCGTAGAAGAAGGGTCCGGGTACTGAACTGGCCAGCCTGCAGTCCAGATCTTTCACCCATAGAAAACATTTGGCGCATCATAAAATGGAAGATATGACAAAAAAGACCTAAGACAGTTGAGCAACTAGAATCCTACATTAGACAAGAATGGGTTAACATTCCTATCCCTAAACTTGAGCAACTTGTCTCCTCAGTCCCCAGACGTTTACAGACTGTTGTAAAGAGAAAAGGGGATGTCTCACAGTGGTAAACATGGCCTTGTCCCAACTTTTTTGAGATGTGTTGTTGTCATGAAATTTAAAATCACCTAATTTTTCTCTTTAAATGATACATTTTCTCAGTTTAAACATTTGATATGTCATCTATGTTCTATTCTGAATAAAATATGGAATTTTGAAACTTCCACGTCATTGCATTCCGTTTTTATTTACAATTTGTACTTTGTCCCAACTTTTTTGGAATCGGGGTTGTACAGTATACAAAGATACAGTACAATTTGAGGACTATTTTTGTTCGTTTGTTTGTTTGTTTGTTTGACCCTGACAGGATTTCTGAGAGGAGATGTAAGTCATATGCAAGTAATCTAAGTTTGTAAGTGAAAATCTTTGTTCCTAAAGCTAGCCAAGCTAATATATGAGCTAACCTGACAGGATTTCAGAGAAGAATTTTAGGTTATACATATTATAAATAAATGTTAGTTAGCAAGTTAGCTAACAGGAGTCAACTTTACCGCTAAATATTAGCCAAGCTAATATATAAGCTAGCCAGACAGGATTTCAGAGAAAGGTTTTAGGTTATGTATTATTATTATTATTATTATTATTATTATTATTATTATTATTATAAATGTTAGTTAGCAAGTTAGCTAACATGATTCAACTTTACTGCTAAATATTAGCCAAGCTAATATGAGCTAACTGACAGGATTTCAAAGAAAGGTTTTAGGTTATTATTATTATTATTATTATTATTATAAATATTAGCTCGTCAGTTAGCAAACATTATTCAACTTCACTGCTAAAAATTAGCCAAGCTAATATGAGCTAAACTAACAGGATTTCTAAGAGGAGTTTTAAGTCATGTTAATTAATATTAATAATCATCTCTACTCATGCTAGCTAGACGGACAGCACAAGATAACTTGGCAGGATACGATACGGTATTTTAGAATATGAGAGCAATCATCTGTCCCACTGAAAGACATGACCAGTCCATTGTCTACAGGCAAATTCACAGCGAAATTGGTCTATTAGAAATGGCAGGCCAATTTTGAATGTTACTGAATGAAAATTACATGGATTTATTTTAAATCTGGGTTTCATTTGCTGGGTTTCATATTTTGAAGGCAATACCAGATTTCATAGGGCAATAACAGAGCTAATACACTAATTTAGCCACATCATAGAGTGGTTCCAAATGAAAGCCCTTTTCAAAAGGCAACTAAAACCCATTTGTAATTCCAGCCTCACTTCGCCAAAAAAAAACAGAGCTTGAAGGGAAAAAAATGTGCATGTTGCCTTATTACTCACAAACAGCTCATTTTTGTTTGAATAAAGTTGAAGTATCCATGTTGTGTTAAATGGTGTTCATCAGCAGAAATAAACAGATTATGTTGATTATGAAAGGCATGATGAACGCAGATGATGATGATGATGATGATGATGATGATGGGGTAGTGATGAGGATGATCATGACCACAATAACAAGGATGATGATGATGATGATTTACTAGACGTTCACTTTGACAAGAGGCCCCTGATGCCAAATCAAAGTTGTGGCAATAAATCAATTACATGCTTAATATTTTATCACTGTTCAGTTAAGGTTAAGGTTAATTCAAGAGGTTGAGTTCATTATTAAATCATATATTATGGTATGTTAATTTTGGAATTATTACAAGTATTAGCAAGGATTAGAGTAGTAAAGTATCAGATCCAGCCCAACTGCAGAGGTCATGCAGTTGAAAATGGAGCGTGTGTAAAGGTGACCGTCCAGCTTTCTTTCTGCGGGATTAAAGATGAGACTGGCAGCAAATCGAGCGTTTGTCTGTTTCTAATCTCTCACACACAGTCCTGCATACACGCCAATCCCTCCCTGCTGCAAGCTGTATGTAAGGTTTTGCTGTTGCAGATGGCCAAGCACTGGAACATGCCAAAAAGCCATGGGAAAGAGGGTTGGAGTGTCAAAATAGACACACCAGAGGGCTTGAACGGGAAAACAAGGACAGCGAGAGATAGACAGGGTCAGGGAAGGACAAGGAAAGACAGAAAGGGTCAGGGATGTTTATGGAGAAACAATGAGGAAAATGGGATGGAGGGAAGAGAAGCAATCAAGCTTGGGCAGGCATGTGCCACACCCCAGCAGGCCGTACTGACTTGCTCGCCTGGGTTTGGGCGGTGTTGGGGGGGGCACTTTCTTGGACTTTTCGGAGGGCGGCGTGCGAATAGACTGGGGGATTATCTGAACCGGGGAGCCGGCTGGCACGCTGCTCAGAAGAGCTAGAATGACACACAGGCGAAAGAGAATACAGCAACACTTTCAGAACATGTGTGTATGTGTGTGTACCGAACCCCCGGAGCAGAGAACACTAGATAACCTCCGGTGATACCCAAAACCCATGTTCCAGCCTGGACGCTCACACAGCATCACACAGTCATCATACATTTTTTCAAGAAATTGTGCACAGTTCATCGTTAAGTCCCTCAATGAAAAAACATCCATCGGCCAAATCACATTACACACTTTAGGTAATTATGCAAATAACAGCGATTGACAAGAAGGGACCATGATGGCCAACGAGAGACAGCAAAGATACAGAGGTTAACAGGGAACATACTGTCTGTAAGGTCTGGGTTGAATGTAAATAGTTTCATTTAATAAAATGTAAACTTGGAAGAGGGTGGGGTAAAAGTGGTTACAGTCATTAATTAATCAGTATTAGGTAACTCATAGAGCAGGCATGTTGGGTTGCCAAGTCTCACCCTCTGAGATGTGTACAGTAAACGGGCTTCTGGGTATTTGCTGGCCAGCGAATGTTACATAGATAACATGAGGTCCTTCCAGTACAGGACCGTATGTGCAGCGGAAAATACTGTCCCCTCTGTTCTCCAGTATGATCTCCACTGTGTCCCTGCGACCCTGTGAATCCACGATGATCACGCCCACATCACCTGCGCCCGCCCCTGAGAGGACACACATTCATGTCATGTAAAGTTATGGTTATGAATAAAACTATCCTGGGTCACTCTATGCTTTGTTGAATGTGTTTCTTTACATGTCTACATGTAAATATCTACTCTGGACCCTGACCTGCAGTATAGATGTCGAAGTAAGTGGGCTTGTTGGCTACATTGCCCACGGGTTCCAAGCCTGGACCACGTGCCTGCACCTTGCTGGGATCTCCCAGAGCTTTGGACACGTTCACAAGGAAAGGGCTGTTGTTAATGTCCTGCCCAGCAAACAAGACTTTCACCTGGGCACAGAAACAAGTCGACATTTCCTTTGACATGAAATGCAATGATTATTTGATATTAAAACGTGTGTAGAGTTGGCATCTGTTTCCCCTGGGTGGAGCACAAGACATGGCAAGTTTATTATCCTGAAGTGATATTAGTGAGCCTCTTAAAAAAGTCTAGGATGCCAATAATTTGCTTTTGAAAAATAGAATCCTGAAACATTTTGTCAGATAATGTTAAAATACAACAATAATCTGACAAACAGCTTTTTTTTTTTTTTACAACTGAATCTCAGATTTCAATGTTTGATTTATCAGGCATAAATAGTACTACATACATTCTATTACTTTATGAAGTGAGCATAGTTAATGCCATTTGAGATTTTACATGAATCACAAATACTGAGTGACAAGAAAACATGACTGTGGTTAAACAAATAAAAACAAACCTAAAACAATGAGTTGTGTGATAAATTTGTGATATTGCCTCTTAAAGTCACCAGAAAAAGAAAGAAAAAGAAAGCTTTGGCAGACAGTCATGACATAATTGCTGGAGATAAATTGGCCATAGGTACAGCTAGTTTATGGTTTATAGCTCACGAAAACCAGGAATCCAGTATCTCAAATTATTAGGATATTTCATTTTGTGTTTGAGTAAAACAGTATAAATACCATGTATCAATCAGTCTAGTTCAGTACACGCAACCACAATCATGGGGAAGACTGCTGACTTGACAGTTGTCCAGAAGACGATCATCAACACCCTCCACAAGGAGGGTAAGCCACAGAAGGTCATTGCTGAAAAGGCTGGCTGGAAAAGGTGCACAAGCAACAGGGATGACAATAGTCTTGAGAGGACTGTCAAGAAAAGCTGATTCCAGAACTTGGGAGAGCTTCACAAGGAGTGGACTGAGGCTGGTGTCAGTGGATCAAGAGCCACCATGCACAGACATCTTCAGGAAAGGGGCTACAACTGTGACATTCCTCATATCAAGCCACTCCTGAACCAGAGACAACATCAGAAGCATCTTAACTGGGCTAAGGAAAGAAAGAACTGGACTGTTGCTCAGCGGGCCAAAGTCCTCTTTTCAGATGAAAGTAAATTTTGCATTTCATTTGGAAATCAAAGTCCTAGAATCTGGAGGAAGAGTGGAGAGGCACAGAATCCAAGGGGTTTGAAGTCCAGTGTGAAGTTTCCACAGTCTGTGATGATTTGGGGTGCCATGTCATCTGCTGGTGTTGGGCCACTGTGTTTTATAAAGTCCAAAGTCAACACAGCCATCTACCAGGAGATTTTAGAGCACTTCATGCTTCCATCTTCTGACAAGCTTTATGTAGATGCCAATTTCCTTTTCCAGCAGGACTTGGCACCTGCCCACAGTGCCAAAACTACTACAAAATGGTTTGCTGACCATGATATTACTGAGCTTGGCTGGCCAGTCAACTCGCCTGACCTGAACCCCATAGAGAATCTATGGGATATTGTTAAGAGGAAGATGAGAAACACCCGACCCAAAAATACAGAGGAGCTGAAAGCCGCTATCAAAGCAACCCGGGCTTCAATAACACCTCAGCAGTGCCACAAGCTGATCGCCTCCATGCCATGCCACATTAATACAGTAAATCATGGTAAAGGAGCCCTAACCAAGTACTGACTGTATAAATGAGCATACTTTCAGAAATCAGACATTTCTGTCTTGTAAAGTCTTTTTTTTATTATTTATCTTAGGAAATATTCTAATAATTTGAGATTATTAGAATAATCTCTGGATTTCTGATTTTCGCAAAGTACAAGTCATAATCATTGAAAATAAAACAAAAAAGGCTTGAAATATTTCACTTTACATGTAATGAATAGAGAATATATGAACGTTTACATTTTTGAATTAAATTATGAAAATATAAACATTTTAACAATATGCTAATTTTTTTAGATAAACTAGTACATGCGATCAATCAACAGTACACGTTGATTCCAAAAAACCAACAAGATGACATAAAGCTGGGTACCTTATGAAGACCCTCCACTTTGGGCAAATAGACTACAGAGTAGGTTCTGTTCTTATCATTGTTGGGGATCACTCGAGCCTGGAAGAAGTACAAATGAAAGACAGAGATGAATTTTTGTGATCGAAATGTTAGTTTTGTACATCCTATACTAATTAGGACAATGAGGCATAAGTTAAAAGTCTTCCAAATAACTGTGATTTCAAATTCTCAAATTTAAACATGACGTCCGACCTCCTCCGTGTGACCCTCAGGATCCTCGATGTAAACTAGCACCTCACCAAGCCCCGCCTCCACTGTCTCCACTATAAACTCAGCTGGTTTTAACACCATGTTGCCTCTGGGCTCGATGCCTGAACAGAAAGAATGATAAAAACATTAAGACGGGTAAAACTATATAATAAAGACAACAATGTTGGATCTTGACTTGGAAAAAGTGCCCCTCACCAGGGCCATAGGCTTTGGCTTTCTTAGGATGTAGAGTTTTGGAGCGCAGTGGAGCACCAGGCTTCAGCTTGGCTTTAGGGAACTGAGACAGGTAAGTCATGACAGAGTGCTCATCCACATTCGGGTCCACAATCTCCTCAGGAGCAATAACCTGGACAGAGCAAAGGTCAAAGGGGTTAAAGGTTGATAGGGCTAACACAGAACAATATCGAGATATATTTATTTGCAAAAAGTGTTACAAAACCAAAGTATATGTGTCAGATCACAGGAGCCTTGGAGTGATGCCAAGAATTTACCCATTGTTAGGTTTCAATCTGTCTGTACCGAAGGAGGTCGAATTGACAAGTATGGTAGCGCTCTGCTAGTCTGGCTAACACGACTTCAAAGCTCTGCGAGCATTTGGTCTGGCAAAGATATTAAGCCCAACCGTTTCCCAAAGACGTGGTTGACCCGCCTCCCTGAAATGCCTCAGTTTGCTACTGGTCGAAGCCAGAAAAGGCTGTGACGAAGCTTAAACCAATCACATCACTCTTTCCTCTGACGTATGTGACGCGACGGAAACTGCTTGAGTAACAGGAAGAAGATAAATACCTCCAGGGCTGCTCTTTGCTCCGTTTTCAATGGGAACTTCCCGTTGAACGCTTTCAATACAGCATCTACCGCTGCGTCAAAGGCTTGCCGCTGCTCCATGTTCGTAATGTTTCTATTGAATGAAGCGCTTCCGGCATTGATTCTGTAAACAATCTATGGCTTCCGGTCGCAGTTCTACTACGTCAGTGCCTTGAACACGCCTCTACCCAGGGCCGTTGGAGATGCTCAAAGTTGACTGGCTCCCGATTTTTCGGGAGCTTGGAAGAGCTGTAGATAGCTTGCCTTGCCAGACTAAGCTCGCAACAGACCCTCGTGTTGCGTCACACTTAGGATGGGCGTGTCCAGGCTAGCGCTCTGCTGCCTTAGAGATTCTGCTTCATGGATATACCCGTGAGCAAACAGTCACTGATGCAGACACAGCTGCTCAGAGATGTTTCTCAGTTTACTGTAGGACAAACATGAGTATATATTCACATTCAAGAGTGTGTTGTAGCTATGTGATTGGATGATGATGACTTTAGAAGCTGAGGTGTTGTTTGTGTGTGACAGAGTAACGTAAATGGGTAATGAAGCATTACATCACTGGTTTAGACTACACTACTTTATGAAAGAAGAGAGACATTATGTGCTCTACCATTACATCACCCGTCAGGATCATAATCTTATGAAAGAAGAAAGACATTACTGGTCAACATAACCTTAATTAAGCAGAGAGTAGAATGTGCGAGCGAAGATAACTCTCAAGGATTTAACTAACCAAAACAAGCAGCAATCAAAACAGCCTGCCTGTTCCAGTTTCAAGCGTGCCAAACATATATTTCTATCGCCCATTTAAGTAAGAGTTCTAACTAGGCCTTTTCAGCGTACAGTATCAGGCCAATACGCAATGTTTCCTTCCCGCTACACCCACAATATTGCCGACACGCCTGTAAAAGTTGCCACTACACTAATAAAAAGACTTGTCAATCTTGAAAATGTGATCTTTTGTTTCATTTTCTCTTGTTATCCCGACACGGCAGTGATGGCGCGCTGCCAGGCGAACGTTCTACAGTCGGACATACTCCAGTCCCCGTCCACATAAGTCCCCAGTGCATAGCTGACCGAGTCGTTCCGTGTGGAGATTGTCACTGATCATGCGAGTCCGGTTTACCTCCTTCCCTATGCTGTGTTCGTGGTAAAGTGCCGTCCGTGTTAAGAGGCGCTTACGTGTCATACACATAATACATGCCGGCCCCCGGGTTAGATCTGGATAGTCATGTATAGTAATTGAATGGCTGAAGCTGAAAATAAAGCTGACACTTGGTGAACAGGGCGACACGGTGGTGTAGTGGTTAGCACTGTTGCCTCACAGCAAGAAGGTCCTGGGTTCGAGCCCCGTGGCCAGCGAGGGCCTTTCTGTGTGGAGTTTGCATGTTCTCCCCGTGTCCGCGTGGGTTTCCTCCGGGTGCTCCGGTTTCCCCCACAGTCCAAAGACATGCAGGTTAGGTTAACTGGTGACTCTAAATTGACCGTAGGTGTGAATGTGAATGGTTGTCTGTGTCTATGTGTCAGCCCTGTGATGACCTGGCGACTTGTCCAGGGTGTACCCCGCCTTTCGCCCATAGTCAGCTGGGATAGGCTCCAGCTTGCCTGCGACCCTGTAGAACAGGATAAAGCGGCTAGAGATGAGACTTGGTGAACATCAGCTGGTTGTTTTATTCTTATTCCATAAATGTGTCACTAATATAGTTGAATATTAATTATAATAAGTCTTCAATCAAAAACAATCACAGCAACTTTTGGCAAAAAAACACAACTTATTAATATTACCATAAAAGAGCGACTTTCAGGGAGGCCCGCAAGTGCCAGGAAATGCACTAGAGTGCATCTCTGAGCAGGTAGAACCTGTGAGCTTTCAGGGGCCTAAGGTGGCCCCCAAACCCCTGGCTGTTATGACTGGTGCCACTTTGCTGATATTTTGGTCGAGTTCGAACCCTGTGAGTCATATTAACACAAAACAACACACATTTTAGTGTGTTAATTCAGGGTTCAACAATGCAGTAGCAATGAAGAAACAATGAGTCTATAATGGTCATTCCTTTATCTGATCAGTAACACCTTGAAAATGTGTCTTCCAAGCTCTTGTCCTCTTTTCCAAACACAACCATGCTCTGAATACAGCTTAGTGCTATGACTGGACGATGATTGCATTTCAGTGTGGCATGGCTGCAATGCACTGATGGAAGTGAAATGCAACGAAATGAGAAATTACTTTCACTTCTAAAGAAGTCAGCATATAATTCTTTAAAAAGTAACATCCGCTTTTCTTTTCTTTTTTATTCAAGCAGAGTAAGAGTGATGGAGTGAAGGTGTTGCTTTTCAGTGTGGCACGTTATCCTAGTGTCACTGATAAAAAAAAGCAATACCATCTGTGTATTGCATTTCACTCTCTCCTCACAGTGCAATTCCTTTTCTGTCTCACAAGCGTATTTGAAATGGCTGGTAATTTCGACCCCTACAAAGCAGTGGCGGCTGGTAGTCTTTCAAACAGGGGAGGCTGGTCGGTTACGATATTTCCAGATTTTAAAAGAAAAAACACATCAATTTTGCCCATACTCTTGCCTCTGATCTGGCTGATTGTGGGCAGGGTCACAAACTGTGAAATAACAGATTCTTTTGGCCCATTAGCCTACTGTCCAATATACCGGTACATGGTGGTGGTGTTGGGGGGATATATTTTAACATTTTATATTTTAAAATTGTGGCATGTTGTTTAAAAATTGATCATTATTGAAAGCAGCTCTTTGTCAGGAACCTCAGCAGTAACAGCAGAGTGTTCTGGAATCGGCACAAGCACTGACCTTGGGGAGCCAAACATAGAGCTGGGTGCCACACATTTCATTCAATGACACTTTCCCTATATTTTACTTATTTTGACTGAGAAATGTTTTATTGACAATTCTGATAACCCTTCACTTTTAATCCAGGTCTGTACTGTGAAATGTTCTCGGCTGTGTTTTTGTTTAAAAATGTTTTCCAAATTGTAGCTGTGTTTAATTCATATCCAGAGAAATATATATTCCAATATAATATACTCAGCATAAACATTTTAAATAGATTCTATATTTTTGATCCATCCATGACATATTACTAAAGTAGCCTATTTACTGTTGTTGATGTGGGTCACTTGCTGTTAGCCAATTCACTTTCTCGTACCAGGAGAGCTGAAAGGAATGAGTATTATTCCCTACCTTTTTCACCAAGCCAATGTGAGGCGTTGGTCTACCCTGCTCTTTAATTTTAATTTTTTCCTCGAAAGGAAGACTGGCAAATGGCTTCGCCAAAATTAAATCAGCAATGCTTGGCATCCGTGCGCAGCTTTCTTGCTAGCTGACTAGCCCCCTCAAGTTCAAGTTCAGTCACTCAAATAAACGAAATTTCTGGAACTAAGATAGCAAACTTGACAACACTATATTTACACTTTATTTACAATGAAAATACAAACTAAAAAAGCTGGTAGAAACCGTATGTAATGAATGAAATCGAAATGTAAGCTGATCTCTTACAATACACCACAGCACTTGCGAATCTGCATGGGACTGAACTGAAATTCACCGCTGCCTGTCTATATTTGAAACGAGCTGTCAATCAAAGAAAATATCCAGCCGCTTTCACCAATCACCAGTCTCCTCGCGGAAAGCTTTGCCATGTCCCTCCCACTGTGAGGCTCGGAGTCCGTGGGCGGGCATTTTCGCAGTATTTGTCCAATAACCGTCTTGCATTTTGAGATTGAAAAGCGCATAGCTCCCAAATGCCAATGAAGTCCACTGAGGCTGGGAGTCCGTGGGAGTCTGTGGGCGGGCGTTTTCGCAGTATTTGTCCAATCATCGTCTTGCATTTTGATACTGAAAGCGCATAGCTCCCAAATGCCATTGAAGTCCACTGAGGCTGGGCTGCATCACGCTGTCACGAGGGGGAAAAACTCACGCACACATTAGGCGAACTGGGGAAAGTTATAACGGAATGATTTCGCACTGTATTTGGGTTGAGCACATATATTTCTATGATTCTGGATCTGAAATAGCAATGTTATAAGGTCGGCTATAACATAAGCCTAGCGCAATTCATCCTACACGATGTTTGTCATTTTTAGAGGAGGCTGAGCCTCCCTCGTTGTCTTAGAGCAATCGCCCGTGCTACAAAGTGAACGCATCGGTGTTCTCACTGTCAAGGGTGGAGTCTTCGGACAGAGTTAGACATAGTCATGATCACTTCAGAATGGCTTGTAGCCCCATGTGATGCCTAAGAAAAGATAAGTGACTCAGAAAGCGGAAGTGCCATATTAAAAGCTACTTCAGTTGAGGTTAGGTGGCATGTAGGAGAATGCAGATTGATAAGAAGGAAAGAAAAAGAGAAAAAGGAAGCAAAAATATTTAATGTGCCAAGAGAAACAACCAACTAGAATCTGGGAATGCGTTTACTAAGAATCTTATCTTACCGTGAACAGTTCTCCAAAGTGCCACTAAAAGTTCCTAAGCCATTCTCTTTAAAATGGAAAGACAGGAAGGAAAACGATGCTGGACGATGTATGGTCCGGAAAGAGGGGGGTTTGGGTTTTTTGGGTTTGATGTTAAACACTAGTTCATTTGCACTGCGTTACTACATTTTCATATTAAAGCTCAGTGCCATTAAACATTATGAATTTAATTTTATTTTCGACTTCATATTGTCTGAAAGGTATGAGGAGTTTGGACGAGGAGTTCAGATCCTTAAGCCTGTTATGTGAGTTACTGTTAAACTAACCTGTTTATGCTATTACTCATCTCATATGCTGTGACAATGGCCAAGCATACTTTTACAAGATCATGCCATGGAGCTGTTTGATATTCATTTCCATTTGCAGCAGAAGTTGTTTTCTGAGTCACTGTGTCTCTTCTATCCAGTCGCACCTCTCTTTCACACCATGCTGTTTAAGTGGTTGCCTTATTTAATCCCTGACTGAAAGGATAAGAGCCGTCTGAAAATAGTGCCCCTAGGAATTTAGCACAGCTGCAGTGGGGCAGAGAGAGAGAGAGAGAGAGAGAGAGAGAGAGAGAGAGAGAGCGAGAGAGAGAGACTACAGCTGAATTAAAGCTCCAATTAAAAATTATTGTATTTTATTATCTCCACATTCACTAGATAAAAGCAATCGCACGCTCTGATTGGCTACTCTACTCCTAGGCTATCGGCTCATACTGTATACCGTGAGTAGAGAAAAACAAAATGGCAGAGCGTGTTGCTGAACCAACCAAGGATGAAATAAAAACTCTACTCGAAAACAAAATCCCCAAAAAAAAAAAAAAAAACCCACAACAAAATATGGAATAAAAGTATTAAGAACGTATCTTTAAATTATTATTATTATTGTAGCATCTTTCACAAATTGCTACTGTGATTTCGCCGGCTTGTTTACATTCTAAGCGGAAATGATTTTCTCAGATGTTTTGCGTGAAATTTTTTTTTATCGAGTTTACAAAAAATAAGAATAAAAATGCTCTGTTTCCCAAAATCCAGTGAATGTGGATAGAATAAAACAGTTACTCCACTCAATCTGGTCATACAACCCCGATTCCAAAAAAGTTGGGACAAAGTACAAATTGTAAATAAAAACGGAATGCAATGATGTGGAAGTTGGGACAAGGCCATGTTTACCACTGTGAGACATCCCCTTTTCTCTTTACAACAGTCTGTAAATGTCTGGGGACTGAGGAGACAAGTTGCTCAAGTTCAGGGATAGGAATGTTAACCCATTCTTGTCTAATGTAGGATTCTAGTTGCTCAACTGTCTTAGGTCTTTTTTGTCGTATCTTCCGTTTTATAATGCGCCAAATGTTTTCTATGGGTGAAAGATCTGGACTGCAGGCTGGCCAGTTCAGTACCCGGACCCTTCTTCTACGCAGCCATGATGCTGTAATTGATGCAGTATGTGGTTTGGCATTGTCATGTTGAAAAATGCAAAGTCTTCCCTGAAAGAGATGTCGTCTGGATGGGAGCATATGTTGCTCTAGAACCTGGATATACCTTTCGGCATTGATGGTGTCTTTCCAGATGTGTAAGCTGCCCATGCCACACGTATTAATGCAACCCCATACCATCAGAGATGCAGGCTTCTGAACTGAGCGCTGATAACAACTTGGGTCGTCCTTCTCCTCTTTAGTCCGAATGACACAGCGTCCCTGATTTCCATAAAGAACTTCAAATTTTGATTCGTCTGACCACAGAACAGTTTTCCACTTTGCCACAGTCCATTTTAAATGAGCCTTGGCCCAGAGAAGACGTCTGCGCTTCTGGATCATGTTTAGATATGGCTTCTTCTTTGAACTATAGAGTTCAAAGAAACGGCGGATGGCACGGTGAATTGTGTTCACAGATGATGTTCTCTGGAAATATTCCTGAGCCCATTTTGTGATTTCCAATACAGAAGCATGCCTGTATGTGA
This sequence comes from Neoarius graeffei, assembly GCF_027579695.1. NCBI lineage: Eukaryota > Metazoa > Chordata > Actinopteri > Siluriformes > Ariidae > Neoarius > Neoarius graeffei. Next base: position 53,955,705 of record NC_083589.1, read on the forward strand.
TGCAGTGCCGTCTAAGGGCCCGAAGATCACGGGCACCCAGTATGGTTTTCCGGCCTTGACCCTTACGCACAGAGATTCTTCCAGATTCTCTGAATCTTTTGATGATATTATGCACTGTAGATGATGATATGTTCAAACTCTGCAATTTTACACTGTCGAACTCCTTTCTGATATTGCTCCACTATTTGTCGGCGCAGAATTAGGGGGATTGGTGATCCTCTTCCCATCTTTACGTCTGAGAGCCACTGCCACTCCAAGATGCTCTTTTTATACCCAGTCATGTTAATGACCTATTGCCAATTGACCTAATGAGTTGCAATTTAGTCGTCCAGCTGTTCCTTTTTTGTACCTTTAACTTTTCCAGCCTCTTATTGCCCCTGTCCCAACTTTTTTGAGATGTGTTGCTGTCATGAAATTTCAAATGAGCCAATATTTGGCATGAAATTTCAAAATGTCTCACTTTCGATATTTGATATGTTGGCTATGTTCTATTGTGAATACAATATCAGTTTTTGAGATTTGTAAATTATTGCATTCCGTTTTTATTTACAATTTGTATTTTGTCCCAACTTTTTTGGAATCGCGGTTGTACTTGGCTTAGAGCTGACTCAGTGCTATGCGCCTCGTCGGCTATCAGCTCATGTACGACTGGATTTCATGGAATAGCTGTTTATATAAACACATTTAAAATTGTTATATTAATGCAAATGTTAAGATATTTAGCACATAGGTCATAGTTCTTCCACATTTTCGTCATTTGCCCCAAGTTGCTCCTTCTACATACAGAATCTGATGCATCCATTCATATTTTTCTCAGTCCTGCTGCTAAAAAACATTCCCAGAGCATGATGCTGCCATAATGATGATTCATCATATGAATGGAATTGGCTAGATGATGATGATGATGATGATGACGATGATGATAAGTCTGGTTTCTTCCAGAAGTGTTCAATCTTGGTTTCAGCACACCATAGAATTTTGCTTCTCATGGCTTGGGAGGCATCAAAACCCCTTTTCCACCAACCCGAGCCAGATACTAGTTCTGGGCTGGTGCTAGTGCTGGTTCAGAGCTGGTTCAATTTGCGAACCTTTTAAGAACCGGTTTGCTTTTCCATGGGCTAGAGAGCCACATCATTATGTCACTGTATGCATTTCTGCTTTCGCAACTGCAAGCTCCAATACCCCACCTCACTAGCGCTAAAAGGGCTGGCCTGCCATGCTAGTGTCGCTCACACCAAGCACAACAATAACTATGACAGGCTATATCTTCCTTTTTTCATCTTTTACATTATATAGCATAGTATTTAGCAGACATTCTTATCCAGAGCGACGTACAATGAGTGCAAAAGTCAGGTACACAAAGTGCTGAACTTCTAGGCAAGAAAGTGCGAGTGCCAACTGAACAAGTGACAGAATAATACGAAGTGTAATATTCTATTGAAGTACCAATACCAACCATACAACCGTACAACTAAATAGAGAACTCAAACAGCTAACCCCCAGGCTAGACGGTACACAGCCTAGGTTGGTCGCAACCAAAATGCAGTTACACAGTAGGCAGGGAAACAGGAGAGGGGTGCAGCATGAAGAGGTGGGTCTTCAGTCTGCGCTTGAAGGTGGTTAGGGAGTCAGCAGTTCTGACCTCAATGGGAAGGTCATTTCACCAATGGGGAGCCAGGACAGACAGCAGTCTTGAGTGGGCTGGGCAGGAGCGGAGAGATCAGTAGTACGTAGCAGAGTGTAGGGATTTGGCTGGCATGTAGGGGAGGATCAGACTCTGGAGGTATGCTGGATCTAATCCCTTGACAGCCTGGTTAGCAAGTACTAATGTCTTAAATTTGAAACGAGCTGCAATAGTGCAGGTTGGCAAGCAGAGGGGTGACATGGAAAGAACAAGGGAGGTTGTAGACCAGGCGAGCTGCAGTGTTCTGGATGAGCTGCAGGGGTCTAATGGCAGATGCTGAAACACCAGCAAGGAATAATCATCTTTAGATTAGTCAGACCAGACGATACACAAGCTCTGTTTTTTTAAACATGGTGGTCACAAAGTTTTAGCTCGTCTTTTCTGTCATGACAGTCCTGCCCCTAGGCCCTGACGCAAGTGTTCTTGGTTCTCCCATGTGAATATTCTCCACAATAAACCTTTCATTGATGGGCTGCTGCAGAGATGGCTGTGCTTCTGGCAGATTCTCCTATCTCCACAGGACTTCTGGGGTTCCATCAGTGGGACCTTCAGGTTCTTGGTCACCTCATTGACTAAAGCTCTCCTTTCACTCACTTTGGCTAGGCTTCAGCTCTCGGTGGTTCTGAACTCCTTCCATTTAAGAATGATGGGAGTTAGTGTGTTTATCAGCACTGTCAGAAATAGGAGTACAGGAGGTGACCACTTCTGTCCCCCAAGGTACAGTCTAGACTAATGTACCCCCTTGGGCTCATTATTGGACCTCAAGGTAACCATGTGTAACTTTGAGGGCCAAAAAGGTACATATATGTTCCCAAGCAGTATATAAAGACTACAAAGGAGTACCTCAGTGGGTACTGCCCCAGTGACAAGCCGGTGTATCCTTAAAGGTACAATAATGTATTTTATTTTCTGAGAGTGAGGGCATTTACAGCTAAAGAAGTAGCATTCTCCAGATCTGTGCCCCAACACAATCCTATTCTAGGATGCTTTCAAATATGCAGTGTTTAGTTCATTTGAATCAAACCCTGGTGTGTTTGTTTGGCTCCATTTAGTTCATTTGCAGAGGTGAGTGTACAGCATCAGGCCCAGGTGTTGATCAAAATAACCAGCCTGAGAACATCTGAGCAAGGAACTCCAGCTTGGCTCAATTGCAATCTGAAAGTGATTTGACTCTGATTCAGCGTGACTACAGGAAGTGAAACAAACACGTGTTTTGGGTTGTAGCATTTTTTGATAGAGCTGGGAATCTAAGCCGCGAGGCACACACTCAGCCAAAACAGAGCTGCTGTGTATTTGAACCAACAAACAAAAAGAGAAAATAAGCACTGGATGTGGTACACAAATGTTGTAAACGAGTTATTTGTATGGGTATCTAATCGTTTATTTAGCATTGGCTCTATATTTTCTGTGCTTGAGTGATTATATGTGCACTTTGTGAAAGTTTGTTTACAGTTCTCTGTTGCCATATTTCTGACTAATCAATGAAAAATTTTTACCAAACCAAAAATATCAGATTCAGGATTGGAGTAAACTGAGGTGTCAAAGTGCTCTTAGAGGAGAATTTGTATATATGACTTAATGTTTTTGTTTTTTTTTTTTTTGCTTGGTAATCTGTGTTGAGACATGCTATCTGGCCAAAAGTTTGTGGACACCTGACCATCACACCCTGGACAAGTCGCCAGGTCATCGCAGAGCCGACACATAGAGACACACAACCATTCACACTCACATTCACACCTACGGTCAATTTAGAGTCACCAGTTAACCTAACCTGCATGTCTTTGGACTGTGGAGGAAACCGGAGCACCCGGAGGAAACCCACGCAGACACGGGGAGAACATGCAAACTCCACATAGAAAGGCCCTCGCCGGCCACGGGGCTCAAACCCAAAACCTTCTTGCTTTGAGGCGACAGTGCTAACCACTACACCACCATGCCGCCCTATTATTATTATTATTATTATTATAACACGTATTAATAGTAGTAGTAGTAGTAGTAGTACATGCAAGATAAGGTTCAAACTAAAGAGGCCAGAGACTAATCAAGAGCTTTTTAACGAGGGGAGAGAAACCAATGAAGCCTAATAACGTCATGATACTCACATAATTACAGACTCAGGTGCAAACACAGCATATTAATCCTTTCACAAAGTACATGATGCCACCCTTATGGGTTCCTTCTCCCAACTTCAAACTAATGGTTGCACGTTCCATCACAAGTGAGCCTGATTTCCTTTAAGGATATTTATTTAATAAGGCTGACAAGCCATCAGAAAATCTCATTCAGAGTCATGACAAGATTTATATTCGGCTCCAGGACAAGAGAAGGAGAAACTCGATCAAATTCAGATAAACCTGAACAAGCTCAGACGCCACTAACACACACACACACACACAGATGAAAAACACTATCTCTATCTGAATGTCCAAAGTACCGTGCAGCTCACTGATCTAGCCTGACACTGCAAGTGAATGTAAAGATGCACCTGTTTTTCTTTACCAAGATCAGAATATTCACAGAGAGATCACACGAGTGGACATGAGATCTGTTGCCTACCTGAGGAACACCAAGCCAGTCGTCAGCCTGTTGCATGGCCTCCCTGGCATTCTGGACTGGCTGATTGGGATCCCACATCTCCCAGTCAGGACACAGACCTGGTTGAGACATGGCAGACAAAGAAAGAGCGAGAGAGAGGAGACAAAGTGTTACTTGTAGAACCCAGACACCATTCCTTTAAGTTCCACAACCCAGCCTCTGTCATTGCAACGATCATAACAAATAATGTAACACAGGTTTGTACAGTGAGTGTGGAGTTAAATACACTTCGGTGAAAATAGACTGGCAATTTGCACTGTAATACCATGTTCTAATAACGTAAGGGATGAATAGGCATCAACTATTCTATCAGACTGTTCCAACTGACACCAGACTGAAATCTAACTACCTATGAATAGCCGAACGATTAAAGTACTTGTAGGAATGGATCGTATATTTTGGAGAATATTTCGAATAGATCAATGTCGATATACTAATCTCTCTTTGTCTGGGTTGCACCAAGACAAATTAACCTTTAACCTGGACAAACTTAAACCTCATCTGTTAATTACCTACGAAAATAAATTGTGCAGTCAACCAAACCATGAATTTACATTCAGTATATCAGGCTACCAGGCCGCCAAAACAACGGTTTGAATGACTACAATTTAGAGAGCACAACTCTGTAACTGAACAGGTGCATTGGATATTTCCCAGTGAGGTAATTTAAAAAGTCTCTGGGTAATTGTTCAAGGAAAAATGAATCCCGCGCACTGTCCTTTCCGTATTGTTCCCGAAACGTTGCACTTGTGGTAAGGAGGACAATGCGTTAGCCATGACCGAAACGTTGTGAGCAAAGTTCCTGTGGAAAGGAATGCGCGGGATGCATATTTCATTTAACATTTATTTTCGTAACAATCTATTATAGCGGGAACCAAGACTCCCGCGCCAAAGTCGTTCTATATGTCCCCGCTCCGCACAGGCTGAGGCAGCCTCGGAGAGGGAGAGAGCGAGAGAACGCTTTTGCACACACCTCTGTAGCTTGTCATATGGGGTAAGATGATGTCACTTTTGCACGGGTGAACAGGTCTTCTTTTTGAGACCTAAATTATGTCTGACACATTTCTCTATCCTTTGGTTTGTTTTTTTACTGGCGCAAACATACATCGAAGTCACTTCAGGTTTCTCCACGTGTATCTTATTAATAATAATCATCTCATCTGATGTGATTAGAGATTGGAGGAGCTCATGCCCCTGTTAACCCAAGGTGTCGTCCTACCCTCTTTTAACTACGCACATAACAGAATGCCAATTCTCTGTTTGTTTTTCTTGTTGGCTGATGACAATGTGAGAAACTTAGTTGGCTTTCAATCTTGCAATCAATTTTGCCATCAATAAATAACTTTGTGACATTATTACTGTTTTGTTTAATTCCATGATGTATTTTACAGAACATGAGTATTTAAAATGCAAATATTTAACAGGTTGGGCACATGTGCCAGGGATGTTTACTGACATTTACTTATGTATTGCCTTTTCAATGTATTAAATTAATATTCTGCTGCTAAAATTACGCCAATACGCCTAAGGTGACTTGACTTGGACTTGACTTATTATAGGACTTGACTTGACTTGACATAGACTGTGACTTGACTTGACTTGACTTGCCCAAGACAAAAAAGACTTGGGACTTACTTAGGACTTGAAGGTTAAGACTTGAGACTTACTTGAGACTTGCACATGTGTGACTTGGTCCCATCTCTGTTTCTATAGCCCTCAGCTTCTCGCCTATTACATAGTTAGGGTCACAGTGGGGGTGCTGGTCCTCTGGTAACTGTGAGAGTTTGACTTCCTACCTCACATCTGTATTGCGGCACACCTCGCCAGATGGCAGTAGACACTACTTTTATGATGGTCTTTGGTACGATCTGACCACAAGGAGAACTCGCAATCTACTGGTCAAGAAGTGGACACAATAACTACCAGGCCAACTCGTGGTAGTAATCATAGTCAAGTCAAAACCCCTCCTGCACCAGAACCTGGTCTTCCCAGGCAGTTTCCTGTCCCAGTATTAACCAGTCTGTTGAGGTGCACTGGGTGGCACTGATCTCTGTTTCTATAGCGCTCAGCCTCTCGCCTATTACATAGCTAGGGTTACAGTGGGGGGGGTGGTTCTCTGGTAACTGAGAGTTTGACTCCCTACCTCACATCTGCATTGCGGCATGCCTCGCCAGATGGCAGTAGGCACTATTTTTATGATGGTCTTTGGTATGACTCAACCACAAGCAGAACTCACAATCTACTGGTCAAGAGGCGGACACGCTAACCACCAGGCCAACTCGCTGTAGTAAAGTAATCATACTAGTAGTAGTAATATTAGCAGTAGTAGTAGTAGTAGTAGTAGTAATAAGAGTAACATTAGTCATCATCAGTATTAGTAAGAAGAAGAAGAAGAAGTTCAACTTATATAGCACCTTTTTCACACCCAAGGTTGCTTTACAATTACCAAAAAAAGAAAAAAGTAGTATTAGTCTTATTAATTCTTAGAATTTGCAATTGGCTGTTCTTACAATCTGGAGAATACGATTACAGTACTGTTAAATGTATAGGATTGAAATAAAATCAACAGAAAAGACAATTTGATTATTAGTACAATAATCATTAGCCAAAATTTCATAACTGAAACAGTTACAGGACTACACTGTATGTACCACCATTTCCACGATGTCATGCTCTTGACACAGAACCTCCGGCTCTTTTCACACCTCCATTCTGTTAATGAATCCAGTCAGTCTGATGAAACAAAATAACTTCCTTAAGTAAACGTTAGCTTCTCTCCTGAGTGATGTGAATGCAGAAACGTGAGCTTATTAGACACTGGATAACAATCTGGCAGGTGTGAGGGGCGTTTGTACTGAACATAGCTAATGATCCTGAAACCACAAGACTCTACCGTTGCTGCCAAACACGTATATCAGAACCAGATTCAGGTTGTTTAATCCTTTGGCACAGCAAGTCCTGAGTTCTAAACTCATACAAGTCTGTGATTAGCTCAAACGGTCCACCTCCTGCTGCCAGAAGTGATAAAGCAAAAGCTTTTTCATCGTTGTTTCAAGACCCAAAGTGGCATTTAGACCCAAAATGGTTCTTTTGAGAATAAGCAGAGGTTTGATATAGGCAGCAGAAAAACATAGCAAGGTAGAGTAGAGTTATGCTGCGTTCATGTGCTATGGGAAGATGATATTTTCCAGTTGGGAAGTGGTATTTACCAGTGTGTTGTGTTCACATGCTTTTGTTGTTGTTGACAAATTAAAGATGGTGGACCAGATTCAAGTTAGCAATAGTTAGTTAGCTATCGTTAGCAATAGCGTCTGCTCTGGATAGGTAAAAACAAACCATAACAACACATTTTTAAAGGAAACGGATTTCTAACGTATTATATTACACTTGTTAATGACGCAACATTGCATAGACACAAAAAACTACCCACTAATACTAGTAAAAAAAAAAAAAACTTTAGTAGCGTACAATGCTTAACATTCAAGTGTCTTGTACCGCTCGCCGCCATGTTGAAAAGGTTAAAGTTCATCTCATCTCGGCAACTCGTGTATCAAAATTTTCTACGAGTTGCCCAGTGGAAAATACCACAAGAGGGGGCGTTCATGTGTGCTTTCCATGTCGGCGTTTGGTATTTACCATAATTCCCATAGCACATGAACGCAGCATTATTCGACATATAAATACACCCCCAAGACCACAAGACCACTTACCCTGAAGCACTATATAAACACACCCATGCACACACAAACAGTAAAATGCAGCATGTGTGTGTGTGTGTGTGTGTGTGTGTGTGTGTGTGTGTGTGTGTGTGTGTGTGTGTGTGTGTGTGTTTGCTGAGAATTGTCAAGGAGCTGCACATGTTTTCACTTAATTGTGTTTGGGTTGTTGCGTCTGATACTCTCCATGTTGCTACAGAATAAATTAGAAAGTCATGATTCCCCTCCCCAACACACACACACACACACTTACAAACACCTGTACCATCCCTCCACCCACCCAAAATAAAAAAAATAAAAATAAATAAATAAACCTACACCACAATCACTGACCCCGTAATTAGACCCAGTGCAGGGTCTAAAGGCTAGCGCTAGTCAGCAGTGCTATATTACCGGAGTATTATTCGTGAGCTATTCATGTGGGCGGATTTACAGTGGTGCTTGAAAGTTTGTGAACCCTTTAGAATTTTCTAGATTTCTGCATAAATATGACCTAAAACATCATCAGATTTCCACACAAGTCCTAAAAGTAGATAAAGAGAACCCAGTTAAACAAATGAGGCAAAAATATTGTACTTGGTCATTTATTTATTGAGGAAAATGATCCAATATTACATATCTGTGAGTGGCAAAAGTATGTGAACCTCTAGGATTAGCAGTTAATTTGAAGGTGAAATTAGAGTCAGGTGTTTTCAATCAATGGGATGACAATCAGGTGTGAGTGGGCACCCTGTTTTATTTAAAGAACAGGGATCTATCAAAGTCTGATCTTCACAACACATGTTTGTGGAAGTGTATCATGGCACAAACAAAGGAGATTTCTGAGGACCTCAGAAAAAGCGTTGTTGATGCTCATCAGGCTGGAAAAGGTTACAAAACCATCTCTAAAGAGTTTGGACTCCACCAATCCACAGTCAGACAGATTGTGTACAAATGGAGGAAATTCAAGACCATTGTTACCCTCCCCAGGAGTGGTCGACCAACAAAGATCACTCCAAGAGCAAGGTGTGTAATAGTCGGCAAGGTCACAAAGGACCCCAGGGTAACTTCTAAGCAACTGAAGGCGTCTCTCACATTGACTAATGTTAATGTTCATGAGTCCACCTTCAGGAGAACACTGAACAACAATGGTGTGCACGGCAGGGTTGCAAAGAGAAAGCCACTGCTCTCCAAAAAGAACATTGCTGCTCATCTGCAGTTTGCTAAAGATCATGTGGACAAGCCAGAAGGCTATTGGAAAAATGTTTTGTGGATGGATGAGACCAAAATAGAACTTTTTGGTTTAAATGAGAAGCATTATGTTTGGAGAAAGGAAAACACTGCATTCCAGCATAAGAACCTTATCCCATCTGTGAAACATGGTGGTGGTAGTATCATGGTTTGGGCCTGTTTTGCTGCATCTGGGCCAGGACGGCTTGCCATCATTTATGGAAAAATGAATTCTGAATTATACCAGCGAATTCTAAAGGAAAATGTCAGGACATCTGTCCATGAACTGAATCTCAAGAGAAGGTGGGTCATGCAGCAAGATGACGACCCTAAGCACACAAGTCGTTCTATGAAAGAATGGTTAAAGAAGAATAAAGTTAATGTTTTGGAATGGCCAAGTCAAAGTCCTGACCTTAATCCAATCGAAATGTTGTGGAAGGACCTGAAGCGAGCAGTTCATGTGAGGAAACCCACCAACATCCCAGAGTTGAAGCTGTTCTGTATGGAGGAACGGGCTAAAATTCCTTCAAGCCGGTGTGCAGGACTAATCAACAGTTACCGGAAATGTTTAGCTGCAGTTATTGCTGTACAAGGGGGTCACATCAGATACTGAAAGCAAAGGTTCACATACTTTTGCCACTCACAGATATGTAATATTGGATCATTTTCCTTAATAAATAGATGACCAAGTATAATATTTTTGTCTCATTTGTTTAACTGGGTTCTCTTTATCTACTTTTAGGACTTGTGTGAAAATCTGTTGATGTTTTAGGTTATATTTATGCAGAAATATAGAAAATTACAAAGGGTTCACAAACTTTCAAACACGACTGTATAGTCATGCTCATCGAGGCAGTTAGCATTGTGTAGTATCTATCCATAAATATACAATGGCAGGCAAGCTTAAGAACATCAGCTGAACTGTGATTTGTCTCTTATGTATTTGGTAATCCACCCAAGGGCGCAGATGGCACTGGGGACGGGGGGGACATGTCCCCCCCAGATTTATAGTGACCCCCATCTGTCCCCCCCACCCACTGTCCCTACGTAAGGCACCACACATAGGTAGAAAAAGTGAGGATTAGTGTTCCGTTAGTTTGACTAACTTACACTGCAGCACAAAGTTGAAATGGCAGCAGCAGCAGCCTTGTCAGTGATCAATCCACATTTTCCCCTTTTTGAATCGGTGTAGGCTGGAGCAGATCCTTGCAGAGTTGGGAAAGCAAGGTGTTCATTTTCCACGTGATTCTGGGTTAATAACACTGCATAGCTCATCCATTTGATAGCAGCGGTGTTTCTGTTACGACTAATGGTGCGTTCAGTTGTACTCGTAAGTTGGAAGTTTGAAGTCGGAAAAGCATTGAAATCCAGCATCTACCAGCATAAACGTTGGGGTTTTCATTTCATTTCATTAACTGTCCATTTTTTTTCGCATTCCATGTTCTATGATGTCCCAGTTTTTAAACTGGGAAGCACTCAGTTCTGAGGTTATGTTGTTCGGAAGTCCAAGTTCCGACATAAATGTAACGCACCATCTCGACCCTGGGGTTCTAAGGGGAGCTGGGGACTTTGCCTGTCGCGGTAACCATAGTGATCATAAACAACTGTCTAATGACCGAGCTGGTGATCTTTCTGCCACATTAAGCCAGAGAAGAGAGGGGAAAAAAAATCACAGCATTTGTTTCAAGAACCAAAAGATGTAAATATCCTATGCCTGTTGCCTTTCCCAGATGTGACAAATACTTGTTTTGTAATGTTGAGTAGCTAGTCTGATAATAATAAGAAGGAATTTGGACTTACCTGAAGTAGGCTAAATGTAAAATAACAGCATTCTAGGCTGTAGGTGAATATCTTTTAATGTTGTTATTTTTATGTATAATGTTATTTTAGTAAGCAGCAACTGTTAACTGAAATTATGAGATTCAAGGTGTTAACATTGTCCTCCTGGCCTGCAGGCAATCCCTGGTGGGGTCAACAATGAAAAAACAAAAAACAATTACAGCGTTTTTTTCAAAAACCAAGCAATGTTGACCAGGTAGGCCTTTGTCTACCAATGTTCATTCAGTTAGAAAACTCACAATTCGAATGTATATTGAAGCTTCAGTACACACACACGCGCACACACATGCGCACACATACACACACACACACACACACACACATATATATATATATATATATATATATATGCATTTACACAAAATGGAATCATTTGCTGACAGCTCAGTCCCCCCCAGTTCAAAAATCCTATCTGCGCCCCTGAATCCACCTAGCAGTGAATCACTTAGCAGCACCAGTTTTATGAATAGAAATCTCAGTCGAATCAAACAGAATGTGTTGATTACTTTTCTATAAAAGAAGCTCTGACAGGAAGGCAAATCACAAGTTTATATTAATGCGCTGATTCTAATTGTCCTTGTCGTCGGCTGTCCATCGCTAGTGATGATGACTGCTTCATTAGGATGCGCAGAAACACAGATGGGCCGCGAGGCCCACACCAGAGCGACAGAGTCACCCACATCAGCAGCATGAATGGCCCGGCCGAGCCATCACAGAATGTCTGGCCTCATGAGCTCTTGCATATTATTTCCCTTTTCTAATGAAGCGCCTTGCACAGTAAGGTAAGACAAATGGTGTCGTGCCCCCATCATGCTGTCTCTCTGGACCTCCAAACCTGATGCGAAGTGGTGCACAAAAGTACCACAGACCTGACAGGTATGGAAGTTGCCCCACAGTGACAACTGACTTGCCGAGTGATGCCATCCATTGGCCATTTGAGTGGCTCTTCCACATGCCATCTGTTGGTGTGCAATTGACCCTGTTGGGTTCATCTGCCACATTGTACCGAAAAGTGCCCTGCTCCCAGCGCCTTATTGGTGATGTACTATTTAACCCATAGCTAGAACCCAAGCAGATGCTACCACTTCGGGTCAGAGTGGGCCTGGGAGCAATGGTGATGAAGGGGTAACTCCACTTTCCCCAGTACTCGTGTCCTCCTGGACCTGAGACTCACCACTGGTTGCAGTTTAAAGTCATAACCAGGACTATAATATGTTATTGTTATAATAAGTCATACCCAGACTCATTCAAATATGCTATTGTTAACCAGTAATTCGCAGGGAATTGTCTCATCTCATCTCATTATCTCTAGCCGCTTTATCCTTCTACAGGGTCGCAGGCAAGCTGGAGCCTATCCCAGCTGACTACGGGCGAAAGGCGGGGTACACCCTGGACAAGTCGCCAGGTCATCACAGGGCTGACACATAGACACAGACAACCATTCACACTCACGGTCAATTTAGAGTCACCAGTTAACCTAACCTGCATGTCTTTGGACTGTGGGGGAAACCGGAGCACCCGGAGGAAACCCACGCGGACACGGGGAGAACATGCAAACTCCACACAGAAAGGCCCTCGCCGGCCCCGGGGCTCGAACCCAGGACCTTCTTGCTGTGAGGCGACAGCGCTAACCACTACATCACCATGCCGCCCCGCAAGGAATTGTATTACAAACAATTGAAGACTAATAATAAACACATTATAAAAGCATTTTATTTAAGAAAGGATGAAGCATTCAGTAATTTTCATGTCTTGATATGGTGGGGCTTTCTATTACATTGCCCCTGCCCAGTCCAGTATCGCATCCAATACAAAATCATTCTATTTGTTTACAAATCGCTCCATAACCTGGCCCCTTCTTATCTATCAAATCTCCTAACTCCATACAGACCATCTCGTACCCTGCGCTCCACTGATGCCCATCTACTAGTTATCCTCCCCTCTCGGCTTCGCTCCATGGGTGGCAGGGCCTTTAGTGTGGCTGGCCCAAAACTTTGAAATGCCCTTCCACTAACACTGTGTCAATGCACAACACTATCCACCTTCAAAACTCTGCTGAAAACACACCTCTGCAGAATTGCTTTCCCCACTGCCTTTTAACTGCTCCGATTGCCTCAAAAAAGAAAAAAAAAGCCTTTTCCGTATTTCCATAGTTTACTCCTTTTTATCTTTGTACTGCCCACCCTCTTTGTGTTGCCCTTCCTTTGTGGTACTCTTTAGTACCTTTCTTAAATGTTTTCTATTACTAAGTTCTGTCTGTGTATCTGTTTTTCATCGAGTGTACAGTGTTCTTAGTGTTTGTGTATTGTTGTGTACTGTGAACTGTTGTTCTTGGATTTTAAACTGTACAGTGTCCTTGGGTATCTTGAAAGGCACTTATAAATAAAATTGTATTATTATTATTATTATTATGGCGGCACGGTGGTGTAGTGGTTAGCGCTGTCACCTCCCAGCAAGAAGGTCCGGGTTCGAGCCCCGTGGCCGGCTAGGGCCTTTCTGTGCGGAGTTTGCATGTTCTCCCCATGTCCGCGTGGGTTTCCTCCGGGTGCTCCGGTTTCCCCCACAGTCCAAAGACATGCAGGTTAGGTTAACTGGTGACTCTAAATTGACCGTAGGTGTGAATGGTTGTCTGTGTCTATGTGTCGGCCCTGTGATGACCTGGCGACTTGTCCAGGGTGTACCCCACCTTTCACCCGTAGTCAGCTGGGATAGGCTCCAGCTTGCCTGCGACCCTGTAGAACAGGATAAAGCGGCTAGAGATAATGAGATGAGATGAGATTATTATTAGCAGAGCTCCATACTTAAGAGAATACGGTAATGCATCGACCTGATTTTTGATGGCTTGACCGTACCATGTCCGTACATATGACAAATGACGAACATGTACCACCACAGTGCAAGTGGTGCAAAGCAACGTATCTCATGAACACCTGACCACTGGACAACAAAATTTGTATCTTTATTTCCACAAGATAGATGGGTTTATATCTAGCGCTTATTTTTAATGTGCTTTTAAAAAAAATAACTTGAGATTACGTACTAACACATTTTACAGAAAATAGTCACGACAGTTTCATATAAAACTAGTTAAAACAATTTTATTAGTCCACTAGCTTGTTGGACAGTTGACAGTTTCTGTCATGTAAGGGCGACAGACGGATGTAATCGCAGGAAGAGTTTTATTGAAAGCACGCTAGCAAACAGATCCAAAATGGAGACAAAAGGCAGAGTCAAAAAACAGGCAGTGGTCAAGCGAGGCCCAGACAGGATCTCAGAGGTAATATAATACTCAGAGTCCAAAGACACAAACAGGGTCAAAACCAGAAAAGCGATACAAAATACAAGGCTTTAACAAAGTCTGTGTGTTACTGAGAGTCCTTTTATGTATGCGCTGTGATTGCACTCTAATCAGGAACAGGTGCATGGTAATTAGTCCTAAAGGCGTGCACATACTTTGCAATCTGTCACTGCGTGTGCCGAGCTCCAAAGCATGTAGATATCACAGCTGTAACTAGACAACTCTTCACCATATCAAATTTCATACTCGATCATAACTATATAGTAATGATGTAAAGTGAAAGCGTTGGTTCACTGCTGTCCACCAGGCACCCAGCGGAGTCACACCGTAATAAATGTCATGGTGTTGTTTCTGGCGCACGGCATCCGGTGTCAAAGTAAGGAATAAATATTTATTCGTAACTGCGACGTGTAACTCATTATTGGTCTCACAGTCACAAGACAATGCAGTAGTTTATTGACATGAAATACATGACACGACACAATTCGATGGTTCATATGCTATAATGTTATTATTCTGTTCAGGTTGATTTTGTGCCCTTGCAAATATTCTGCTCATACACTCATCAGGAGCTCCACTTTGAGGCAGTGCCTATATATATATATATATATATATATATATATATATATATATATATATATATATATATATACAGTTAGGTCCATAAACTGGACAGAGACAACCCTGAAGTCTTGAACTCATGGACATCACCAGACACTGTGTTTCCTCTTTTTAATGCTCTGCCAGGCCTTTACTGCAGCGGTTTTCAGTTGCTGTTTGTTTGTGGGCCTTTCTGTCTGAAGTTTAGTCTTTAACAAGTGAAATGCATGCTCAATTGGGTTGAGATCAGGTGACTGACTTGGCCATTCAAGAATATTCCACTTCTTTGCTTTAATAAACTCCTGGGTTGCTTTGGCTTTATGTTTTGGGTCATTGTCCATCTGTATTATGAAATGCCGACCAATCAGTTTGGCTGCATTTGGCTGGATTTGAGCACACAGTATGTCTCTGAATACCTCAGAATTCATCCGGCTGCTTCTCTCCTGTGTCACATCATCAATAAACACTAGTGACCCAGTGCCACTGGCAGCCATGCATGCCCAAGCCATCACACTGCCTCCGCCGTGTTTTACAGATGATGTGGTATGCTTTGGATCATGAGCTGTACCACACCTTCGCCATACTTTTTTCTTTCCATCATTCTGGTAGAGGTTGATCTTGGCTTCATCTGTCCAAAGAATGTTCTTCCAGAACTGTGCTGGCTTTTTTAGATGTTTTTTTAGCAAAGTCCAATCTAGCCTTTTTATTCTTGAGGCTTATGAGTGGCTTGCACCGTGCAGTGAACCCTCTGTATTTACTTTCATACAGTCTTCTCTTTATGGTAGATTTGGATATTGATACGCCTACCTCCTGGAGAGTGTTGTTCACTTGGTTGGCTGTTGTGAAGGGGTTTCTCTTCACCATGGAAATTATTCTGCGATCATCCACCACTGTTGTCTTCTGTGGGCGTCCAGGTCTTTTTGCATTGATGAGTTCACCAGTGCTTTCTTTCTTTCTCAGGATGTACCAAACTGTAGATTTTGCCACTCCTAATATTGGAGCAATTTCTCAGATGGGTTTTTTCTGTTTTCGCAGCTTAAGGATGGCTTATTTCACCTGCATGGAGAGTTCCTTTGACCGCATGTTTTCTTCACAGCAAAATCTTCCAAATGCAAGCACCACACCTCAAATCAACTCCAGGCCTTTTATCTGCTTAATTGAGAATGACATAACAAAGGAATTGCCCACACCTGCCCATGAAATAGCCTTTGAGTCAATTGTCCAATTACTTTTGGTCCCTTTAAAAACAGGGTGGCACATGTTAAGGAGCTGAAACTCCTAAACCCTTCATCCAATTTTAATGTGGATACCCTCAAATGAAAGCTGAAAGTCTGGACTTTATGTCCATGTCCATTATATAACTATAACTTGAATATGTTTCAGTAAACAGGTAAAAAAAACAAAATTTGTGTCAGTGTCCAAATATATATGGACCTAACTGTATATAAAAAAACATTTATGGAAGGAGTCTCCAGTATCAGTGAGATATTGTTGTGTGTTGCAGTTTCTCTGTAACAAACTGCATTTTTCCCTTTTGAAGGAGAACTGAAGTCATTTTGGTTTATTTCTTAATTAACTTGTTATTCAATTACGTTTTCCGTTTTAGTAACCTTATATCGTGACTCATATTGGCAACTAATTGCAATTAAATATTATACTTATCGGCCTATTCGGTTTTTAGCCATGTTGAATTTAGTTCGTTTGGTCCACGGCAGGCGTCGCTTATCCGTGCGATCTTCACGAGACTTGTGCGAGACTTCGAAACGTGAAGTGTCAGCCAGGTGTCAGTGCCGCCATTTTGAAAACTGTTTTCCAAACGAAATATTGCACAAAGGCAAGTTTAAATGATGATTACTGCCTACTTTTTTCAAACTTTCCTGATTGCTATCAAAACAAACAAAATTTCCGGCATGATTACATCAGCATTCGAAAGAGGGCGCGCGCGTCTTTTGACAACGTTGGCAGATGTTGGTCGCTTTGATTTCCACTGTACGTTTTACTTCCGTCCTACGATGTCTTGCGCAGGTCTCAACGAATCTCGTTTATGGCCGTTGCTTTGACATATGGACTGATATATTACAGAGCATATTTCAAACACTTATAACTTGCTATAGCAGTGACAAAATAGCGATCAAAAATGCGTTCCTATATTTAATAAAATGAGATAAATAGAATTTTGATCATAAAAAATTGCCTTCAGTTCTCCTTTAACTTCCAGAGAAAAAGTGAGAGAACAGCTGTTTATACCTGTTATAAAGTAAGAGTTAGCTGTTACCTGTCCTTCTCATGCCTTGTGGAACATAGAGCCTCCACAGAACACATACTGGAAGAGTGTAAGAGCAACACAAAGCAACTAACAATCACAATTCTTAATAAACAAAAATTCAACAACAAGTTTTGGCAAATTGCATAAGTGAGCTAAAGCATTTCAAGACATGCCGTGAAGAAATAACTCTTCACATCGGGCTACATGGCACGACCTCATCGTTGGTTATTGTTCTTTTAACAGCATGCACTGTCTGTTTTATTCCATACTTAGAAGCAAGAACTAGCAAAAGCATTTCAACATGTACTGTAATGGCATTTATAGCTCTGAATCAAAGAGAAATAGGCATTTTTGGCTCTCATTTTAATCCCTTCATCCTTTTCCGCTGATGATTTCACTGATTTCTCAGATCAAAGCTTATGTTTTGGCCAAATCTGTGCTGTTACAAGTCAAAACAAAAAAATTAGACTCATGCCAGGGGTGAGTCGTAAGATGCTTTTCCTGGATGAGGAAAACAGATGTGTGGCAGCTGTGAATGGAGTCTTGAGAAATTTATTTCCTGAATGCTACAACATGATTTTCACAAAACTGGAACTGTGTGTGTGTGTGTGTGTGTGTGTGTGTGTGTGTGTGTGTGTGTGCATGCGCACGGTACAATGTGCTCCACGTGATCATAACTTTTCAGTAGCGACATTAAAAAAATCAGATACGCAGCTGACTCGTTTAAAACAGCATGTGTCTGGCCATAATCAGTGGGGGTCAAATTATGAGGCCTCAAACAGGGTCACGAAGTTTGCACACATTTGTGTCCCACTGATATTACATTTACAAAAATAAATGTATGTAAAGTAACACTACGAGACATTTTATAATAATTAAAATATGTTAAAAATTGCATTATTTTTTCATTGATATCTGAATCCATTAAACATCTCATTCTTGAGACATCCTTTTCCATGACTTATTCATCATAACCAAACACATTCACTCCTCTGAAAGAGTTGAAATATTCCACGAGGCACATGTTCAACAGGAAGCAGCATCATCCAAATTTCCTGATGATCGATCATGAGAAGGAGAAAAGTAAACTCGCTCATTCTTTTGTCTGCATCAATGATGTGGTGATTTTTTTCCACTAATGAACACTTTGAAAGAACAACATCCATCCATCCATCCATCCATCCATCCATCCATCCAGTATCTGTAACCGCTTAAGCCAGTATCTCACTGGGCTGCGACAGCTTGTGACAAATTGCGAACGTCATTCGGGAGAGAGTTTCTAAAGTGTCTTGAAACATTCGCGGGGCTTCTCAATTTCCTCTCATGAGTCGCAAAGTATCGCTCCTTCGTCGCTGAAATTTTGAACATGTTCGAAAAATTAATGCGACAAAATTTCTCTCAAAATAGCTGCAAATGCGTCGCTGGTGTCGCAAAGCCATCACGAACCCTTCTCAAGTCAGTTTCCGTGAGACAGGGAGTGCGAGTTCAGCCAGTATCTCACTGGGCTGCGACAGCCTGCAACTAGTTGGAGACACAACAATTGCGATAAAATATGCGAATATCAATTCAGTGTGATTCCAAGTGAAAATTGTCGCTAATTCGCATATTTTATCGCAATTGTTGTGTCTCCAACTAGTTGCAGGCTGTCGCAGCCCAGTGAGATACTGGCTTTATCCTGTGCGGTGTCGCAGGCAAGCTGGAGCCTATCCGAGCTAACTACGGGCGAAAGGCAGGGTACACCCTGGACAGGTTGCCAGGTCATCACAGGGATGACACACAGAGACAAACAACCATTCACACTCACATTCACACCTACGGTCAATTTAGAGTCACCAATTACCCTAACCTGCATGTCTTTGGACTGTGGGGGAAACCGGAGCACCCAGAGGAAACCCATGCAGACACGGGGAGAACATGCAAACTCCACACACAAAGGCCCTCGTCAGCCGCTGGGCTCGAACCCAGAACCTTCTTGCTGTGAGGCGACAGTGCTAACCACTACACCACTGTGCCGCCGTAAAGTACAACATTACACAAATTACAGATTGAAAGTAAAATACTTCTCGTCTCGTCTCATCTTCTTCCGCTTTATCTGGGGCCGGGTCGCGGAGGCAGCAGTCTGAGCATGGAAGCCCAAACTTCCCTTTCCCCAGACACCTCAGCCAGCTCCTCGGGAAGAACACCGAGGCGTTCCCAGGCCAGCCGAGAGACATAGTCCCTCCAGCGTGTCCTGGGTCTTCCCCGGGGCCTCCTCCCGGGGGGACATGCCTGGAACACCTCCCCAGGGAGGCATCCAGGAGGCATCCAAAAGAAATGCCCGAGCCACCTCAGCTGATTCCTCTCGATGTGGAGGAGCAGCGGCTCTACTCCGAGCTCCTCCCGAGTGACTGTGCTTCTCACCCTATCTCTAAGGAAGCGCCCAGCCACCCTGCGAAGGAAACTCATTTCAGCCAATTGTATCTGCAATCTTGTGCTTTATTGGTGGGACATGGCGATTCATTTCCGCCAGTTCGTTCATGTCGGTCAGTTCAGCAAAGAAATTCGTTCGTTCAGTTCGTTCACTCGTTCATTTTGATGACGTCACACCAAAGCGGCACAACAATGGCTGTCGTCCGAAGTTTAGTTCATCTTGAGTGAACGAGAGGCGGCAGAGGTGCCATCCACAATAGATTTTCATACATTACAATGTGCTTGAGAAAAAGATGGAAGAAAAACATTATCCTAGCATTATCTGAAAAAGACTACCTAAACAAAGCTCTGAAAGTTAATTAAATGTAGATGAGAATAAAGCTGTTTTTATATTTATTATATTTATTTTAGTAGAGCCATGGTCTGCCGGCTATGCAGTTGTTCTCTCAAACCCATTAAGCAAAAAAAAAAAAATTGCTTATTTAACAGCAACACTCATTTCAGAGAATAAACAACTTTACAAGTCATCGTATTCAGCGAACAGTAGCCTCCGATGTCTCTCTGCTGCATTCATGATCATTCATTGTTTGGCCTGGTCATGGACATGGAAACGGTTGTTATGCACGAACATTCGATTGATGTCACGTCTAGCGAGACCTTTTCCAGCTGTTCGAGCAAGAGAGTAAAGTAAAGCCAACTACGATAGATGCAGACTGTTTCATGCAGTTGTTCAAATCCATTAAGTAACACCCATTTTGCTCATATTCAACAGCAACGCTCATTACAAAGAACAAACCACTTTATTACAAATTGCATTAACATTAAAAAAACGAACACAGTATGCCGCGATCTCCAGAGCCACGTTCTTCATTGTTTATCACAGTCATGGAAACCGTTGCTATGCGCCCAGCCCAGTATGGCAGCAGGCAGGCTGGCTGCTGGCTGTTCGTTCGTTCACGAACTGCTGAGCTCATTCGCTGTGAACTGAAATGTATTGCTGAGTGAGAGCTCTAAATTGTAAACTAAAGACCTGGCATGTGTCAACGCTCTGATAATAGGGCTCAGATAGCCCTTAAAGAAGTAAAGTGGCGCTGCTCTGCACAGATCAAAATGCAAGTTGGACGCCCTTCTGCTACTGAACAGATCCTGCTGATTCGCCAACGACCGAGATTCAGCGACCGCCCTGCTGCCAGCGAGCAGAGACTGCTGATTCGCGAACGACCGAGAACGAGAGGCAGCGCGAACTAGTTCTAGTCGTTCACTTCGAAGACTCGTTCAAAAAGAACGGTTCGTTCGTGAACGACACACCACTATTGTGCTTTCGGTCATTACCCAAAGCTCATGACCATAGGTGAGAGTCGGAACATAGATCGACCGGTAAATTGAGAGCTTCGCCTTTTGGCTCAGCTCCTTCTTCACCATGACAGACCGGTAAAGCGACTGCATCACTGCGGACGCTGCACCGATCTGCCTGTCGATCTCACGCTCTATCCTTCCCTCACTCGTGAACAAGATCCCGAGATACTTAAACTCCTCCACTTGAGGCAGGACTTCTCCACCAACCTGGAGAGGGCAAGCCACCCTTTTCCGGTCGAGAACCATGGCCTCGGACTTGGAGGTGCTGATTTTCATCCCAGCTGCTTCACACTCGACTGCAAACCACCCCAGTGCATGCTGAAGGTCCTGGCTTGAAGAAGCCAACAGGACATCATCCTCTGCAAAAAGCAGAGATGAAATCCTGTGGTTCCCAAACAGGATTCCTTCCGGCCCCTGGCTGCGCCTAGAAATTCTGTCCATAAAAATTATGAACAGAACCAGTGACAAAGGGCAGCCCTGCCAGAGTCCAACATGCACTGGGAACAGGTCTGACTTACTGCCGGCAATGCGAACCAGACTCCTGCTCCGTTCGTACAGGGACCGGACAGCCCTTAGCAAAGAGCCCCGAACCCCATACTCCCGAAGCACCCCCCACAGAATACCACGAGGGACACAGTCGAATGCCTTCTCCAGATCCACAAAGCACATGTGGACTGGTTGGGCAAACTCCCATGAACCCTCGAGCACCCTATGAAGGGTATAGAGCTGGTCCAGTGTTCCACGACCAGGACAAAAACCGCATTGTTCCTCCTGGATCCGAGGTTCGACTATTGGCCGAATTCTCCTCTCCAGTACCCTGGAGTAAACCTTCCCGGGGAGGCTGAGAAGTGTGATTCCCCTATAATTGGAGCACACTCTCCGGTCCCCTTTCTTAAAAAGAGGGACCACCACCCCAGTCTGCCACTCCAAAGGCACTGTCCCCGACCGCCACGCGATGCTGCAGAGGCGTGTCAGCCAAGACAGCCCCACAACATCCAGAGACTTGAGATACTCAGGGCGGATCTCATCCACCCCTGGTGCCCTGCCACCGAGGAGCTTGAAAACCACCTTCGGCTTGGGTAATGGATGAGTTGACCTCTGAGTCATCAGACTCCGCTTCCTCAATGGAAGACGTGACGGTGGGATTGAGGAGATCCTCGAAGTATTCCTTCCACCGCCCGACAATGTCCCCAGTCGAGGTCAACAGCTCCCCACCCGCACTGTAAACAGTGTTGGCAGAGTACTGCTTCCCCCTTCTGAGCCGCCGGACAGTTTGCCAGAATTTCTTCGAGGCTGACCAATAGTCCTCCTCCATGGCCTCACCGAACTCCTCCAAGTTCCAAGTTTTTGCCTCCGCAACTGCCCGAGCTGCGGCACACCTGGCCTGCCGATACCCGTCAGCTGCCTCCGGAGTCCCGGAGGCCAACATGGGCCGATAGGACTCCTTCTTCAGCTTGACGGCGTCCCTTACTTCCGGTGTCCACCACCGGGTTCGGGGATTGCCGCCACGACAGGCACCAGAGACCTTGCGGCCACAGCTCCAAACAGCTGCGTCTGCAATGGAGGTAGAGAACATGGTCCACTCAGACTCAATGTCCCCCGCCTCCCTCGGAAGCTGGGAGAAGCTCTCCCGGAGGTGGGAGTTAAAGACCTCCCCGACAGAGTGCTCAGCCAGACGTTCCCAGCAGACCCTCACCATACGTTTGGGCCTGCCAGGTCTGTCCGGCTTCCTCCTCCGCCAGCGGATCCAACTCACCACCAGGTGGTGATCAGTTGACAGCTCAGCCCCTCTCTTCATCCGAGTATCCAAGACATAGGGCCGGAGATCCGATGAAACGACAACAAAGTCGATCATTGACCTCCGACCTAAGGTGTCCTAGAACTGCCACCTTATTGTGGTGGAGGGGTTTGTGTGCTTGAATGATCCTAGGAGATATGTTTTGGGGGGCATTACGCCCCTGTTAGGGTCTCCCAAGGCAGACAGGTCCTAGGTGACAGGCCAGACCAAGAGCAGTTCACCAAAACCCTTATGGATAAAATAAAATCAAGGACAGTAACGTCGCCCAGTATGGCGCAGCCGGGGCCCCACCCTGGAGCCAAGCCTGGGGTTGGGGCTTATATGCGAGCGCTTGGTGGCCGGGCCTTTGCCCATGGGGCCCGGCCGCGCTCAGCCCAAAGCGGTGACGTGGGCCTGACCTCCTGTGGGTTCACCACCCACAGAGGTAGCCGTAGGGGGCTGGTGTAGTGTGGATTAGGCGGCAGTCAAAGGCAGGGGCCTCGACGACCTGATCCCCGAATACAGCGGCTAGCTGTTGGAACAAGTAAAATACTTGTTTTGAAAAATATCTATTTTAAGTACATCATTACAATGTCGGAAATGTCTTAATGTTCTGAGCATGGATGGTCATTAACCACAAGTATTTGCTACACTATTCCCCACTATTCACCCAATTCACGATTCAATTCACAACACTGGGTTCACAACTGGATTTTCCCACAATACATTTGAAAAATAAATAAATAAATAGATAGATAAATAAATAAATGAATGAAGAAAAACTTATTTGACAAAAAATGCAACATTTATTTTCCTATTCTTTATCAATTTAATCCTTCGTTTTCTTAAATAAAAAAAAAACACTTTTGTTTCATTTTCCTAATAACCAACAATAATTATTTGCCCACATTGATAAAGGTTGCAGTAAAATATAAAACCCTATTAACAAAAATACTTACCAGTATTTCATCAAAAATGAAAAAAGTTCATAACAAATAAGCCTTTTCTTTATAAACTTTTATGAAGATTACCTCATTTTTGTTCTCTTTTTTTAGCTTTTGGCAGGCCGTAAAAAGAAGTATGATTTCTTGTTAAATCTATTTGTACAGCCAATTGACTACAGGACAGTTATCACATTTTAGATTTGTTTGTTTTTTTCTCGTGTATGTGGTTTTGCACCATTAGACCTGTGTTACTTCTGTCTAGAGTGAAGTCACATGCATTCCCACTATTGTACATTATTGCTCCCTCTGCTGTCTAAACAATTCAATTACATGTAGGAACAAGAGTGCTTTGAGAGCACAATATCCCCCGCTGGCAACTATGCCATACCTCTGGTAAAATGCGACTGAATTGAACGAAATTGCAATATGCATATCACCGACATATAACAAAGAATCCTGTCAAGCTTTGTAAAATTCCTCAAAAATTGTGAGAGGAGTTGATTTCAGAAGGTGAGTACCCTTCCCGGGACGGACGGACAGACAGATGGATGGACATTGCCATGACATAATCCTCCTTTGGGCCTTTCAGCCAGTGGGGCATAAAAACTAACAAATTACGCAGCCTGATAATAACCGGGGATTCATTTTTTATTTCATCAATTCAAATTTTTATCGCAATTTATCATTGTACGATATATTGCTCCTTGCCTCCTACCTCAATCAGAGAACCACATAGTTGTCCACCCTCTAAAGTACACCCCCTGAATGACTACAGACTGGAATCAATGCTAATTAACCAGAGCTATTTTCCCAAAGCATGATTATCCTGGAATTCTGCATGGCTGCTATTCAGTGATCATTGTGCAGTGTATCTGATTGACCACTAAACATTGTTAAATGCACTGAATAAACTAATTTTCAACAAAGATAAGAGATCCCTTTTATACACGAGGACTATTGCCAATTGTCAAACATGGTAGGTCAAAACGGTAAGATCCAAGAACCCATGAAAGAGCCCCATGGGCCGCCATCATTAGCTAGGATGGAGTTTATGGGAGCACGGTGGAGTTTTTTATTCCTGCTGGATGAACCAATTTCCTCCATAATTAGGAAAAACCTTACAAACCATACAAAAAGCCACATGCCTGAAACTGTATGCCTTTTAATATCTCTTTTTGACTATTACTACACCAAATTAACAATTTCTGCGTGCAGCAATGAGCCTGTTTCTGCCCAAGGGAGGAACCAAAACAGTATAACTTACAGAACTGACTTTAATTGCTACTTACAGTGTTAAAGATCAATCATGATAATTATTATAAATACAGGACACTTTTTCGATGGAATAAAAACGTGTTCTATTCCCTTCTAGCTGGTTTCATTCATTTGGTTTGATAGCATGCAATATTGTCAGCATATCGCTTATCCTACATGCATTAGGTCACTCTACCCAATGGAGAATGAGCGTTGAATATGATTTACAATATCGCATGGTTGTTAAGACAAAATGATGTCACACGTCGGCGCTGATGCAAATATTCCATGAGAAAGTTTTCTGCTGCGCATGCACAGAAGCATTTCTTTGTTCGCTGGCGTAAACTATCATAGTGAATTGAAAAGTGCCATAAGATACGTATTACATGTAAAACTTCCGCACTAGTGAGTGACTGTGACAATTTGTAAAGAAATCTATAAATCACTCCATCGAATGCGTATAATAATAATAATAATAATAATAATATTGGCTGGCCTTTTTCATGGTATATCAGATATATTCTGCTCAGCTACACGTCTTTGACTCATTCAATATCATGCTAGCTGAATAGAATATATCTGATACACCACTCAACGCCAGCCATTCATCTCATCTCATTATCTCTAGCCGCTTTATCCTGTTCTACAGGGTCGCAGGCAAGCTGGAGCCTAATCCCAGCTGACTACGGGCGAAAGGCGGGGTACACCCTGGACAAGTCGCCAGGTCATCACAGGGCTGACACATAGACACAGACAACCATTCACACTCACATTCACACCTACGGTCAATTTAGAGTCACCAGTCTAACAGTCAGCAGTCTAACCTGCATGTCTTTGGACTGTGGGGGAAACCGGAGCACCCGGAGGAAACCCACGCGGACACGGGGAGAACATGCAAACTCCACACAGAAAGGCCCTCGCCGGCCACGGGGCTCGAACCCGGACCTTCTTACTGTGAGGCGACAGCGCTAACCACTACACCGCCGTGCTGCCCCAATGCCAGCCAATAATTTAATTGTTTTCACAAGTTAGGGTTGTTGCTGTTGTTTTTTAAATATCATAGGCACAGAGGGGAACCATCAGTGCCTTCTAGGCCTTCAGAGAAGCCCAAACATATCAGCATTTCAAATATTATATTTCATTTCTTTCATTTTTTTAACTTATTTCATTCTTTCATTGTTTCATTATCATTTATTTTCTTCTGGTTCTAATTTGGCCTCATTTTCTATAATTTGCTTCAGAAATGAAAGAGTTACTGTCCTGAAAACATTAAAATCGAGTTATCCAATGAGATTTTTTTGTTTGTTGTCTCTAGGCTGAGAAGACTTTAGAGCTGGCTCACTCATTGGTTCAGACTTCATTGCTGGGACGGAAGGCCATGGCAGTGTATGTTTATGTAGGAAGTGACAGATGAATTAACCAAACAGATTTTGATTTATAGTGGGAGGAAACAAAAACGTATTGCCTTCGGCCTTCTGAAAAGCCAAAGCGAGCTTAACCACGAGTCGGCGCCGCCAGCGCTGCAGTGAAGTCACCTTCCAGTTGGTGTAGCGTTCATCAGTAGTGTTAGTGAACGCTAATAAAGCGGTCAAGCCAGTGCTATCGAGAGCAAGTAGCACAGGCTAACGACCGAAAAACTAAGATTTCTGTCTCCAGACTCTTCTTCCACACACTCACCCCAGTATTTTTCACTCAGACTTAAGTATTCATTTCCCTCTGTAATTTGCTTAGTTACTTTTAAAATCAACATCAACAACTACACACAATGGAGCGACCTGGCAGCCTGACGCTAATCCCTTACAAAATCCTTTACCGTGTTGCATTTTTGGTGTTTCTAGCTAAGTTTTGGCTGAGCTCTAATAGTAATGGTCCACCACTGCATACGCAATGTAACATGAGTCCTTAATCCTGTAAACTATGTGGGAATTCAGAGCAAACGCTTTCGCTGGTGTCCCATTGGAGTTATCCTTGGTCTTTTTCTGAACCTATTCATTAATAGCCATATGGTACATATTAGTCAAAGCTTCATTTTGTTCATATACACTATGAATGATGACACAAACTTTCACATCTTTCACTCAGTGGTATAACGATAAAAATATTTAAAGACAATCGTGGGTTCAAGCGATGACAATAGTGGGTCTGAGTTCTGCAGAAACCATTTATATTAAATCCATGAGTTATTTCACTAGCCTAATAGCATCATTATTTTAAAAAGCAAAATTAAATATTTAAATTTACCTCAGACATGTTTTTAGCAAATACCTCAAAAGGAAGTAGATGTAGCTGTGAATAGGCTAACAATATGCTAAATCTGACCTGCTAGCTTTAGTCATATCAGCATTTTAGATCAAAGAGACTCTTTAAACTGTTCCGGGTTCAAAATAATTTCCATATTTCTTTCATGAGGACGTGTGCATTGCTCAAAGCCTGTCCTCCTACTCAGTCTTCACGTTCAGGTTAAACCTGTTTAATCCAATTTAAAGCAACTTACAAAGTCATTAGCTTACAGATGATGCTCTGTACAATGAGGAAAAAGATTTATTTAGGCTGCTTAACATTCCCGCACCTTCTTTAGTTCAGTAAATTCTTAAGAAGGTGTGTAATGCACTCCTAAACCATTATTAGCATTCATCCCATCATATGATCAGAATGACTTTTAAAATGCTAAAATCGAAACAGGTTGATGCAATTTTGTGTTCCCTAAAGCCTCGATAGTTATTTATATAGGTCTAATAATAAAACAAGATATTAAAATGTTAAATTGGAAAAAAAAATACTTCCATGTATGTTGTCTAAACCAATACATTACTGTTAATGCTAGAAAAGATCAATAAAAGCTAGGAAGATCAGTTACAATAGCCTGACAATATGCTAAATCTGACCTACTAGCTTTAGCCACCTTAGCGTTTTAGATCAAAGAGACTCTTTAAATCCAGCCATACTAGATCACAATAATTTTACAATAAGGTTCATGAGAATTTTTTGGCCACTACATCTACAGTGGGCGGCACGGTGGTGTAGTGGTTAGCGCTGTCGCCTCACAGCAAGAAGGTCCGGGTTCGAGCCCCGTGGCCGGTGAGGGCCTTTCTGTGTGGAGTTTGCATGTTCTCCCCGTGTCCGCGTGGGTTTCCTCCGGGTGCTCCGGTTTCCCCCACAGTCCAAAGACATGCAGGTTAGGTTAACTGGTGACTCTAAATTGAGCGTAGGTGTGAATGTGAGTGTGAATGCTTGTCTGTGTCTATGTGTCAGCCCTGTGATGACCTGGCGACTTGTCCAGGGTGTACCCCGCCTTTCGCCCGTAGTCAGCTGGGATAGGCTCCAGCTTGCCTGCGACCCTGTAGAACAGGATAAAGCGGCTAGAGATAATGAGATGAGATGAGACATCTACAGTAGCTATGAATCCATGTCATGTTCAACCATTCAGCATTCACAACTTTAACATCTACCAGTAGTGTGTTCATGTCATGTTGGATTTGCAGTAATTACAACCTTTTACAAACTTTAATTCTTCTTCCAAATCATAATTACAGGTTAGGATCTTTGGAGCTTTCTATAAGATCTGGCATGAAGGGGTGTGACATCATATTATAAACAAACAAGACCAAAAAGTGGGAGTGATTTCCAGCCCCGGTTAAAAGGGAGGTCTGAAGAGCAATATCCGAATTAAATTATATATTTGTTGAATATTTCCTATCATTTAAATGTCCGGATTTAGTTGACACTTTGATCCCAAAAGACTTACAACTGAGCAGTTGAGGTTTTGCTCAAGGACCCAATATTGGCAGCATGGTAGTCTCATCTCATCTCATCTCATCTCATCTCATTATCTCTAGCCGCTTTATCCTTCTACAGGGTCGCAGGCAAGCTGGAGCCTATCCCAGCTGACTACGGGCGAAAGGCGGGGTACACCCTGGACAAGTCGCCAGGTCATCACAGGGCTGACACATAGACACAGACAACCATTCACACTCACATTCACACCTACGGTCAATTTAGAGCCACCAGTTAACCTAACCTGCATGTCTTTGGACTGTGGGGGAAACCGGAGCACCTGGAGGAAACCCACACGGACACGGGGAGAACATGCAAACTCCGCACAGAAAGGCCCTCGCCGGCCACAGGGCTCGAACCTGGACCTTCTTGCTGTGAGATGACAGCGCTAACCACTACACCACCGTGCCACCCAACATGGTAGTGCTCGGATATATACACCCACCGGGAACTTTAATAGGAACTTGTTCTTGATTCTAAGATTCCTGTTCTTGGCTGCAGGAGTGGAACCCAGTGTGGTCTTCTGCTGTTGCATGCTGAGATGCTTTTCTGTTCACCACGATTGTAAAGAGTTGCTATGAGTTGCTATATCCTTCCTGGCAAAAAAAGCTCGAACCAATCTGGCCACTTTCCTCTGACCTCCCTTATCAACAAGGCGTTTGTTTCCACCCACAGAACTGTCGCTCATTCAACTCAATGTTTTTTGTTTTTCGCGCCATTCTGTGTAAACTCTAGAGACTGTTGTGTGTGAAAACCCCAGGAGATCAGCAGTTTCTGAAATACTCAAACCAGTCCATCTGGCTCAAACCAATACCCATACCACAGTGAAAGAAAGTCACACTTTGAGATCACAGTTTTTCCCGTTCTGATGTTTGAAGACGTGAACATTAACTGAAGCTCTTGATTTGTATCTGCATGATTTTATGCACTGTGCTGCTCTCAAAGGATTGGCTGATTAGAGAACTGCATAAAGCAGCACAGATGGATGAGTGTTCCCATCCATCCATGCATGTAGTCATAACTTTGTGAGTGTAATAACTTTCCAATCAGTAATACCAAAGCTTAACCACTGAGTCATCACTGCCCCGTATTCTCGTACTGACCAAAATAATAAATAGTATAAAGAAGAATGAGTCTATCTAAAAACCAGTGAAAAGGTGTTAAAGGTAGACTGCCTTTCAGATTTTTCAAGTGTAGGTCATAAAAATAATTTTCCCCGACACCCAATTATTTTTGTTCAGTGGACCAAAAGCTACTGAATTCAAATCACAGACTTCAAACTTTATTATTTTTTTATAGAACAATAAATGAATTCAGGGCCACATGGCCCTAAATTCTCCGGCATTTTTTTTCCTGCTTCACCATGACCCAATACAAGATACTACATCATGCATCACGTGGTAGGCTTTCCCCATTCGCACAAGGCATTGTGGGATACAAATTTGAAACAGGAAAGAAAAATGGAGGACGCAAGTGTGCGAATGAAGCTTGAAAGACCGACTACAGTAACAGAAAGCGAGAAGAAAAGACGTTATGTTATATATGAAGGAGAGGAAACGCAGGACCAAACTAATAAATATCGGCGCTCAGCAAGCACCTCGGTGTGATCAGCTGTTCGTTTAGCGACAGAATGATGGAACTGTCAGTGCACGGTCAAAGGTAAACCTGCGCATGCGCACACACACGGACTTCCTCTGCCTGCTTGACTGCGTGAAGCGAGCGATTTCATGCACATTATTTGCTTTAATCCCCTCAAATTAAATAACTTCCCAGCCACAGAATGGCCTGAAATTCTGTGAGATATTAAAGAAATAAACATATATCACAACGACCAAATTTCAGAGCAAACTAAATTTTACAGATTTTATGAAATCGAAAGGCTGTCTCGCTTTAAGGTGTTGTGTACAAGTCCATCTATTGTAATTCCTGCACAATGTAAAGGCACTGAAGCCCAGTTTCTATGACCATAGGAGACTAACAACTAAGGACTATACTATATGATCGCCATTGGTCATGATGTGTCATGGGAGGGTGAAGAATTCTACTATGAAGCCATTAGGGTTTGGCCTTATAGTACGTGATCTCTACTATTTTGCATGCATGTAGGAAGATATACACTCTGAAATACAGAAAAGCAGGCCCTTTCAAGCTTCTTGATATTTTTACGTCAAATATTTCAAATCCATAATCACACCATGAAAAGCTGTGCTTGCCATTAGGCAGTTCTGTTGTTCAAACCTAGAGACAAGTCTATTTAATCATAGTTTCTCCTCCAATCAAACAAGAGTCAAGCCACTCAAGCAAATAAGACAATGTGGAGGCCAAAAACCAGCCACCGGTCATTTATACCAGCCACTGTATTGCCCATTTTTGCCTTACAGCAGGACAGTACAAATCAGGTCCTTGGTCAGCACTTTATATCTGTACTCTGACAATTTCATACACACAGGTTGGAACCATGGACTCACCAGGGGCACAGTTGTCCACCAGGGCTCCCAGCGCTTTGCCGTCCCTCCAGTCACGGTGGAAGTTGCTGATGGGCAGCTGAGGGACTTTGTTCTGGATCCAGCCCAGAAGACGCTGTTTGGGAGTGAGCTTCTTGGCATCTTCGTCTTCCTCGTCCTCCCACATGGGCATGGAGATAGAGTAGTGCAGGATGAGGGTCCATATCAGTCCAAGAATCAGCTTCAGGTTCCCGTCTACGATGGCTTTACTGTCTGCATGCAGAAAAGTACAAAGAATCAAGTGAATGCAAGACAAATCATCAGCTTCCCTTCAAAGCACTGAGTACACATTTTAATATTGCATCCCTCCTACTGATCCAGAACTGGCATCTTTATGGCAGCCGAGTTAGCTCTCGTCAACATTTTGTTGGCAACTCTGTTGTTTGGAAATACTTTGAAATGAGATAACCATCTCGGTCCCAAGTTTCAACATGTTGTACAGTGGCACCTCCAGTGTAGTGACACTTTAAAATAATTGTACTTGTAGAAGTAGTAGTAAATTGAGTAAATATGTAGACTTGTGTATTTTACTATGCTACATTCTGGTCTGTTCTTCCTCCACATTTTTTCCCCTGTGGCTGAATACCAAATGGCATTCATACAGTCACGTAGTGCACTACAGTATATAGAATCTGTTCATGAATAGTTGTAGAAAGTAACATTTTTACTAAAAAAAAATTTAATTGAAAACAAAGTTAACTAGAAAGACACTTTGTAGAATCCATACCTTCACCACATACAGGTATTAGAATAATCCAGATGTTTACTAATCTGGGATGTGCATCCTGATCCGGATCAACATCAAATCAAATCAAATCAAATCACTTGAACCTAAGATAATACTAAAGCTGTACACCAAATTTCATCAAAAGCTAATCAATTGTTCCTTGGCCCATGGCTCACCTTTCCTCCAAATTTCATCAAAATCCGTTCACTACTTTTTGAGTTACGTTGGGAACAGACAAACAAACAAGCAAACAAACGGAGGCGAAAACATAACCTCCTCCAACAAAGTTGGCGGAGGTAAGTATCGCCATTATTGTTAAATAAACTTAATCTGAATGCTCGATTTTGATTGGTCAGAAAGTGTTCTGGTTGGACAGTAGTTCAGCTGCAAGGTTTAAATTAATGCGCTCTTTCTAATAAGTTATTGTTTCTATGGTAACAACCTACACAGGAACCTACACGGAGTGCAGAATTATTAGGCAAGTGAGTATTTTGACCACAACATCCTTTTAATGCATGTTGTCCCACTCCAAGCTGTTTAGGCTTGAAAGCCTACTACCAATTAAGTATATCAGGTGCTGTGCATCTGTGTAATGAGAGGGGGTGTGGTCTAATGACATCAACACCCTATATCAGGTGTGCATAATTATTAGGCAACCTCTTTTCCTCTGGCAAAATGGGTCAGAAGAGAGATCTGACAGACTTTGAAAAGTCTAAAATTGTGAGATGTCTTGCAGACGGATGCAGCACTCTTGAAATTGCGAAGATGTTGAAACGTGATCACCGAACAATCAAGCGTTTCATTGCAAATAGTCAACAGGGTCGAAAGAAGCGTGTGGGGAAAAAAAGGCGCAAAATAACTGCACATGATCTGCGGAAAATCAAGCGTGAAGCTAACAAGCAGCCATTAGCATCCAGTTCTGCCATATTCCAGAGTTGCAACATTCCTGGAGTGTCAAAGAGTACAAGGTGTGCAATACTGAGGGACATGGCCAAGGTAAGGAAGGCTGAAAAACGACCACCACTGAGTAAGGCACACAAGATAAAACGTCAAGACTGGGCCAAGAAATATCTTAAGACTGATTTTTCTAAGGTGCTGTGGTCTGATGAGATGAGAGTGACTCTTGATGGGCCAGATGGATGGGCCTGTGGCTGGATCAGTAATGGGCACAGAGCTCCACTCCGACTCAGACGCCAGCAAGGTGGAGGTGGAGTACTGCTATGGGCTGGTATCATCAAAGACGAGCTTGTTGGACCTTTTCGAGTTGAGGATGGACTCAAACTCAACTCCCAGACCTACTGCCAGTTCCTGGAAGAAACCTTCTTCAAGCAGTGGTATAGGAAAAAGTCAGCATCTTTCAAGAAGAACATGATTTTCATGCAGGATAACGCTCCATCTCATGCGTCCAAATACTCCACTGCGTGGCTAGCCAGTAAAGGTCTGAAAGGTGAAAAAATGATGACATGGCCCCCTTGTTCACCTGACCTAAACCCCATAGAGAACCTGTGGTCCATTATAAAACGTGAGGTCTACAAAGAGGGAAAACAGTACACCTCTCTGAACAGCGTCTGGGAGGCCGTGGTTGCTGCTGCACACAATGTTGGTCGTGAACAGATAAAGAAATTGACAGAATCTATGGATGGAAGGCTTTTGAGTGTCCTCATGAAGAAGGGTGGCTATATTGGTCACTGATTTGTTTTTGTTTTGTGTTTGAATGTCAGATATGTTTATCTGCAAATCTGGAGTTGTCATATCAGTGTACCTGGTGAAAATAAATAAGTGAAATGGCTACATATTTGTTTTTTATTAAGTTGCCTAATAATTCTGCACAGTGAAAGTTACCTGAACACATACATATTCTCCTAAAATGGCCAAAACTAAAAACGCCCCACTCTAACTTCCATACATATTCAGCTTTGATATTTATGAGTCTTTTTGTTTGATTGAGAACATAGTTGTTGTTCAATAATAAAACTAATCCTCAAAAAAACAACTTGCCTAATAATTCTGCACTCAGTGTACTATGAGTAGAGAAAAGCAAAATGGCAGAGCGTGTTGCTGAACCAACCGAGGACAAAATAAAAACTCAACTCGAAAACAAAACCCCAAAATTACAAAAAAAAGCAACAAGATATGGACTGAAAGTATTTGATGGTAAGAACGTATCTTTTATTTTTCAAGAATTATTATTATAGCATTTTTCACAAATTGCTCCTGTCATTTCGCCAGTTTGTTTACGTTCTAAGCGGAAATTATCTTGTCGGACATTTTGTATAAAAAACTTTTATTTATCGAATATGCTAAAAATAAAAATGCTCCGTTTCTCAAAATCCAGTGAATGTGGATAGAATAAAATAGTTATTCCACTCAATCTTGTCGTACATGGCTTATAGCTAACTCGGTGCTACGCGCCTCGTCGACTGCCAGCTCATGTATGACTCGGTTTCGTGGAATAACTGTTAAATGGACTTGTTGTGTATTGTTCTGGATAAGAGCATCTGCTACGTGCCTGTAATGTAAATGTTTTACAACAGAGAAGCATAAAGCTGAACCTTAAAGGCAGAAAGCTATCTGATTTCTCAGTAATGTGACAAGCTGATTTTTTTGTTTGTTTATTCATTTCGAGAGAGAAAAAAAATAATAAAAGGCAGGTAAGGCAATAACTGTTTTAACGAAAGGGGTAACAGGAACGAACTTGTTTTGCAGACATTCTGCAATATTAAACGTAAGTAGAAACCAATATAAAGCAGAGACTCAGATTGTTTTGCAGGTCAAGGGGCCCACAGGGCCCCTCCTGGGAAAAAACAGGGGCCCATTTCTACAATGGGGGGCCCAGTGATTATCCTTCAGTTGAAGCGAATCTAGTGAGCGAAGCGAGCCCAATGAACAGCTGGGGCAGCCCAGGGGCTGTTTTTTTCTTCTCAATTCTGTTTTTTTTTTTGGTATTAGAAGCCATATGAAGCAATGTAGATGACAAAAATCAATGCTTCAACCAAATATATTGAGATATTGTTTAATCAGTGGCAATATTTTGGAATTCAACCACAGGCCACTATATATCACATCTATATTATCTCCTCCTTGTAAATTATAGCACAAGAATGGGTTTGTTTTTTGGATGCTGTGACAGTCTAATTCTGCTCGTCTCTAATCATCTCTACTTCTAATTTCAGAGAATCAGATGGTAGTAGTAGTAGTAGTCACCAGTGGTAGTTGTAGTGGTAGTGGCAGTGGTAGTACTGTAGAAGTGGTTGCTGTTGTAGTAGTTGATGTTGCAGTAGTTGTTGCTGTAAATCTAGTATGACTAATTACCTTGGGTATCAGGGGTATCAGTTTTTTCAGGTGAATGTACTCTCTTTCTGCCGAAGAATAACAAAATAGATTTATTTTTCTTTTTTTTCTTATCCATGTTTTCTTGTCTCTTTCGAATATTCGTACATAGACCCTAAGACGCCACCTAGCGAAAGACTTGGATCAGGTTTTACTCGCTTGGGACGCTACAAACGGGGCGGCGTAAATACACGAACAGGTCCGAACGGGTCCGACGTATATTCAATATGGCGGTGCTCAAAACAAATTCATCCGATGCTGAAATCTGTTGAATATCCAGATAATTATGTTGGAAGTTGCATATTTGTGCAAGATTTTCGATATTGAGACCATGAAGTCAAGTAATACGCCACAAAACATTCCAAATAGGGTATAAAATGCTCGTGTCCATATTGGCCCCTGCCCCTCTCAACAATGCATTCATTATTCGAAATAGTGCGTCTTAGACGCGGGCGCGCCAACAATCTGAGTCTCTGATAATGTATGATGCAACATTTTTTAAATTAATAAACAGATTCCAAATAAAATGCTAACATAATACAAATAAAACTGCATTAGTTTGCACTTTTCTGTGGTGTAAGAGGAATAAAACACTTCAGGATGTGTTATTAAAGAAGAAGAAGTTTATTCATCACACTTGTGAAATTCCTTTCTGCATTTAACCCATCTGAAGTAGTGAACACAAACGTGAGCAATGAGCACACACACATACCCAGAGCAGTGGGCAGCCATGCTAACAGCGCCCGGAGAGCAGTTGGGGGTTAGGTGCCTCGCTCAAGGGTACTTCAGCCCAACCTTAACCTAAGGCCACCCCATGTTAACCAAACTGCATGTCTTTGGACTGTGCGGGAAACCAGAGCACCCGGAGGAAAGCCATGCAGACACGGGGAGAACATGCAAACTCCACACAGAAAGGCCCTCGTCGACCACTGGGCTCAAACCCAGAACCTTCTTGCTGTGAGGCGACAGCGCTAACCACTACACCACCGTGCCGCCCAATAATTGGAAATAATTGGAAAATAATAAACTTCAGGCTGGTAACGTTAACTCTGCCGTGGATTATTTTGCTATTAACGTCACACCCTGTTGTGTTTCATTCTATGAATAATAAATTAATTTGTAAATTTTGCACTTTGGATTTCATTTCATCTCATTGTCATCACAATATCCAGTGAATTGCATCATGTATCATATCAGATCATTTTTGTAGCATTCGATGCGGCCTGAAAAATCAAACAGGCTAGCATCGCTAAAATAAAAACACATTGTAGAGTTTGCCTTTTTCATCTGGCATTTTCAACATCAACATCTCAGGATTTGATTATGATCTCGGACTCCTTTACATGAGTACACACTCCTCGTTTCTGTTGCGTTGGGAGCGCCTGTGTGCTATTATAAGAATGTGTTTTTATTACACAGCATATCAGGTCCAACATGCCTCTCCTAGGTGGCTCACACACACACACACACACACACACACACACACACACACACACACACACACAGCTGAGGCTTTATTGCTCTGAGGGAAGCAAATGGCTCCTCTTATAGTAACAGTGTTTTGCGCTTTCCCGGTTATAACTCCAGATTAGTTATGCTATGATTGCTTACTGGCCCTATGTACAGTACATATGAGTATGATTGTGAGTATCTGAACTGTAAGCCAGTCAGGCACTTGGCAGACTAAGAGTAAAAGTCCTTCAGCAAAAAGGCATCAGTCTGTCCACAAAACTCAAGATCGACAAAGCTGTAGTTATCCGTTCACTTCTCTATGGATGTGAAACATGGACCTTGTATCGCCGACACGTAAAGCAGCTAAAACAATTCCACATGAGGTCGCTGCCACGGGCGATTGCTCTAAGACAACGAGGGAGGCTCAGCCTCCTCTAAAAATGACGAACATCGTGTAGGATGAATTGCGCTAGGCTTATGTTATAGCCGACCTTATAACATTGCTATTTCAGATCCAGAATCATAGGAATATTTGTGCTCAACCCAACTACAGTGCGAAATCATTCCGTTATAACTTTCCCCAGTTCGCCTAATGTGTGCGTGAGTTTTTCCCCCTCATGACAGCGCGATGCTGCCCAGCCTCAGTGGACTTCAATGGCATTTGGGAGCTATGCGCTTTTCAATCTCAAAATGCAAGACGATTATTGGACAAATACTGCAAAAATGCCCGCCCATGGACTCCCAGCCTCACAGTGGGAGGGACATGGCAAAGCTTTCCGCGAGGAGACTGGTGATTGGTGAAAGCGGCCGGATATTTTCTTTGATTGACAGCTCGTTTCTACTATAGACAGGCAGCGGTGAATTTCAGTTCAGTCCCATGCGGATTCGCAAGTGCTGTGGTGTATTGTAAGAGATCAGCTTACATTTCGATTTCATTCATTACATACGGTTTCTACCAGCTTTTTTAGTTTGTATATATTTTCATTGTAAATAAAGTGTAAATATAGTGTTGTCAAGTTTGCTATCTTAGTTCCAGAAATGTCGTTTGAGTGACTGAACTTGAACTTGAGGGGGCTAGTCAGCTAGCAAGAAAGCTGCGCACGGATGCCAAGCATTGCTGATTTAATTTTGGCGAAGCCATTTGCCAGTCTTCCTTTCGAGGAAAAAATTAAAATTAAAGAGCAGGGTAGACCAACGCCTCAAATTGACTTGGTGAAAAAGGTAGGGAATAATACTCGTTCCTTTCAGCTCTCCTGGTACGAGAAAGTGAATTGGCTAACAGCAAGTGACCCACATCAACAACAGTAAATAGGCTACTTTAGTAATATGTCATGGATGGACCAAAAATATAGAATCTATTTAAAATGTTTATGCTGAGTATATTATATTGGAATATATATTTTTCTGGATATTAATTAAACACAGCTACAATTTGGAAAACATTTTTAAACAAAAACACAGCCGAGAACATTTCACACTACAGACCTGGATTAAAAGTGAAGGGTTATCAAAATTGTCAATAAAACATTTCTCAGTCAAAATAAGTCAAATATAGGGAAAGTGTCATTGAATGAAATGTGTGGCACCCAGCTCTATGTTTGGCTCCCCAAGGTCAGTGCTTGTGCCTATTCCAGAACACTCTGCTGTTACTGCTGAGGTTCCTGACAAAGAGCTGCTTTCAATCATGATCAATTTTTAAACAACATGCCACAAATTTAAAATATAAAATGTTAAAATACACCCCCCCCCAACACCACCATCATGTATATTGGACAGTAGGCTAATGGGCCAAAAGAACCTGTTATTTCACAGTTTGTGACCCTGCCAACAATCAGCCAGATCAGAGGCAAGAGTATGGGCAAAATTGATGTTTTTTTTTTCTTTTAAAATCTGGGAATATCGTAACCGACCAGCCTCCCCTGTTTGAAAGACTACCAGCTGTCACTGGTTGCTGTGCATGATCATGAACATCCACTGGCAAGACAAAATCACCAACCAGGAAGTACTGGACAGGGCCCACTCAGCAAGTGTTGAGTCGATGCTATTTAAAGCCCAACTTTGCTGGACTGGGCATGTAGTTAGGATGGTATTCCCAGACAGCTAATGTATGGAGAGCTGAAGCTGGGCTCACGGAGAAGGGGAAGGTCTAAACTGAGATACAAGGACACTCTGAAAAACAATCTCAAGCGGTGTACCATCCAGCCATCCCAACTAGAGGTATATGCTACAGACAGGACAGCTTGGAAGGGGCTAGTCTCAAAAGTAGTAAGCACTTTCGAGGAGGACAGGCGACAGCGTCTTGATGCTGCGAGGGAGAGACGTCACGGGACAACATCTGCCACGGTCCAGACAACAGGTAATCGGTGCAGTACATATGGGTGCCTGTGTGCATCCAGGCGGCATGGTGGTGTAGTGGTTAGCACTGTTGCCTCACAACAAGAAGGTTCTGGGTTCGAGCCCAGTGGCTGACAAGGGCCTTTCTGTGTGGCGTTTGCATGTTCTCCCCGTGTCTGCGTGGATTTCTTCCGGTTTCCCCCACAGTCCAAAGACATGCAGTTAGGTTAACATTGGGCAGCCTTGGGCTGAAGTGCCCTTGAGCAAGGTGCTTAACCCCTAACTGCTCCCCGGGTGCTGTAGTATGGCTGCCCACTGCTCTGGGTGTGTGTGCGCGTGTGTTCACTGCTTCAGATGGGTTAAATGCAGAGGATGAATTTCACCGTGCTTGAGTGTGCATGTGACAAATAAAGGCTTCTTCTTCTTGGACTACGGAGCCACAGGCGCTCTTACTCCCCATGAGAACACAGAAGTTATCGGAACCGATGGACTACCACGATCTGAACTGTACGACTTCCTACTCCGAGAAATGCTCTCCACACACTTTGCCTGTCATTTTGATACATTTCACTGGTCTAAATGCTTATAACATCTGGGTCCGTCTGTCAGGAAATAGGGCTGGGGGGTTTATTACCGGCACATGTGTGACTTTTTCCATTGCACAATGTTCTCACCTTGCTCCTGCACTCTTCCAGACATTGACTTCATTTGCTTACACTCATTTCTACACATGTATGTTATATTTGCCTCACGCTTCCTGTCACAAAAATGACACTCACTGATGGTGACCTGCCAGTGTGCCGTTCTGTCCTGAACCACAGTCGGTGTAAAGCTCTAGACTTCAGAGAGGGACGTGAATCGAGACGGACACTACTGAGCTTCAGGGTAAAGCCCGAGGGCTGATGTCATTTAACTTTGGCTCTGCATAATGAGGTCACTTTAAATAAAACACACTCACACAGAAATCTAAACCAGACTTCACTGCAGCCCCCAGTGGAGCTGACTAAACCGAACACTTAAGCATGTTCGCCAAGAGCAAATTCATCACGCACAGATCAGTCCAATCTAATGTTAATGTCAAACCAGAGAAAGCATCTCTCTCTCTCTCTCTCTCTCTCTCTCTCTCCTTACTCATCCCGTCACTCACTTTTCCAGCAAAATACATCATAGTCAATATTTCCATGCATACATTTAAAAAATATTTTCTCTAAAACAAATACAGTATATATGCTACTCATAACCTGATATCCTCCCACGTTACCAGAAGGCATAATTAAAGCAGGCATATCAGATGCTCGCTGGCCATGCTGTGAAAATTGTGCAAGCAGACGCTCAAAGTTTCCAAATCTGTCATTGCTTAATTCTTGAATATTTTCTATCATGAATATGATCATTAAAAAGTTTATAATCTCTGCTTTCCAAAGAAATTCATCTCGTTAAGATCTGTTCAGTACTTTAGGAGTAACAGCAGGTTCAAGTCGGAACAACAGAGTAAAAACTCTGCTCGTGGGATGTCGGGAAACTGCTGGTGCTTTTCTTTTTGAGTCACGGGAAAGCGGTCAGGCTCTCTCTCTCTCTCTCTCTCTCTTCTGATCGGTTTCCCACTGGAT
Organism: Neoarius graeffei; assembly: GCF_027579695.1. Taxonomy (NCBI): domain Eukaryota; kingdom Metazoa; phylum Chordata; class Actinopteri; order Siluriformes; family Ariidae; genus Neoarius; species Neoarius graeffei. The sequence goes on from NC_083589.1 coordinate 53,996,383, forward strand.
TACTCGTAAATATCAATCAGATAACTTTCATAGGGACGTTCTCTTGCTCTCACTGTTTCTGATGAAGGATTCAGCAAAATTTCCCATCTGCTAGTTTTGATGTTATGATTCACGGGAGACTTTGAAGTGAGTTTTCATAGCTTTACCTACTTATTTTTTCCAAATCAAACTGATTCATGTAAATAAATATATCTGTAGTTGTTTCGATGAAAAATATTGAGATCTTAGTGGTCGGAATGAGATTTTAAAAAACCAGAAGTCAGAAACGTGAGTGTCAATTTCAATTCAATTAATGTGAATTGTTTACTGGATGTGGCTCATGCAGTTTTTTCAAGGTTCGCCTTGAAAGCTGTGAATATTAATCGAAATAATAATTTATATTCTTTCATATAAACACTAGTAGGCCCTACTTTTGAGAAATACAAAGCCTACAGAGCACAAAAAGGGTATTAGAAATAATCTTTTATTACTTTATTGAGTGTACCGATTTAACGGTTTACCTAACTAACATAATTAATACAAATTAAATACTAATTTGCCTAATTTGTTTTTACTAATTTTTCAAACTTTGTATTCAGTATACAACCACCTGTGTCCTGCCAATTTCCATGTAAATATCTTGAAAATTATAAAGGTTATTAAAAAAAAAAAAACATTTGATCTCATTGGTTAATGAGGCCCATTTTGGACCATGTGATCCTCATACAGAACATTACTGCTGTTTTCTAAAAATTAAGCCGTTTTCTCAATCTTTGATTTGTAATATCTCAAGAACGGATAAACATATTTTATTTCTGGAGAAAGTATGTTGTTCTGAATTCAACGAGAGCAGTTTCAAGCAATTTGGACTGAATTTGAATTTTCACCTCATATGCCGAATTAAAGGAATACTCCAGAAGAGTTCAACCTACTTTCATCTACTGCAACTGTCCTGGGTGTGATTACCACAGACAGCTACGGGTATTTCAGCTTTTTCCCCCTGTTCCACCATTTAGAAAAGAACAGAAAATCAATTTACTCCAAAATCACTTCGAATGAAAGTCTAAGGACAGATGTTGAATTAATAAGTAAATTGTTGTTGAAGTTGTCGAGGCAATCAGTAAACTGAAAACTACAACGGAAAGGTTTAACATGAGAGGCAGGATGGAATGGAAGTTTAAAGGCAGTTGATGAATTAGATTTTTCCTGAAAAGAACAGACTTTTGCATAGTGCATGCCTTGTGTAAAGGTATTCTTCACCCAAAGGTATTTGTAAATTAGACTTTATTGACTTTATCACTCCAGTGTTACAAAGTTGATTAAAGCTACATATGAACAGCTTTGTTTCTCATCTCTTGACTTTATGTTGTCATGTTTTGGGCCGGCGGCACGGTGGTGTAGTGGTTAGCACTGTCGCCTCACAGCAAGAAGCTCTGGGTTCGAGCCCTGTGGCCGGTGAGGGCCTTTCTGTGTGGAGTTTGCATGTTCTCCCCGTGTCCGCGTGGGTTTCCTCTGGGTGCTCCGGTTTCCCCCACAGTCCAAAGACATGCAGGTTAGGTTAACTGGTGACTCTAAATTGACCGTAGGTGTGAATGTGAGTGTGAATGGTTGTCTGTGTCTATGTGTCAGCCCTGTGATGATCTGGCGACTTGTCCAGGGTGTACCCCGCCTTTCGCCCGTAGTCAGCTGGGATAGGCTCCAGCTTGCCTGCGACCCTGTAGAACAGGATAAAGCGGCTACAGATAATGAGATGAGATGAGATGAGATGAGATGAGATGAGATGAGATGAGATGTTTTGGGCCAGTTGCTGTAGTTCTCAGTTTGCATTGTACAGTGGCGAACTGTTACTATTAGACATGGGCGTCGCCACCATTGAATGTGAAGGGGGCGTGTCCCCTTCACATTTCATAATTCTTCATTTGGACCCCCTGACATTTAACATAAAATATTAGTTCACCCAGCGCGGTTTCTATTGCTTCGTGAAAGAATCCACTCCACTTGATCGATAAGAGACTACACACACTACTGAAAATCCACTCTGGGTTTTCCGGGCGTTCCCTACAACAACTCACAGCACGCAAGTGAAGTGAATCTCAGTGCAAGCAGAGACATTTTGGTGCAGCTGCTCGAAAGTGGAGGTGATGTCATCCCCATCGCCACCTCACAATGTCAAGCTTTTGCTAAAACCTTATTCTTTTGTTATCTGCCCTCAAAATGAACCCTAGGCCACGTTAAATTAATGTTCAACTAAACAATGAAATAAGCTTAGCCTAATGGGGTATTCTTGGTTGATGATGAATTGTTTGCAGTATTTGCTCCCTCCCCAGACACAATGGATATAAGGACATTCTTTACAAAGAAGCAGAAAGTCAGTCAAAATTTCCCCACAGGACAGGGTTTTTTTTGTCCCAATGGAAATGTTAGTGCAGTTAGCTGGCTAGTCAATGTTAGGAGATGTATCAGCTAGCTTAATGTTAGCTATCATTTAACTCAAACCCAGTAGGCCTGCCTTACTGTAATGCCAAGAATGAGGTCAAGTCTGTTCTGATGATATTTATTGATTCCCTGTTGTGATATGAAGAACTTGTTTTGTCTGGTCTTTGCCAGTTTTCTGGAAAGTAACATGGGAGATCAGTGTATGGGGAAGGAATAGTAGAAAGGAAAGCGATGGAGAGAGATGGATGTTATTCCAGGTGGATTGTGAAGGAAAGGGGGATAAAAGTTATGAAGGGGTAGAAATTGTGGTGGCACCAATGTAAGAAGGAGTTATATCTATAAATATATTTGTTATACTAATCTGTAAATGTTACTGTAGTACCACCATTGCATGTAGGTTGACAAAACTGCACTTGTTCATTGTGTGAAGTTGTCTTTTATGTGTCACTGCTTGACAGTGTAATTTTGTGTTATGAAGACTGCATGATGCCGTGTCATTTTTGTTATGAGTATCACTAAATCGGAAAAAAAGTAAAATGCACCCACTAAAGTCACTGTTGGCGGTGAACAAAACTGCACCTGTTCATTGTGTGAAGTTATTTTTTATGTGTCACCGTTGCTTGACACAGTGTGATTGTGTGTTATGAAGTTTGCATGATGCCATGTCATGCCTGGTCATTGTGTGAAATTCCGTAAACCAGAAGTCGTGAGTTCATTTCTCACTAGGGCCTCCACTGTAACGAACTCGATACGAGTTGTCAACAAATCTTATAACTTAGTGCATGAAACGCGCTTACAAAATATTTTCAATGTGAATATTTTATTGTGTGATGGTGCAGAGCGAGAGAGAGTGAGAGAATAGCCTTTAGGGCAGAGTCTTTAGTCCAACCACTGCATAAGCAGCATAACAAAAACCGCGCACCACCCGTGCGCTTTCCAAAAACAAAACAATCCCGCCAGCAAAAATAGGGAAAAAAAGGAGCGATCTCACCTCTTCAGATGTGGGTTTAAGTCCGACTGTACATTCCTCAAAAAGGGCGAAGAAGAACGAAGTAATCCATAAGCGTGTAGCAGTCAATTTATTTCGGATCATTGAAGAATTCTGAAGGATGTCAGAATGTTCGCGCGCCGGCTTCCATCTACCCCCATTCATTCCTCTTTCCGCCTCCCCCTTCAAAAAACGAGCACGTGATTTAAAGGGACTATAGCCATAGGACAGGGAGTGAGAAGGTGTGAGCGTGTGACAGTGACAGGGTGAGTGACAGAGAAGAACCCTATAGACTTCCTAGGCTCATGCTCGCCCTGAATTTCTCTTAAAGTGAAGGCTTTCTCATCTCATCTCATTATCTCTAGCCGCTTTATCCTGTTCTACAGGGTCGCAGGCAAGCTGGAGCCTATCCCAGCTGACTACGGGCGAAAGGCGGGGTACACCCTGGACAAGTCGCCAGGTCATCACAGGGCTGACACACAGACAACCATTCACACCTACGGTCAATTTAGAGTCACCAGTTAACCTAACCTGCATGTCTTTGGACTGTGGGGGAAAACGGAGCACCCGGAGGAAACCCACGCGGACACGGGGAGAACATGCAAACTCCACACAGAAAGGCCCTCGCCGGCCACGGGGCTCGAACCCGGACCTTCTTGCTGTGAGGCGACAACGCTAACCACTACACCACCGTGCCACCCTCGTGAAGGCTTTCTATGTATTAATTTACATAGACGTTTTAATACGAAATATAAATAAGTGTCTTAGACATAGATACTATTTTACGCTACTGATTAATAAAACTTTATGTGGCTGATCCTACAATAAATATTCTTATTTTTAAACATACAGTTGAGTGTCACTATTGCTTGGCCCAATGGCATGTTGTGTTACATCTAAAACTAAATAAAAAAGGAAACACAAAATAAAAAGTAAAATGCACACATAAAGTCATTGTTAGTGATAAATTGTGTCACATTCATCTCATTATCTTAGGCAGAGCAGTGGGTTTAAAAACAGGCTGATGAATATATGGAAGAGTTGAATGAGGACTTATTGTTGAGTCTCTAAAATAGTCATTGAATTAAGTGACTTTTGTAGGTAAAATTAGGTGTTTAACAACCTGTTAAAAATACACCAGAATGCAGGAAATGGCATCTAATTAATTAAAAATTTTCTGGGGGAGGACCCCCAGACCCCCTGCCAGTGTGTCCCCCCCACATTAAAAAGTTACTAAGTCAATTACATTAGAACATGAATGCTTAAGTCTGAGTGAAAAATACTGGGGCGAGTGTGTGTAACCGACTATAACCAGTCAGTTACTCTAATAATAACTAAAAGTCTCTGTGTGGCTAATAGATGATGCAGAGGAGGCGAAGAATTCTGGAAAACAAAGAATGACAGGGCAATCAACACATGGAGACGGGAAAGCATTCTGGCATCATCCATCCATTATCTGTAGCCTGTCCTACAGGGTCGCAGGCAAGCTGCAGCCTATCCCAGCTGACTATGGGCGAGAGGCGCGTTACACCCTGGACAAGTTGCCAGTTTATCGCAGCATTCTGGCATCACTACAACATAATACATCAGTTAGCACGCAGCCAAATGGCTACTCAGATAAACACTCGACTTTTCACACGGAAATTTATGACGTTAATTTACATATTTGATCTGATACAAACAGCGGATGTGTGTCAAACCATGCTTACATAAAAAATAACAAGTGTTGCCAGGCAAAACAAACCTCGCCCAGCACGACTTATTGTATACCTGTATGTTGATAATGGTAATACTTCTCAATCATCAGCTGTCAGGTTATAGTCCTATGGAAATCCATGACCTTGAGTTTGACATCTCAAAGTCATTCAAGGTCAGAGTTCATGGCGCCAAATGAAAGCCCATATGGCACTTCCTAAAAAGTCGATAATGGTAAATATCTGTCTACCGTCAACCGTTTTCAAGTTACAGCCCTCTGAAAATCCGTGACCTTGAGTTTGACCTTTCAAGGTCACTCAAGGTCAAAGATCATGGTGCCAAATAAAAGGCCATATGAGAGTTCCTATATGCTCATAATAGTAAACATCTGTGTATCGGCAACCGTTTTTGAGTTATAATAGAAAATGTTATTTTAACCGAAAGGTTGACCTTTCCGGTGACCTTGACATTCACCTTGACCCACTTACCCCCAAAATTTAAAGTCAATCGGTGCAACCGTCTAGACGCTAGATTGTTAAACAGACACACACACAAACAAACCGCACTGATTACAATACCTTGCCCCGCTTACTCCATTGTGGGCGAGATAAACATCATATCTTGGGGGAAAAAAATATATTAATAAATATTGACCATGCAGGAGTCACGAAGTCAGTTTACCCCTTTCCAGACTTCCAAAGCACGATAATGTATACAGGTGTGTTACACTAATTAACGCCCCATCAGAAACAATAGTGGAACCATTAACAGAACCCAACAAATTGACATATTTTACAATAGAGGGATTTAGGGGAGTTAATAATAAAAAATAAGAATAAAATAAATACATACATATGATATTGCTACACGTGCATGGAAGAAGAGCCTGGAAGCAGAAATCTTAGTTTCTCGGTCGTTAGCCTGTGCTACTTGCTCTCAATATTGCTAGCATTGGCGTTCGAGAAGGCTGAGGATGATAAATTTTTGTTCCCTCCCACTATAAATCAAAATCTGATTGGTTAATTCATCTGTCACTTCCTACATAAACATGCACTGCCATGGCCTTCTGTCCCGGAAATGAAGTCCTAACCAATGAGTGAGCCAGCTCTAAACTCTTCTCAGCTTAGAAACCATAGACATGTAAACATAGACGCCGCATTCTGCGTAGAATCATACGTCATCCTTGCCACCATATTGGATGTGGCAAAGTGGAGATTCTTCAACCGTCTCTGGTATAGCGTCTAGACAGTAGCCGAGAATAAAGATGCCTCATTCATGCGCTGCGTTTAACTGTACCAACAGGTTTACCATCCAAACGAGATCACATGGGATTACCTTTCACAGGTGAGACTGGAAAAATACTTTTCAATACTGTTCCTTCAGTCTTCAGTTTCCCAGCTCATCTCCACCGGGTAGGTGTATAGCTACAAGCAGTGAGAATTAGATAATCCAGTGCCACACTATGATGAATGTTTTTGAACGTATGATGAATGTTTTTAACCTTTCTGAATGTGAAGGAATCAGTGATGTATTTTGTTTTGGTATGACGTTTGAACCTGGCCAAACTCAGTTTGGCGGTCATTCAGCTCACTTTATCCAACGAGAGTAGGTCTGTGTGGTGACTCAATAAATAAAACAGTACATTTTTATTTTCATTCACTATTTCCAGTTTTTCCACTATTTCCATCATTTATCATATTCAGTCTTGTAGGTTGGTTATTGTAGCCTCAGGTTTTGGTAGCTTGCTACGGTATGCTGACTGATTAGCTTACCTGAGCTATCTATCGCGTATCTGTTGCTAGTTTGCAGTGTACAGGGTATTTCGCACACTATTTATAACCATCACATTAAAAGTTATATATGTTGTTTTGATGCCTGTTTGTTTCCCAAATATATACGTGTGTGTCTTAATGGGTGAATAAAAGGCATCGAGTTAAATATTATTGTAGAAAGGGGCTTTATGAAGTTCAGTCCATTTACTTGCATTGGTTTACGGGGAAGATTTGCCACATCCAATATGGCGGACACTCTGACGTATCCCAGCAACGGGGCCACCAGCTCAGTGCGGTGTCTATGTTTATATGTCTATGTTAGAAACAACAAATGAAGAAATCTCATTGGATAACTCAATGTTAATGTTTTCAGGACAGTAACCCTTTCATTTCTGAAGCAAATTTGACAGAAAATGAGGCCAAATTAGAAGAGAAAAATTATAATGAAAGAATGAAAGAAATTAAATATAACATTTGAAATGCTGATACGTATGTTTGGGCTTCTCTGAAGGCCTAGAAGGCCCTGACAGTTCCCATCTGGCATGAGATATATATATATATATATATATATATATATATATATATATATATATATATATATTGTATAGTTTAAACCTTCTTGACCTTTATAGATGGAATTCAACAGCTGCCCTTATGTATTTATATATAGTATGTATATGTGTCAAAGTTCTCCCATGTCAAGACCTGGTATTCCCAAGCAGTTTCCTGTCCAAGTACTAATCTCCATTTCTATGGACCCTTTTCACGTGACGTCACGACAAACGCGGCCGCCATTTTGGACATGTACTACCAGTAGTTTACCACAGCCAACATTGAGGAACGGCAGCAAAGAAAGTGTTTATTTTCAGCAAGACTTCCATCATGCCACTATGTTGTTGTGCACCTGGATGTAGTAACCATCAACAAACAAGGCAAGGGTTATCATTTTATCGGATCCCGGTAGATGCTGACCGACGGAGAAGATGGATAGCGGCATACCAGCGCTTGTGTAGTGACCACTTTGTTGGAGGTAAGACGAATAAAATTAGCCAGAAAAGGCATTACATTGCTGTTAACATTCCATTCTAGTTTACTGTAATTATGATCTGGCAGCTATTTACACCGGATCCAGTGTAAATAGCCGCCGGAGCCAACGTCCGAGGTTCCGGAGCTCGCTCGCGGCCCGGCAGCGGAGCCGGCGCGCGCTCGCTCGCGGCCCGGCCAGACGTTGGCTCCGGCAGCTATTTACACTGGATCCGGTGTAAATAGCTGCCAGATCATAATTACAGTAAACTAGTAAATACAGTTTTCTGCGTCTCGCTCCTTTTTCTTTTATGTTTGTCGCCTTCCTCGCATTCAAACCGATTTGAGCCGAAGTCCACTACATGTCCAAAATGGCAGTCGCGTTTACGAAGGTCATGTGACTGAAAAGGGTCCATAGCCTTCATGCCAATTACATAGCTAGGGTTACAGTGGGGGGCTGGTCCTCTGGTAACGACGAGAGTTTGACTCCCTACTCGCGTCTGTATTGCAGCATGCCTCGCCAGATGACAGTAGGTACCATGTTTATGATGGTCTATATATATATATATATATATATAGCATATATTTTTAAGAAGAAGAAACCTTTATTCGTCACATGCACACTTCAAGCACAGTGAAATTCATCCTCTGCATTTAACCCATCTGAAGCAGTGAACACACACACACACACACCAGTGGGCAGCCACACCAGAGCACCTGGGGAGCAGTCAGGGGTCAGGTACCTTGCTCAAGGGCACCTCAGCCCAAGGCCACGTCAACCTAACTGCATGTCTTTGGATTGTGGGGGAAACCGGAGCACCCGGAGGAAACCCATGCAGACACGTGGAGAACATGCAAACTCCACACAGAAAGGCCCTCGCCGGCCGCTGGGTTTGAACCCAGAACCTTCTTGCTGTGAGGCGACAGTGCTAACCACTACACCAGCATGCTGCCATATATATAGTGGTTAGCACCACTAGTTTGCGTGTTCTCCCCATGTCTGTGTGGGTTTCTTCCGGGTGCTCCAGTTTCCCCCACAGTCCAAAGACATGCAGGTTAGGCTAACTGGTGGCTCTAAATTGACCGTAGGTGTGAGTGTGAATGGTTGTTTGTCTCGATGTGTCAGCCCTGCAATGATCTTCTGGTGACCAGGATAAGTGGCTACAGATAATAAAATCAGACATATGCTATGGATGCACTAGATAAAGATAATCTTGCATACACTGGTGTATCCCTTTAACGAAGAAGGTACATTAGAGCAGAAAAAGGGTCATGTGTTTCATAAAGCAGGAAGAATATGTGATGAAAAACACTGCTCACAAAACACAGCTGTTTTACAGCTGTAATATACTGACATCAATCTTGAATCTAACAAAATCTGTTGCATGGAAACAACATTACTCAGTTTTAAAAACTGGCCAAATATGTAAACATACACAGACACACACACACCACGTGTTCCCTGACAGTCAGACATAAATAATCATAGCACAGCCCTTCCTGTTGCACAGGTCTATTATTGTTACCGCTCCTATGTCTATGAAAAATACACAGGCCTCAAAGTCCATATAAACGCAACAGAGGATCATATTACACACACACACACACACACACACTAATCAACATGTAGTAACACGTCTGGTCCACGAGCTTTTGACTACATAACACTTAACACCCAGTTTTGTTTTCTACATTTCTTTCGGCGTGCGATCAAGAGGGTCTTTGTTGCCGTATCCATGACTGATTGCAGAAAAATCCAGATTACAGTAAACTACATAAAAAGTAAAGACGTACGTTTCAGACAGCCTTTTATCCCAACCACACTGCTCTTATTTACGGATCCACCTTCCGTGACTGATTATTATGATGACTTTGTATTTGATCCATTTGAATCATTTGAATGATTCAGTTTCACAAAAGAATCAAAGATTGACAAAGATTGTTGTTCAATGGTACGACCCCAGTTCCAAAAAAGTTGGGACACTGTGTAAAACATAAATAAAAACAGAATGTGGAGGTTTGCAAATTGTGGAAACTATATTTCATTGAAAATAGTACAAAGACAACATATCAAATGTTGAAACTGAGAAATTATGAATTCATTTTGAATTTGATGTCAGCAGCATGTTTCAGAAAAGTTGGGACAGGGGCAGCAAAAGACTGAAAACGTTGTGTAATGCTAAAAAAAAATAAAATAAAAAAATTGGTTAATTGGCAACAGGTCAGTAAAATGATTGGGTATAAAAAGAGCATCCCAGAGAGGGCGGAGTCTCTCAGAAGTAAAGACGGGGATGGGTTCACCGCTCTGTGAAAGACTGCGTGGGCAAACAATGCAACAATTTAAGAATAACGTTCCTCAATATAAAATTGCAAAGGAATTGGCCCCGGGGAAGACCCAGGACACGCTGGAGGGACTATGTCTCTCGGCTGGCCTGGGAACGCCTCGGTGTTCTTCCTGAGGAGCTGGCCGAGGTGTCTGGGGAAAGGGAAGTTTGGGCTTCCATGCTCAGACTGCTGCCTCCGCGACTCGGCCCCGGATAAAGCGGATGAAGACGAGACGAGACGAGACGAGACGAGAATTGGGGATCACATTATCTATGGTACATAATATCATTAAAAGAAGCATCTGTGATGACATGGGTAGCTTGTACATCTGGGAAGGCATCATTAATGCTGAATAGTATGTACATGTTTCAGAGCAGTACCGTATGCTGCCATTCAGACAAAACATTTTTCATGGACGGCGTTCTTTCTTTCAGCAAGACAATGCCAAACCACATTCTGCACATATTACAACTGCATGCCTCTGTAGTAAGAGAGTCCAGGTGCGAAACTGGCTTGCCTGCAGTCCAGACCTGTCTCCCATTGAAAACGTGGCGCATTATGAAGCGCAAAATACGACAAAGGAGACCCCGAACTGTTGAGCAACTGAAACTGTATATCAGGCAAAAATGGGAAAACATTTCTACAGCAGTTGGTCTCCTCAGTTCCAAAACATTTACAGAGTATTGTTAAAAGTAGAGCTGATGCAACACAGTGGTAAACATGTCCCTGTCCCAACTTCTTTGGAACGTGTTGCTGACATTGAATTCAAAATGAGCATATATTTTTCAAACAACATTTCTCAGTTTCAACATTTGATATGTTGTCTTTGTACTATTTTCAATGAAATACATGGTTTCCATGATTTGCAAATCATCACATTCTGTTTTTATTTACAGTTTACACAGCGTCCCAACTTTTCTGGAACTGGGGCTGTGGAGAAAGCATCGCAATAAACACTTTCTCTACCACTTAAGATCATATCAACTTTTTTAATCAGCTCTGATTTAATCGAATCGCTTGGTCATTTAAATAGTTCAGTTGAATCGCATTTGAATCTTGGGCCTTCAATCTATTTGACTCATTTGGCCCTTGTGTTAGAATTATTCAGTTTTGATCTATTTAAATCATTCAGTGAATCACTTAATTTCATCTATTTAAATAATTTGGTGCTATTAATTTGAATTATTCAATTATGATCCAGTTCACTCAGTTCTGTTCATTTGAATAATTTAATTCTGATGTATGTGGCTCATTGGTTTGAAATGTTTGGTTCTAACGTCTTGGAACCATTTGATTCTATTCATCTTAATCCTTCTGGTTTTACCTGTTTGATTCATTTATTTGTATTTCTTGGAATCACTTAGGGCGGCACGGTGGTGTAGTGGTTAGCGCTGTCGCCTCACAGCAAGAAGGTCCGGGTTCGAGCCCCGTGGCCGGCGAGGGCCTTTCTGTGTGGAGTTTGCATGTTCTCCCCGTATCCGTGTGGGTTTCCTCCAGGTGCTCCGGTTTCCCCCACAGTCCAAAGACATGCAGGTTAGGTTAACTGGTGACTCTAAATTGACCGTAGGTGTGAATGTGAGTGTGAATGGTTGTCTGTGTCTATGTGTCAGCCCTGTGATGACCTGGCGACTTGTCCAGGGTGTACCCTGCCTTTCGCCCGTAGTCACCTGGGATAGGCTCCAGCTTGCCTGCAACCCTGTAGAACAGGATAAAGCGGCTGGAGATAATGAGATAAGACTTCTATTGTTTGAATCATTCAGTTAAATTAATTTACTGTAATCAAATCATTTGTGTGTGGGAGGGAGAGTGTCATTATTTAGTTGAATCAGTTCCAATCTATTTGTTTCTCTTAGAATAATTTGGGTTGGTTTTTTTTTTCTCATTTGGCTCAGATCTGATTTAATTATTCAGTTCTGCTCTCTTTGAATCATTAAATTCCTTGAAATCATTCAGTTCTGATTTAATGGTGTCTGTTTGTATGTTTCTTTAGTTCTGATTTGAGTGAATCACTCTTTTTCTGAGAAGAACAATCAGTTCTTCTAATAAAACTGTGATAAAATAGCTGGAGTCAAACGCACTTAATGAAGGGTATTGCGAGATAAGCGTGTCTGCTGTGCACGCTGAGAACTGCAGGCGGTATTGATGCCATGGTCCTGGAATTCTACCGCACTTACACACACAACACGGCCCATTGAACACACCAGAGAGAGGAGAGGAAAGCAGACAGTGTTACCCTGTAGGAAATACAAGACCATATAATGCATCTATATCTTGTTTTAAAACCTCATGCTTTCAATACATCCTGTAACAGGAACAGTTGGTAGGAGTAGTGATTTTTTTTTTTTTTCTGAGAGATATCCCGACTATAATATCACTTGGTTCTGCCACTCAGAGAAATAAATGCATGCAACTTCGGAATAGTCATGGAAGTTTTTTCCAAGTGGTAGCACATTATTCTGGGTCATACTGTATTTGGGCTTCAGAACAACCCATGCACGCACTCCGGTGGTTGACAAAATATGATTAGGTCACAGACTACGGAAATATAATAAAAAAGGATACAAAATCCGGATTTTAATACGGATGCGTCAGGGATGCTAATCATTTACGGACTGGTCACAGACGTTTCGGTAGACTACAGATTTCATACGGATCATGGAGAAAAAATTAAGAAGTCGAAAACAATTAAATGTTTGGACTGCCGAGGTTCATAATTAAAATATCTTACCTGCATTTATATGTTTATTAACTTACGATTGATATATTTCATGGAAAATCACATATCTGTGAATAAAAGATCCGTGCTTTGTGTTATATTTTTTTTTTTCCCGTGAATCCGTATTCCGTGACTTGATGATGCAACAAGGATGTACAAAGACGCCCGGGGAAAAAGAGCACATGCTCAGACAACGTCACATGTAAACAATTACCTGACTGGTCAGATGTTTTATCGGATCAGGTCCAGGCCTGGAAAAATTGCTCCAGAAGCAATCTCACTGATACGGATAAACTCAGGCCTGGGCTATAGGGATCGTTATCAGTCTGGTGTGAGCACCAACCACATAAACTTCAAGGAACCGATTTATTTCTTGTTATAGTTATAGTCATCATTATTGTTGTAGTAAGGCAGATTCTACCATAACAGAGGCCAGTTAAGTCCCATCTCCTTAAATTGCTGAATTGATTATTTTGATCATTCTATTAAGTTTTTCTAGTAGCATTTGGGGTCTTGGACATTCACAGTAAATTTTAGGACAGTAGTCCTGGTAACTAGTTAATAAAAGCCTGACATGACAGACATGCTAAATGACAATAGAAACACATCGGTTTCTATCATCAAAACCTGACAGACAAACTAACGTCTACCATCATATTCTGACAGACATTCTAGATGACAATAGCAACAAAACTGTTTCTTACATTATTAATCTGACAAATTTAGTAATAATATTAAATACCTCATCACTAGAACCAAATAATAAAATAAAATATTGAAATAAAAAAGATAAAATTTATTTTCAAAATTGAAATATCAACAATAATTGTCAGAACAGTGACGATAGACACGACTGTGTCACTTTCGCGGGGAAATAACACATTGAAATGGCCTGTCGGCTGAAAGGGCTCTGATTTATCTCAACTTACGATAGTTTTCCTCCAGAAAATTTTAAATATGAATGCACAAATATATTCTCAATGTTTCTATCGTCAAAAATTTCTATCGTCAGGATAGCTGACTGAAAATCTTACCTTGATTTATTTGATGAAATCTAGCTGTCAGAACTCCAAGTCTTGCCCGGAAGTAAGGCCGAATCCCATTTCACCCCTTGGACCAACCCCTTGGCCCTTCCCCTCCATTTTGCGCGTTCACGTGAAGGGGTAGGGGTATCCCAATCCCAGTTAACGCGGAGGGGTAGGGAAAGGGGTAGGGCTTCTGTACCCCTCCAAACGGAGATTTTCCTGGAGCTGACTCCGAACGAAGGGGTTTGAGTGATTTCCCACAATGCCATGCGGATTTCAGCGAGATTTCATGCGGATTTCAGAAAGATGGCGGTTCCCGCGGCGAAAGATTGTCATAAATGTATTTTCTTCATTATTTACGTGTTTTAAGTTGTTATCCAGAGGAAACACGCCGCTTGATTCGCTTTCGAGCTGAGAATGAGCAGCGATTTCTGAAATCCAAGCTGCTGCTAAAAAGCTTTGGGAGTGAGTATTGTTTTTGGTTGCTTGACTGCGTACGTTTTGTTCTGTTATTCTCGCTTTTATTGTTTACATGAGTGTTCTGACACCTCATTCTGTCGGATGTGGTGCACGAAGCGCCAAAGATATCCCATTCAGTGGTGTTAGTTAACAAATCACACCCTGCCAGCAGAGATTTCTGGTTCTGCCTCTGGCTCTGACTGTAGCGGCTGGTCGCAGCCAATGACGCATTTGGTCGCGTTTTGCTAACGTAAACGCTGACGGAGGTACGCAATGACGTATGCGATCGTTGAAGGGCTATCCCAATACGTAAGGGTTGAATTTCAAGCCCTATCCCTTGTAGCTCAGTTTCAAGGGGAAGGGCCAAGGGGAAGGGGGAGGGGAAGGGGGAGGGGAAGGGGTAGAAATTAGAATTGGGATTGGGCCTAAATGTCTGCTGTCACAAAAATCATGCGCAGTAGAATTTCCTCTTTGCGTCAGTCAACATGTGCGTGGTGAGGGCTTGAATTTTGCTATCGTCAGGTGCATTTGACTGACAGACTGACGATAGCATTTTTTAAAAATAACTGTGGGCTTCTCTTGTGAATGAAATAGTTTTTTCGCTGTTAATCTATTTCAACTCTATCTGTTGACACCCAAAAATGATAAAGCCTGCTTCCACACGATAACTACCAAAGATCCATAATGGCCGAGTCTATCGTCAGGTCATCTGACAGAAATTCACTGACGATAGCAACAGGGATAATGAAAGTGATTTTTAAAAATGGGAGTTATGTCTGTCAGATATGTCAAAGAAATAGAACTTTATTCTTTAAAAATCTTTTATTGATATACTCAGTGTATTTTTAAATGACATGTGCTGTTTTAGAAGACCAAATACCATATTTTCAATCTTGAAAATATTACCTCACTGAAAAAAGGACAAGAAAAATTTCTTATTTTGTGGGCAAGTGGTTAATGGATCCAGTTACGGTAGAATCTGCCGTTATACAGTAGTTATCGGTATTGTGGGACCGGGCCTTAAAACAAGTCAAAATATACCACCACACACCCTTCCACCAGAGTAAATAGTTTTCTCTCGCGCTCTCTCGTGCCTTCTTTTTCTCTCACTTTATCCTTATCTCTCTCACTCAGCGAGCATCAGGAGGAAAAGTAGGTCTGGGATGCAGCGAGGCGGTTTGTGTTATAGAAGCAAGCGCCTGTTCTTCGACTGTCTCCTTTAGCGTCGTCGTTTCACATGCTCAGCGATGATCGGGTGTTGCTCGGGATAACCAACCAAACAATGAACTTTTTCAGGCTTGGAGGAGTCAGGACAGTCACCCAGATCCTCTTGGAGGAGGCAAAGACAAAAGCCACTGTGTTCAGTAACACTTTGACTCCTGAAGCATTCAGAAATCCTCCCACACACACACACACACACACACACACACACACACACACACACACACACACACTCACAAATGTACACATATTTTCCCCTATGGAGTAAAGAAAAAGGAAAAAATGTGTAATTCTGGAAATTTGACATTCTGACTTTTGCGTTTTGGGCTTGGTGCTTAGAAAGGAAAAGAAAGACAGAGAGAGGAAGAATTTACAGATGTAAAAAAAAAACCTGCATTGTTTTACAAGTACAGACTTCATTTTATTCATTTATTAATCTTTACTTTATCACCGGATTCAGAGCCTATCCCGAGAACACTGGCAGGAAAACACCATGGATAAGATGCCAGGCCATTGCAGGGCACCATGCACACACATCCACACACATGGGAAATTTATCATAAACTGTGGGTGGTAGAAATGGGCAACTGGACTTGCTTGAAGATTCTTGAAAACGTTTCACCTCTCGTCCAAAAGGCTTCCTCAGTTCTGTCTTGTTATTTATCATACACTAAAAAAATGGAATATGTCGTCCGTCAGATTATGTATGACATATAGTTTATATAAAAATATTGAGTTTCTCATCAAAGTGTGATTTCCTAGCTTATAATGCTTAATGTAAACCAGTTTCTATTTATTAGATTCAATTATGTAGAATATGTGTGACCAAGTCACATAGTATTAATGTAAACCAATATGTTAAAGGGGAACTGAAGTCATTTTTAAACTTGCTTTATTTCTTAATTAACTTGCTATTCAATTATGTTTTCGGTTTTATTAGCCTTATATCGTGACTCATATTGGCATATTATATTACGCTTATCGGCCTTTTCAGTTTGCAGTTCGTTTGGTCCACAGCAGGCGTCGCTTATCTGCGTGATCTTCACGAGACTTGTGCGAGACTTCAAATGTGAAGTGTCAGCGCCGCCATTTTGAAAACTGTTTACACAGCAGCCAGATCGCCATATCATTCCAATTTAGATTAATTTCGAGATTTGCCAGCTTCATCAGTGATGGAGATTATTCCATACGACTTCGAACCAATGTGGAGTAGAGAAGAGCTGGAAAGACGACAGGATAAGGACGAGTCCGTCACGCTGGTACTTGCGTCATTACTGTCGCACAATTAAAACGTGCCAGATCAGGCGTCTGGTGGGTTTTCAAAATAATAAACACATGCATGTATTTTTGTGATAAATACATATTATACTGAGCGCATTTCCCACATAATCCTCACTAAGGTTTCGGACAGCACTACAAAATGGCGTCCCCACTTCATATAGTGAGTAGGGAGTTATTTCGGACACAGGGAAAACTTTCGGCTTGATTACGTCAGCATTTGAAAGAGGGCGCGCACGTCTTTTGACAACGTTGGCAAATGTTGGTCACTTTGATTTCCGCTGTACGCTTGACCTCCGTCCTACAATGTCTCGCACAGGTCTCAACGAATCTCGTTTACGGCCATCGCTTTGACATATGGACTGATATATTACAAAGCATATGTGACCCCTCACCGAATCCAGGGACACATGTCGGCCGAAACGAATCCGAGATAATCGCAAAAGAAGCATTTTTTTTTTTTAAATTTGTGATTTTTGTTTTTTTCCATCATGTGCAAGTTGAGATCTTGAAGAATGCAATCAGTATTTCAGATAATAGATTGTTTTGTTGGAAAAGCATACATTTTTTGTTGCAAATTGTCTTGTTTTTGTCAGGACTGTAGCCTGCTGGGGGGTGTGGGTAAATTACCATATGGGCCATTCACATGATGATTTAAGTCTTTTTTTTTTCGCGAATCAGCTGTATGATACGAGCTGAGCTCGTGGCTACTTAAGCTGCATACAGGCATGTAATTTCACTATGGAATGAGCAAGCTAAACAGAGCGCAGAGGAGCTGAAACACCGCGAAGCAAACAGACACACAGTATTTACATCGGAAATAACCATTTCTAGCAAAAAAAACGCAACCTCGTTTTCCAGATTGAATGGAACACTTGAATGATCGGATGATACACGGACCGTTCTAGGACTACTTTCCATCAGAGGCATTGATGTGTGCAAGGCGCCGTTTCTCTTTCTGATGGGGTAAGTTTATTAATCTAAGGCTGTGTGGTTATTTTTGCATGTAACGGAGAGTGTTGTGGTTTGGTTAAGCCTAGGTCACAACCGGACGTATGATTTTTTGGCCGTGCGATTTTTGGCGTTTCCCAAATCGCTGCGGTTTTTGTTTTGTTCACGGAGAAAGATGCGCGTTGGCCGTAAGTTTGTCTTGCAACCTGAAAAAAACGTACGTAAGCGCCCGTAGAGTTTGTTTGACATGACAACGAACCTCTGCGGCCGGTCTGCGGCTCGAAAATCAGCATGCCACACGCGCGCTCTCGTGCGTTTCATGCGCGCTCTCCGTGTGTTTCTTGCGTTTTTTGCATGTAGACCGGCCGTAGGAGCACGTACGGCCGGTTGTGACCGAGGCTTTACATGAAACTAGTGTTGTGTTAGTTGTGTTATCATTGTGCTATCTTTCTTTCTTACGGTGTGAGTAATTTTTCAACCACAAAACGTTAAAGTATACTTTAGGACTTATTTTTGTACTTCATAATTGTGTTGGGCATACTTTGCATGGAAGGAAAATTGACGTGGTGATCTTTGTTTACATGAAAGTAGCATCGTGCTAGCTCGTAGGGGGTAGGGCTTTCCTTAATGTCATGCAAATGAGCACCATTATGTGCCCTCCCTACACCCAGAGTAGCTGAGATGGAAAACTTTGAGGGCGATTTTCTCCCTTTTCTGTTTTAAGAGGTATACACTTTCAAAAGGCCACACATTCTTCAAATACTGTCAGATCTCCACATGGAAGGCATCATTGGAAAGCTTAGAAACTGTACTTTCTGAATCTGTCAATAACTCAAAATGCCCCCGGGCGGATATGTGTCCCTGGATTCCGTGATCTGACACATATTTCAAACACTCATAACTTGCTATAGCAGTGACAAAATCAAAAATGCATTCCTATATTTAATAAAATGACATAAATAGAATTTTGATAATAAAAAATTTGCCTTCAGTTCCCCTTTAACCTAACCAGGATGTTGGCACTGATGGGAACTATAACTATAGTATTCAATCACTCTGATTAAAACATGCTGTAGGATAAGGTAAGAGCATGGATTTGGATTTTAGTCAGGGATTTGGAAATACGTGATCAAATCAAAACATGGGGGAAGCCATAGACTAAAGGTGAGAAAAGTAGCTTTGGGACCAAAAGGTCACTGGTTTGAGTCCCTGGACCAGCAGGAATGGCTGAAGTGCCCTTCAGCAAGGCACTGAACCAACAACTGCTTTGGGTGTGTTGAATGTCTCTCTGGATAAGAGCATCTGCTAAATGCCATTAATGTTTTAAAAAATCATGTTAGATGTACCAAAACCTGTTAATGTAACTCAAGGTAGCATGGAGGTGCAGTGGTTAGCACTGTCGCCTCACAGCAAGAAGTTTCTGGGTTCTAACCACACGGCCAACTGGGACCTTTTTATGTGGAGGTTGCATGTTGTTCTTTTGCCTTCGTAGCTTTCCTCCTACAGTCCAAAGACATGTGGATTAGGTCAACTGGCTACTCTAAATTGCCTGTAGGTGTGAATGGTTGTTAGCCCCATGATAGCTTGGGTGAACCCCGCCTCTTGCTTGAAGTCAGCTGGGATTGGCTCCGGCTTCCCCTGCAACCCTGACGGATAAGCAGTATTCTTCGTTTACACGTGATGTCATAGCTAATTATGCATGAGGCTTTGAACTGGAAGTTGGCCATGTTGGAGGAGATACACAAACTCACACGGTGCACTTTGACTATAGAAGATACGCTCGAGAGGTTGTTATGCTCAAGAATTCCTTTTGTTTTTTCGCTATGCCGACTCTTTGTGCTGTAATTGGATGCGGGCGCAACTATTCGAGACAAGGGGACTTATAAATTCTTAAGAATTCCAGCAATTACAGTATAAATAAATCAAGGAGAAAAAACAAGAGCGTTGTCCACGAAGCGTAGACGTCAACAGCTGTCCAACATAAACCGGGCTGATCTAAGTGATGAGAAAGCAAAAACCACATAAGTCTGCAATGAACATTTTATCAATGGGAAGTGCTACAAACTAGTTATTAATGAAAGATCACAATATATAAGAAATCTTGGATGGTTTAATACCCTGGTTATGCAGAAACTCGCCGCTGTCAAATGTGACCAAACCGTGATCATCGAGTGCGTGATCCAACAATCAAAGGCTTCTATGATTATTTCATTACCTCGCCCGGGACGGAGTCCGTCAGGGGGTGAGGTACTGTTTTCGGTGGGGTTTCTTTGTTTGTATGATTGTTTCTTTGTATTTTTTTTGTTAGGAACATTATGGGAAAACGACTGGATCAATCTTCATGAAACTTTCAGGATACATGGCCATTGGTCGCAAATAGAACTTCCAGCATTTTGAGGGTCAAGGTCAAGGTCACCACAAAGGTGACCTTAATTATATGTAAGGAAATCTTAGCTCCTCTGAAGAGCTCTTTAGTTGCAGTTAAAAACAAACAAACAAACAAACAAACAAACAAACAAACAAGTGCAACCAGGCGAGGTTTGTTTTGCCTGGCAACACTTGTTTTAAAAAGAGTGGTATATAATTTTTGATGACGCTGCTTTCATTTTGCTTTTTCTTCCCATTAGGGAAACCAGCTGATCTCTACAATTTTACGGATCCAGATTGGGGTCCAACACAAAATATGGGCCACAATAAAATCAACAAGTGTTGCCAGGCAAAACAAACCTCGTCCAGTAGCACTATTTTTAAAATTGTTTTTAAGTGCAACTAAAGAGCTCTTCAGAAGAGCAAAGATTTCCTTACGTATAATTATGTAGTATATCTGTAATATCTATGATTTTGACCTTTTTGGTGACCTTGACTGGATGACTCTCAAAATGTTGGAGGTTCTATTTGAGACCAATGCCCATCTATCCTGAAAGTTTCATGAACATTGGTCCAGCTGTTTTCCCATAATGTTGCTAACAAAAAACAAAAACAAAAAAACAAACATACAATAAAGAAACCCCACCGAAAACAATACCTCGCCCCCTGGTGGACTCTATTCCGGGCGAGGTAAAGATGGTACTAAAGCGGTAGCTCGAAACGTGAGGCTTACAGAGCGCAGAAAGAAATGCAAAATTATTGAAGAATCTTCCCAAACAATCAGAGTCAATTGAACAAGATTCATGTCAATCCCCTACCTTGAAAACTGCAGCCTCTTCGCCCGGTGAGGGCTCTTTTATAACTAAATATGTTATATAGCATGTTAGATACCTGTCTTTTGAAGCCGTCAAAATTATCATTTTTAAAATAGATTTGGGCGGCACGGTGGTGTAGTGGTTAGCGCTGTCGCCTCACAGCAAGAAGGTCCTGGGTTCGAGCCCCGGGGCCGGCGAGGGCCTTTCTGTGTGGAGTTTGCATGTTCTCCCCGTGTCCGCGTGGGTTTCCTCCGGGTGCTCCGGTTTCCCCCACAGTCCAAAGACATGCAGGTTAGGTTAACTGGTGACTCTAAATTGACTGTAGGTGTGAATGTGAGTGTGAATGGTTGTCTGTGTCTATGTGTCAGCCCTGTGATGACCTGGCGACTTGTCCAGGGTGTACCCCGCCTTTCGCCCATAGTCAGCTGGGATAGGCTCCAGCTTGCCTGCGACCCTGTAGAAGGATAAAGCGGCTAGAGATAATGAGATGAGATGAGAAAATAGATTTGAGAAATGATTACAAGCTTCTAAATGTAAGTCCTCCTTACCTTCCAGTCTGTACTCTTACCACTGTATATTGTATATCCTCCAACACGGCAGCGGTCAATAACACAAGCAGTTTTAGTCACATGGTTGCAAACGAAGAATAGGTAATGGATGGATGTAACTCAAATCATAAATTCAATCATGTGGAGCTGAAGCGTGCATTTGAATTAAGTAAATTCAACAAGCATTTTTAGACAGTGAAGCCAGTCCACCTACCAGCATGTTTTTTTAGGAGGTTGGAGAAAACCGAGCTCCAGCTTGCATTGCACGTTCGTGTTTTCCCTGCAGTAACACACTTGCTACAACAAATTAGCTAATTAACAACCCGTTGTTAGTTGAACTGGATGTGTTTGAGCAGGGAAAACACTAAAATGCACAGGATTTTAGGGTTATTCCAGAATCAGATTTAGGAACCTGTAGCTACTATTGAGTAATGAATAGACCTTTGCCCATCTCTAGATCGTTCATTATCAGGGTGTGTTCTATCATTTATAGAGGTTTATAAATGTATAGGTTTATCAAGATTCCACATTAGACGTTAGTAATTTAGTGTGCAAGTTGTCCTGCAGTTGAAAAGGTCCAGGGGGTGTCAAGTTTTACCACATCTGGGTCCACCGTGACCCTGACTAGGATAAAGTGGACAATGGTGATGAATGTTTATATAATTTGTAGCTCAAGTGATAGCCTTGTCAATAATATTGATTTTGTTTAGGTGCAGTTCTTCTTGTTTTCCTACAACTATCTAACACTTGTTTCTTGTCCCTTGGTGGAAACGTAGTCCTTATATAGCTGTTGAATCCTCGAGCAGCAACTACTTGGATTCTTTTCATCCTCACTTATAAGTTACTTTGGGTAAAAGCATTCCCATCATCCTTGGCATGATGTCCTTTAATTTTCGTTTTTTTTCCAAAACAAACCACGAAGAACGGTGCTTTCAATCCACTGCTGTTCACTCTGCTGAGTCACGACAGTTCTGTCCAGCAAAGCTCAAACCACATTGTCAACTTTCCTCATGACACCAGTGGCGGTGGGCCTCATCGGATACAGCAATGAGCCAGCACACATAGAGGAGGAGGAGGAGAGGCTTGTGGAATGGTGTAGAAACAACAATCAGTCTTTTATTGTGAACAAAAACAAAGATGATTGCTGACTCCAGAAGGGCCAGCAGTGGTGACTTTGGTTGCGGTCCAATCAATGTAGCAGTAGATAAATCTTCAAGTTTCTTGGTATGGGTATTGCTGAGAACCTCTCTCTTCAAAGTTCTTAACTTCAACACCAACAAAATCCCAGGACCATCTCAATTTCTGATTGCTAGAAAGAAAATCTGGTGTCACCCAGAAGAGGATGGGTTCAGTTTTGAGTCTCATGGTTTCTTGCTCATGTGGTCTCAGGGAGTTTTTCCTTGCCAGTGTTGCTTGTGGTTTGGAAGTTAGGGATCTAAAATTACGTCCAGCTTTTTGTAAACTGCTTTGTAACAAATTATATTAAGTGGTTTTCTTTGTTTGTTTGTTTTTAACAATTGCCTGGAGAAGACCTCTAGTCCTATTTTCACTACGCTCTACAACAAGGATGCCCAAGTCTCGTCCTGGTGATCTACGTCCAACAGTGTTTGAGTCTATTCCTAATTTAGCACACCTGATCAATGCTAATCAATGCTTCTATCAATAGTAGAGCCATGTGTGTTCTCTCCAAGGTGGTAGATCATCAGGACCAGATTTGAGCACCTACAAGGAAACTGAAAACAGCCTGCTGATCAACTGTGTAAGTATCAGAACGCAAGATCCTACAGCAGATATAACAGACTTCTAACATTAGTTCTGCATCCACAAAACCACCATCACTGGTTAAGTCTGGACAGTTTTGGTAACTGGATCATTTCTTCTCATTCTCAACCTTGTCATATTGTTCTGTATCCTGCATCATTCTTGTGTATTGGACATTGTTTGAGTTTTGTTCTCTGTTGTTGATTCAGGCACCAAAACAAACTCCTTATAAATGTGTCCTTGGCAAATAAATAGAGGATATTACACGGCCACACGAAAATATATAAAGTTTATCTTCGAGTGGTGAATAGATATTTCATGAGTAATGTTCTTTATATTATATGGACATATCAACAAAAAAGTATGCAAGTTAATCAAAAGAATTTTAATTTTGAACCGGTTCACCATTTTGACAACGTGCATCTCGTCAGCGCGAAAACACTGGGAGTGACATCATCAGAGTGAAATATCAGGAATTATTATACGTACAGGACACGTTTTTGATGGAATAAAAACGTTCTATTCCCTTCTAGCAGGTTTCATTCATTTGGTTTGATAGCATGCAATATTGTTAGCATATCGCTTATCCTACGTGCATTACGTCACTCTACCCAATGGAGAATGAGTGTTGAATATGGTTTGCAATACTGCACGGTTGTCAAGACAACATCATGTCACACGTCAGAGACGTACAACCCCGATTCCAAAAAAGTTGGGACAAAGTACAAATTGTAAATAAAAACGGAATGCAATGATGTGGAAGTTTCAAAATTCCATATTTTATTCAGAATAGAACATAGATGACATATCAAATGTTTAAACTGAGAAAATGTATCATTTAAAGAGAAAAATTAGGTGATTTTAAATTTCATGACAACAACACATCTCAAAAAAGTTGGGACAAGGCCATGTTTCCCACTGTGAGACATCCCCTTTTCTCTTTACAACAGTCTGTAAACGTCTGGGGACTGAGGAGACAAGTTGCTCAAGTTTAGGGATAGGAATGTTAACCCATTCTTGTCTAATGTAGGATTCTAGTTGCTCAACTGTCTTCGGTCTTTTTTGTCATATCTTCCGTTTTATGATGCGCCAAATGTTTTCTATGGGTGAAAGATCTGGACTGCAGGCTGGCCAGTTCAGTACCCGGACCCTTCTTCTACGCAGCCATGATGCTGTAATTGATGCAGTATGTGGTTTGGCATTGTCATGTTGGAAAATGCAAGGTCTTCCCTGAAAGAGACGTCGTCTGGATGGGAGCATATGTTGCTCTAGAACCTGGATATACCTTTCAGCATTGATGGTGTCTTTCCAGATGTGTAAGCTGCCCATGCCACACGCACTAATGCAACCCCATACCATCAGAGATGCAGGCTTCTGAACTGAGCGCTGATAACAACTTGGGTCGTCCTTCTCCTCTTTAGTCCGAATGACACGGCGTCCCTGATTTCCATAAAGAACTTCAAATTTTGATTCGTCTGACCACAGAACAGTTTTCCACTTTGCCACAGTCCATTTTAAATTAGCCTTGGCCCAGAGAAGACGTCTGCGCTTCTGGATCATGTTTAGATACGGCTTCTTCTTTGAACTATAGAGTTTTAGCTGGCAACGGCGAATGACACGGTGAATTGTGTTCACAGATAATGTTCTCTGGAAATATTCCTGAGCCCATTTTGTGATTTCCAATACAGAAGCATGCCTGTATGTGATGCAGTGCCGTCTAAGGACCCGAAGATCACGGGCACCCAGTATGGTTTTCTGGCCTTGACCCTTACGCACAAAGATTCTTCCAGATTCATTGAATCTTTTGATGATATTATGCACTGTAGATGATGATATGTTCAAACTCTTTGCAATTTTACACTGTCGAACTCCTTTCTGATATTGCTGCACTATTTGTCAGCGCAGAATTAGGGGGATTGGTGATCCTCTTCCCATCTTTACTTCTGAGAGCCATTGCCACGCCAAGATGCTCTTTTTATACCCAGTCATGTTAATGACCTATTGCCAATTGACCTAATGAGTTGCAATTTGGTCCTCCAGCTGTTCCTTTTTTGTACCTTTAACTTTTCCAGCCTCTTATTGCCCCTGTCCCAACTTTTTTGAGATGTGTTGCTGTCATGAAATTTCAAATGAGCCAATATTTGGCATAAAATTTCAAAATGTCTCACTTTCGACATTTGATATGTTGTCTATGTTCTATTGTGAATACAATATCAGTTTTTGAGATTTGTAAATTATTGCATTCTGTTTTTATTTACAATTTGTACTTTGTCCCAACTTTTTTGGACTTGGGGTTGTATAACTTTTGCGCTAGCGAGCGACTGTGACAATTTGTAAACAAGCATGGCCGCCAGGTTTGCTTTGTTAAATACAGAAAATTTTGAGAGAAAGGCGCGTTGAACACCTGAAAGGAATTTGTAATAATAATAATAATAATAATAATAATATTGGCTGGCTTTTTTTCATGGTATATCAGATATATTCCATTCAGCTAGTGTGATATTGAACGAGTCGAAGACATACTATTTAAATATGTCACTCAGATCTGTGTATGGAAAATACGAGTTTTTCAACACGAGAAGATAAACTTCGTAACTTCAAGCCAACGTGTGACTTTCTTTTTATGATATCGACACGTTCACAAACAAAAAGTACCCAAATTTATCAAAACAATTCATCGATCTCCTCATGAGTGACAGATAGAAATTTATGTCACGGGTTTGGTTCGCCATGTCCCGGATGGAGCTTGTATGAAAAATACGAGTGGTGTATTTCCCAGTAAAACACTCATGTCTATATAATATAATATTCAGTGTGATGCATTTATCTTCCTGCCTTGTTTTTCAAGACAAGCACCCTTATTCCAGGTAATTAAACAATAATTTTAGGCCAGAGACTCTGAAAATGGCAATACCAGTAGTTCTGAAGACTATTGAACCCGCCCACTAAATATGGGAGCATAGAAAAAGTATGTGAAATTCAATAGACTCTTTCCAGGGGCTTACACTTTTCATTAAACCACTGTAAGATATTGAGATCTAGCCAAGATTTAAAAAAAAAAAAATTCTAATTCCTTGCCATGTGATATTCTTCATGTTTTATTTATAGGTTGTATACAACCCCGATTCCAAAAAAGTTGGGACAAAGTACAAATTGTAAATAAAAACGGAATGCAATAATTTACAAATCTCAAAAACTGATATTGTATTCACAATAGAACATAGACAACATATCAAATGTTGAAAGTGAGACATTTTGAAATTTCATGCCAAATATTGGCTCATTTGAAATTTCATGACAGCAACACATCTCAAAAAAGTTGGGACAGGGGCAATAAGAGGCTGGAAAAGTTAAAGGTACAAAAAAGGAACAGCTGGAGGACCAAATTGCAACTCATTAGGTCAATTGGCAATAGGTCATTAACATGACTGGGTATAAAAAGAGCATCTTGGAGTGGGAGCGGCTCTCAGAAGTAAAGATGGGAAGAGGATCACCAATCCCCCTAATTCTGCGCCGACAAATAGTGGAGCAATATCAGAAAGGAGTTCGACAGTGTAAAATTGCAAAGAGTTTGAACATATCATCATCTACAGTGCATAATATCATCAAAAGATTCAGAGAATCTGGAAGAATCTCTGTGCGTAAGGGTCAAGGCCGGAAAACTATACTGGGTGCCCGTGATCTTCGGGCCCTTAGACGGCACTGCATCACATACAGGCATGCTTCTGTATTGGAAATCACAAAATGGGCTCAGGAATATTTCCAGAGAACATTATCTGTGAACACAATTCATCGTGCCATCCGCCGTTGCCAGCTAAAACTCTATAGTTCAAAGAAGAAGCCGTATCTAAACATGATCCAGAAGCGCAGACGTCTTCTCTGGGCCAAGGCTCATTTAAAATGGACTGTGGCAAAGTGGAAAACTGTTCTGTGGTCAGACGAATCAAAATGTTAAGTTCTTTATGGAAATCAGGGACGCCGTGTCATTCGGACTAAAGAGGAGAAGGACGACCCGAGTTGTTATCAGCGCTCAGTTCAGAAGCCTGCATCTCTGATGGTATGGGGTTGCATTAGTGCGTGTGGCATGGGCAGCTTACACATCTGGAAAGACACCATCAATGCTGAAAGGTATATCCAGGTTCTAGAGCAACATATGCTCCCATCCAGATGACGTCTCTTTCAGGGAAGACCTTGCATTTTCCAACATGACAATGCCAAACCACATACTGCATCAATTACAGCATCATGGCTGCGTAGAAGAAGGGTCCGGGTACTGAACTGGCCAGCCTGCAGTCCAGATCTTTCACCCATAGAAAACATTTGGCGCATCATAAAACGGAAGATACGACAAAAAAGACCTGAGACAGTTGAGCAACTAGAATCCTACATTAGACAAGAATGGGTTAACATTCCTATCCCTAAACTTGAGCAACTTGTCTCCTCAGTCCCCAGACGTTTACAGACTGTTGTAAAGAGAAAAGGGGATGTCTCACAGTGGGAAACATGGCCTTGTCCCAACTTTTTTGAGATGTGTTGTTGTCATGAAATTTAAAATCACCTAATTTTTCTCTTTAAATGATACATTTTCTCAGTTTAAACATTTGATATGTCATCTATGTTCTATTCTGAATAAAATATGGAATTTTGAAACTTCCACATCATTGCATTCCGTTTTTATTTACAATTTGTACTTTGTCCCAACTTTTTTGGAATTGGGGTTGTATTATGCTATGTATTATAACCACTCGGCCAGTTTTTAAACTCGCCAAAAAAAAACCCAACACAAACTTAGTGTGCAGGTTTCTAAAGAGTAGTATCTAATTCTTTGTAATTTTCTCACAGCCTTTCTGTGACTTTTAGATTTTAGTCCTTACGTACAGAGCCCTTGTATTCTATTCTACAGTTGTGTTTTGCACCATAGTCCAGGAGACACTCTATTCAATCCCTCGGCCTGGAGGCTTGTATGTCATATTCATATTGAATACAGAATACTGTATCATCAGTAATACACTACATAGGCTGCATGAAGTATTCTTTGTATAAACAAGCACATGAATGATGTAAAACCTCATTCAGAAGTGCAGGACTGCTTTATAGAAAGACAACACACACACACACACACACACACACACACACACACACCGAAAGGTCTTCCTAGCCTGGAGCTTAAAGAAATTAATTGAAGCAATGGAGCACATGATGTTCATATCAGAGAAAGGATCTGAACTCCAAACAATAAACAAGAAATGGGTTGACAGACATTAAACAGGACACACACACACACACACACACACACACACACACAGAGGCCATTTGAGACAGCAGGCTTATACATAAGCTATCATGGACATGAAATAAACACTGTAACCCAGAAACCACTTTCTCTCTCTCTCTCTCTCTCTCTCACACACACACTCCATGGAGCTAAGCGTCGCTTATTTCTTTTGGACATTGACTCTATCTGCTCTCATAACTGGCTCACAGTTTAGAGATCAAATAGCAAGTTCTCCAGAAGAACGTCTTTGATGTATCAGACACAGCTCTGGGTTTCCTCCAGTGGACCTGAACGCCCAAGCTCTTAATAATGACCTTCAACTTCACTGTTTTTGGAGAAGGAACACCTGATTTGTTGAAAACACAATATTTCTCCTCAATATTTCTAATGCATGAATACCTTTAAAGATCATGAACTGGAAACTTGAAAGGGTGTAGTCAACTGAAATTAACTTTTGGATCATTCAGCAGGTTTTCTTACAGCCAACGTTTTCTTCTTCTCCTGTAATCGCTTTCTTAACTTGACCTGAGTTGACAGACCACATGTTTTGTCCCACAAACAAGTCTCGTGTAGAACCTGAGTTTCCCCTGTGTGTTTAAATGTTCCAAAGTAATGGAGTAACACAGTTTTAACCACTGTATTTATACCTCTTAATAGTTTCTAGCTTGCAAATGAGCTGATTTTAAGGACCTGTCAGGATTTCAGTGTGGTTTTAGGACATTTTTACTGTACATAAGCGTTCCTACAATGTTTCAGCCTTGTTTGACAAACATTTCTGTAATGTTAATTGATGTATTAAGGGGCATGTCAGGAAGCAAATAAGCCATGGCCTAATGCTTAGAGAAGCAGCTTTGGGACCAAAAGGTCAAGTCAAGTTTATTTGTATAGCGCTTTTAACAATAAACACTGTCGCAAAGCAGCTTTACAGAATTTGAACGACTTAAAATATGAGCTAATTTTATCCCTAATCTATCCCCAATGAGCAAGCCTGTGGCGACGGTGGCAAGGAAAAACTCCCTCAGACGACACGAGGGAGAAACCTCGAGAGGAACCAGACTCAAAAGGGAACCCATCCCCATCCGGGCAACAACAGACAACATGACTATAACATTAACAGTCCTAACATAAAGTCAGCTTCGTTGATGCTATAAACCCCCCACCGATGGGAACCCGAGCGCAAAACAGTTCATGACAACCGCAGTCCCCAAGTCAGCAAGTCAACTGCAGTGCCCAGCCACAAAAGCACCACTGCAAGAGTCCAGAGCGTCCTCCAGGCGCGACCCCCAACTGTCCGCATCGGGCCGCCCTCCACAGGAGCGATGCGATGAGACTCCAACCAGACACAGGGCACCAGGATGGATCAGGCAGGTCCGAGGAGCAGAAGAGGTTCAGCATCTCAATCCCAGGACCAACATGTAACTCAGAGGGACAGATTTGGAGGGGGGGGGGGGGAGAAGAAGGTTGCTGGTTTAGTTCCCGGGACCAGCAGGAATGGCTGAAGTACCGTTGAGCAAGACACCTAACCCCCACCTGCTCCAGGAAACAAGTGGGTTACTCTGAAAAGCTGTAAACTGTAAAATCCATAGAGTATCTTCTATATTAAAATAAACTGTTGTCAGAATTGTATGTTTAAATCAACACCTTCTTACCAGTCAAAATCAAGACTAAAAAAATGTGAGCATGATATTTTGATATATTTAGTTATATATATATGAGGAAGCCATGGTCTAATGGTTAGAGAAGCAGCTTTGGGATCAAAAGGTTGCCAATTCGATTTCCTGGACCAAGTGTCCTTGAGCAAAACACCTAACCCCCAACTGCTCCCCAGGCTGCTCTGGGTATGTTGTACTGTATGTCACTCTGGATAACAGTGTCTGCTAAATGCCTGTAATGTAATGCAAATCTTTCTTTATTACACTGCAAACTAAGTGTATACCGCCACCAAGCCACATATTCAGATTTGCATCAAAATCTAACAAATTGTTCCTTGGCCCATGGCTCACCTTTCCTCCAAAAATAATCAAAATCCGTTCACTATGTTTTGTGTTACGCTGGGAACAGACAAACAAACCAAGCGGCGGAGACGAAAACATCACCTTGTCCAACAAAGTTGGCGGAGGTGAAGATGGCATCTTCGCAAGTTGAAATATCTTGAATGTGATCCAATTTAGATCATGTTTTTTATTATAAGGTACAATAAACCAAATACATTATTATTGAAATATTATTTGCACATTGTAGATACTCCCATATCCGTGAAGCTGTTTGCACTCTTTCCTCCATTTGCACTATTGTGTGCTTGTGTGGGTTTTGGTATGTGTCTACCTTTCTTTAACTGTATTTTATGACCTATACACTACCGTTCAAAAGTTTGGGGTCACTTTGAAATTTCCTTATTTTTGAAAGAAAAGCACTGTTCTTTTCAATGAAGATCACTTTAAACTAATCAGAAATCCACTCTATACATTGCTAATGTGGTAAATGACTATTCTAGCTGCAAATGTCTGGTTTTTGGTGCAATATCTCCATAGGTGTATAGAGGCCCATTTCCAGCAACTCTCACTCCAGTGTTCTAATGGTACAATGTGTTTGCTCATTGCCTCAGAAGGCTAATGGATGATTAGAAAACCCTTGTACAATCATGTTAGCACAGCTGAAAACAGTTGAGCTCTTTAGAGAAGCTATAAAACTGACCTTCCTTTGAGCAGATTGAGTTTCTGGAGCATCACATTTGTGGGGACGATTAAATGCTCAAAATGGCCAGAAAAATGTCTTGACTATATTTTCTATTCATTTTACAACTTATGGTGGTAAATAAAAGTGTGACTTTTCATGGAAAACACAAAATTGTCTGGGTGACCCCAAACTTTTGAACGGTAGTGTATATATAATTTTTTGCACTTTTATACTCATTTTGTTTGTGTATGTATGATTTATGTTTACACCAAGGGTCTGGGGAGAGACAATATTTCAATCCCATCTACGTCCTGTACATACGGCAGAACTGACAATAAAGCTAACTTGACTTGATTAGAGATGGCACCAATCCGATACCCAGTATTGTTATCAGGCTGATACTAGCAAAAAAGAAAAAAGAAAAGTGGATCGAATATTAAAGAAAACAAATCAGATTATCAGATCTTATAACAAATCATAAAGGTTGGACTTGGATTTAGAATTTATTTTTGAAACTGGAATATAAACACACTTGTCTGATTTTTTGTTAAGAATGGTTTTATGATATTTATACTTTATTATGTAGTGTTTATCATATTTACAGTATATTTTTATGTAAAAAGGTTTAATTGTTAAGTACTTCAGGTGTAAAAAAAAAACATTTTAAAGCTTGGTACTTTTACTGAAATCAACATCAGATGGGTTTTTGGAATTGCTTAATGTATAATTAACAGTTATTCCACGAAATCAAGTCGTATATGAGCTGATAGCCGATGAGGCGCGTAGCACAGAGTTGACTATAAGCCATGTATGACGAGATTGAGTGGAATAACTGTTTTATTCTATCCACATTCACTGGATTTTGAGAAACAGAGCATTTTTATTTCTATTTTTTGCAAATTCGATAAATGAAAACTTTATACAAAACATCCGACAAAATAATTTCCAGTTAGAATGTAAACAAACCGGCAAAATGACAGGAGCAATTTATGGAAAATGCTATAATAATAATAATTCTTGAAAAATGTCAAAAATATACGTTCTTACCATCAAATACTTTTATTCCATTTTTTGTTACTCTTTTGTATTTTGGGGGTTTTGTTTTTGCGTAAAGTTTTTATTTCGTCCTCGGTTGGTTCAGCAACACGCTCCGCCATTTTGTTTTTCTCTACTCACGGTATATGAGCTGATAGCCTAGTCGTAGAGTAGCCAATCAGAGCGTGTGATTGCTTATATCCAGTGAACGTGGATAGAATAATAATTATTAAACCTATTTCTTGACATTTTTACTTTTTTCAGGTTAGAAAAAATCTTGTTCTATTGGCAGGTAATGTTTCTCTTTTTAAGCATTTATTTCTAGAAAGAACCAAAATGATCTGCAAATACATTCAAATACATTAATAAGACAAAGTTTGAAATGACTCTATTTTGCATTCTATTCTAACACAATACTTATCATTAAAAATGTTGGGGGCGTCGTGGCTCAGGTGGTTAAGGCGCCATACCATGAATGCGGGCGACCTGGGTTCGATTCCGGCCCGAGGTCATTTCCCGATCCCTTCCCGTCTCTCTCCCGCTCATTTCCTGTCTCTACACTGTCCTATCCAATAAAGGTGCAAAAAGCCCAAAAAAATATCTTTAAAAAAAAAATGTTACTCTTGAAACATTTACATGAATTTCAGAGTTTCTAAGTATTTGGTTTGTCCCCTTTTCAGCTTTAATGACAGTGTGCACTCGAGCTGGCAAGGACTCCACAAGTTTGTGCAAAACCTTAAGACCTGTTTTAGATGAACTCGGAGAAGTGATTAGACGTGAGAAAGATTTGATCTTTTGTACAAAGCAGTTAACATGGTCAATATCACATATTTGCTTACATTTAAATAGGGACTTCTGTGCAGAATGTTCATCTCATCTCATCTCATTATCTCTAGCCGCTTTATCTTGTCCTACAGGGTCGCAGGCAAGCTGGAGCCTATCCCAGCTGACTACGGGCGAAAGGCGGGGTACACCCTGGACAAGTCGCCAGGTCATCACAGGGCTGACACATAGACACAGACAACCATTCACACTCACATTCACACCTACGGTCAATTTAGAGTCACCAGTTAACCTAACCTGCATGTCTTTGGACTGTGGGGGAAACCGGAGCACCCGGAGGAAACCCACGCGGACACGGGGAGAACATGCAAACTCCGCACAGAAAGGCCCTCGCCGGCCACGGGGCTCGAACCCGGACCTTCTTGCTGTGAGGCGACAGCGCTAACCACTACACCACCATGCCGCCCAGTGCAGAATGTTGTATATTAAATATTTAAGATGTTGAATTTATTATCCCCTTGGCATATAATGCAAGGGATATAGCTATCACTCTGTCTGTCTGTCCGTCCATCCATCTGTCCATCCGTCTGTAAACATTTTAGTTTCCGGGGCATAACTCAAATACTATTAGGAATTTTTTCACGAAAAAATTATGACGGTTATGTTAAGTGACTAGAGGAGTTGTGCCTTTTGATGTTTTGGGATTTCTGTTTTTTTCCCCCCGTATTTCCATGGCAACCAATTCAACTTAGGAAAATTTGGAGTGGGGTTTCATGTGGGGGCCGGGGGGATACGTCATCTTCTGATGACTTTTGTTTTCTTTATTTGAAATATTTCAAAATTCTAAAATCTTCTGTTTATTTTTTATTTTAAATTAAAAAAAAAAATCCCAGATTTTCAATGTGGTATCAGACTTTTCGAAAACACTCTACCGTATATAAACTGTATGCAAGGTTTATGTTGATGCAATCATTCTAATATATAATCATCTGACATTTCTGAGAGGAGATGTTTATTTCCTATAACATTTTTAGAAGGAGTCTCCAGTATCAGCACTTTTTACCACTAAGACAAAAAGCTGTTCCTTGAAAGTTTCCCAACACCAAACAGAAAGCTTTATGGTTTCTTGGTAACATGGCAAGCTCCAGCTTGTCTTATTAACATCAAAACAGAACTAGATAGATACTGTGACTAAAGTCACAGTGATTTGCGTTAGCTCTTACAAACCGGGACGTCTGGTCACCGTACCCTATAGATCCCGAATGGTAAGAGATAGAGAATGACGCTTAGTGAAGAAAAAAGTCCGTTTTTCATGGATCATTCCAGTTCGGTGATCCAGATCAGCACCAAAAGCCATAGGAAGTTAATTCAACCCAGAGCTATTCTGCATGTGAAATCTGGTGATAATTGGTTGAAAACTGAGGGGGAAATAGCATCCGAAAATACATTAGAAGAAGAAGAGCAAGAAAGTAGAAAGATCCTGAGTGAGAGTAACAATTTGTGCCAGCACTGCTAGTGCAAATTAACGATACGCAATAAAAAGAAGAGGAATAAGAAGAATAAAACACTTCAGGACATTCTGTTATTGGGAATCAACTTCCTTTGTTCTAATAAAAAGAGAAAGAAACATTCTGGTTTTCTGGCAGAGGTCTGTCTTACATCAGAAGCTGGAAATCCTCTCCGAGACATGGAGATAAGGAGTAGGGAGGATTCAGTGAGGTGGTGTGAGGTGAAAGCTTTCTGACAGAGAGGAGCGGGCAGAGATGTAGTTATAGGATTTATAGGAGAATACAGAACAATTAGCTTGAAGGGAGGTGATGTATCAGGTGTGGTCTTCTCCGAAGCGTACGGTTACAGATATGGAAGGAAAGAGTGGTTGGAGAAAGTGCACGGGTTCCTCGCGTATTTTATTTTCACACAATTCTAGAGGAAACAAGTTTCCTGTTATGTGACTTTCTCCACAGAAACGCTTACAGGGTCACAGATAAAACATCCTGAACCCATACACACTCAAACTAATCACTGGGACCATGGGTGTGTGAGTGTGTGTGTGGGGGGGTGGGGGGTGGGGGGTTGTATTTGTGCCTCGATCATTCCAGAAGCAAAGTTCACTGTGGAAGGAAAAAGTGATTCCATGACCATATCTCTCTGTCAGACGAGAGTAAGAAGGAGAGCGGAACGAGAAAAAAGATGAGGGGAGAAAAAGACGACAGCGTGGCCGGCTGCCACAGAAACTCATTTTTTCCACAGGGTTTCCCAAGGACAATGGAAGTGTGTTGGGAATGAAAAACACCCATACACACATAGTAACAAGAGAACCACACGCTTCTTTGACTTTTTATAGACTTTTCGCCTTCTATAACAGTCTGAAGGTTCAAAGCCCTTCTCCCTCATATCATTCCACGTCCAATACAAAAATAATCAGCCACCAAGGAGAGAAGGAAAGAAAGAAAACACACCTGCAGAAAAATGTAGCAATGCTTCCCATAAAAACCAAGAACAAATGGGCAATAATATGAGAGCTGCTTTAGCTCTGAGGGCAAATCGTGAAAATGACATGGAAGGTGTGTTTAAACGAACAAGTAAGCAAGCAATCAAAAATATGGTAAAGTGAGGTTTCAAAGAGGTTGTGCAGTTACACGTTGTCTCCAGACTTGATTTGAAGAAGGTAGTGTACTGTATGACAGCTGTTATATCGGAGACGTCAAAACGAATGAGAGTCGGTGTGGGCGATGGCGAAAAAAAACAACGCTGCTCCGAGGATATGAAAGAAGTTGGAGGAAGTTATAAAGGCAATAGAAGTTTATTAAATGATGCTCAGGTCACACACAAAAAGGGAGATTTGCTTCAAATATTTAACAGTTATTCCATGAAATCGAGTCGTACATGAGCTGATAGCTTATGAGTCGCGTAGCACCGGGTCGGCTATAAGCCATGTACGACGAGATTGAGTGGAATAACTGTTTTATTCTAGCCACATTCACTGGATTTTGAGAAATGGAGCATTTTTCTTTTTATTTTTTGCAAATTCGGTAAATAAAAACTTTACACAAAACGTCCGACAAAATAATTTCCGCTTAGAATGTCAACAAACCAGCGAAATGACAGGATCAATTCATAAAAATGCTATAATAATAATAATTCTTGAAGCGGCACGGTGGTGTAGTGGTTAGCGCTGTCGCCTCACAGCAAGAAGGTCCGGGTTTGAGCCCCGGGGCCGGCGAGGGCCTTTCTGTGTGGAGTTTGCATGTTCTCCCCGTGTCCGCGTGGGTTTCCTCCGGGTGCTCCGGTTTCCCCCACAGTCCAAAGACATGCAGGTTAGGTTAACTGGTGACTCTAAATTGACCGTAGGTGTGAATGTGAGTGTGAATGGTTGTCTGTGTCTATGTGTCAGCCCTGTGATGACCTGGCGACTTGTCCAGGGTGTACCCCGCCTTTCGCCCATAGTCAGCTGGGATAGGCTCCAGCTTGCCTGCGACCCTGTAGAAGGATAAAGCGGCTAGAGATAATGGGATGGGATGGGGGGAGATAATTCTTGAAAAAAAGTTACGTTCTTACCATCAAATACGTTCATTCCATATTTTGTTGCTTTTCAAGTAGAGCTTTTATTTCATCCTCGGTTGGTTCGTCAACACACTCCGCCATTCTGTTTTTCTCTACTCACGGTATATGAGCTGATATCCTAGTAGTAGAGTAGCCAATCAGAGCGTGCGATTGCTCATATCCAATGAATGTGGATAGAATAAATTAAATATATACAAGTTTAATGTCAGAGCAAAGTTAAAAACACATTGATGGATTTGATGGACATTAATGAGCTAATTAATATCGATCGATTTTTAGTGAACTCGAAGCGCTCTCTCTTTAACAGAACGCGAGGGCTTCTCGAGAGGCAGAAGGGGCGGGGCTTCATGGTTAACACCAAATTCACATGCTGGTTGGCTCATCTCTTGGTTTATTGGGGAGAAGAAGAAAAGTATTTTTGAGGGAAAGCTCAACTTGTCGTAGCATGCTTCAATGTTAAATTACGGTGCTCTCTATGCAAATTGTGTAAAGGTTGGCAGATCTTGTTATATAATATAATCAGAGTAAATACCCCTGGGTGTTGACGTCGTAGTTTATAAATGTGCAGAGAGGATTAAATATCACACAAGCCTAATAAACAGTGCACAAATATTTTTTTGAAAGTCATGTGATGTTTATTAGGCATTAGTTTCATCATATTTGGTTTGTGTGTGTGCCATTTTGATTTGGATTTGATGTGGATAGAATCATTCAATACAGTTCCACTACCTGATCGTTTTATTATAATTAAGGAACATCTGTGACACCAAATACACTAAATGTCTCGTATCAAATTCTTTCTCTTCCTTATTTTGTTTTAAGGGTGGGTGGGCAAACTTTTGCACGCAACTGTAATATTTAATTATATCATCATTATTTTTTAATTTTGGAAGGTTTCTTGGAAAATATGCAGGGTTTTTTTTCCAAGCTGAATTTATGAGACATCTCAGAGCCCCTGGGAGTGTGTGGGTAAAGCAGGCTACTTTTACTTCTGTAGGATCGTAACGCTTGCCAAAAGTGACTCAAGGCATGGACCTTGTGCAAGTTGAAGTTGTTTTGTCTATGGGAACAGCTCTTTTGGGGCAAACCCAAACAGAATTTCAGGAAGAAAGTCTTACTTGGACTTCCTGAAGTGTTCACTGAGTGTTTGAGCACGTCTAGTGCATACAAATTAACCACACGTTCAAAAGTTTACCTTCATCACAGGTGGGATTAGTCCTGTTTAGACCATAGATTGTAAAAATAGATGGACAAAGCCTCTGTGATGTCACTCATAGGATTTCTGAAGAGCAAGCTTGAAACTCAAATAAGGAGGCTGTTGGCGTCACCATCTTGGCAGCACCTGATTCCGCCTAAAGGCCTCTGCATGCTCTTGCGACAAGGCTTTCGCAGATAGCTTTTCGCAGACAGTTGTAATTTATCGTTGAGCGGGGAGTAATAGGCATGCGCGATGTTATTCACCGCCACAACGCAAGGGGGCGCGAAGTCGCGAAATCGCTAGTAGTTGGTGGGTGTGGTTAGTGGAGTGTTTATCCTCCGGTTACTTATAATGACTAGAACTGGAGTCGTATAGATGTACGTACTTCCTCACTTCCTCGATCACCCGCTCTTCGTGCTGCTCCATCTTCGCTCGTGTTTTTAAAAATGGCGGTCGTGAAAACAAACCAAACCGGGAAAGTAGGGAAGCGGAAGTGCATGTACAGCGGATGTAGAGTGGACCAATCAGAGCCCTCTTGTCTGCGAGGCTGTCTGCGAGGCTGTCTGCGGTGGTCACAATTTTTGGGAGGTGCGCGCAGAGCGTCTGCGAAGGGGGGAGGCTTCGCAGACACCATCTGCGAGAACTGGGTTGTCAGCATAAATTGGCCTTAACTCCCGGCTAGTCCATAAATGGAGAAAGGGGCAGGGATAATGAAGCCTGGCCGCTGGAATAGTACGGCTGGAACGTGCCTACTAACCTCAAAGCTAACAAGCTACTGATGCAAGCTTGTCAACAAGCTACTGGATAAACTAAAAGAAGCCGCTCCATAAGATATAGACCATAACCACAATGGCCGGTTTACAAAAAAAAAAAATTTACTGGGCGTGTAACCATCCGATAACATATTTTATCAAGGAGTATCGTCTTTTCAATCATTGTTAACAAGTGTTGCCAGGCAAAACAAACCTTGCCCGGTAGCAAGTACGATGACTATGAAGGAAGATATCGCGAAAAACGATTTTGACCTTTTTGATGACCTTGACCTTGATTTTGACCTTGTGTGTGAACATACTTGGCCAATAAACATGGTTCTGATTCTGATTCTCATTCACATACCGTACTGCTCTCAACCAATCAGAACACACCATACTGCTCTCAGCCAATCAGAACACATCTGAATGAATATGAAGGAAGATATCGCAAAAAAAACGATTTTGACTTTTTTGGTGACCTTGACTGGATGACCCTCAAAATGTTGGAGGTTCTATTTGAGACCAATGTCCATCTATCCTGAAAGTTTCAGGGAGATTGGTCCAGCCGTTTTCCTGTAATATCATTAACAAACAAACAAACAAACCCCACCGAAAACAATACCTCAACCCCTGCTGGACTCCGTCCTGGGCGAGGTAATAAAAGAAACATTAGATCCATAATGTATTATATCCATAAATTATTTCCATAAATCCATCACCTGCAGTGAATTTGGCTTGAATTCTGAGGTAATGTAACGCCAGCTAGTGGCTAACAAGATGACGCAAAGCCAGCTGTCACTCAAATCATGATAACCCGCCCCTAATTATGCATAAATGTATGGCTCAATATAATTTAAACTGTTGAATTGTACAAAAATTCGCCCCCTATACAGTTGTCATAAAGGGGGAAACTAGCTATAGAGACCAAATCTGTTTTTTGTACCAGGCTGTAAACGTTTGCTTTCGCTGTAAACTTGGACATTTTAACATGGAGGTCTATGGGAACTGACTCACTTTTGGAGCCTGCCTCAAGTGGCCATTCGAGGAACTGCAGATTTAGCACTTCCGCATTGGCTTCACTTTTCAGGAGCGGAAGTTGCCACTCGGTTCATCTCATCTCATCTCATTATCTCTAGCCGCTTTATCCTGTTCTACAGGGTCGCAGGCAAGCTGTAGCCTATCCCAGCTGACTACGGGCGAAAGGCGGGGTACACCCTGGACAAGTCGCCAGGTTATCACAGGGCTGACACATAGACACAGACAACCATTCACACTCACACCTACGCTCAATTTAGAGTCACCAGTTAACCTAACCTGCATGTCTTTGGACTGTGGGGGAAACCGGAGCACCCGGAGGAAACCCACGCGGACACGGGGAGAACATGCAAACTCCGCACAGAAAGGCCCTCGAACCCGAACCCGGACCTTCTTGCTGTGAGGCGACAGCGCTAACCACTACACCACCGTGCCGCCTCCACTCGGGTCAGACAAACAAATTTCATGTCCCAATTTAATCTGGATTTAGAGGGAGATACACACATAAACGACACCACCCTGCTCTCAGGTTATAAAGGGAACGTGCTTTTGATTTATATATTTTCTGGTCAGGGTCACAGTTGATCCTGGAAACACTGTGCTTGAGGTGGGAATACACGCCGGATAAGACGCCAGTCACTCACTCGTTCCTAATCATCGCCAATCAACCTAGCGACATTTTACCGGGAGGAAATCAGAGAACCAGGAAGAAACCGATGTGGACACGAGGACAATGTGAAATGGCACACAGACAGTAAACCAAGCTCAAGGACCCTGGAGCTGTGAGACTGCAACTCTACCCACTGCTTTCCTCTCCGTATCTGTTATTAAATCACAAATAGTCAAGGCTTTAACTTTGGCATAAAGATCTAAATACAGAAAAATCAATTCAGCTCCGTCACAGAAGTAACAGGAATCATCATCACCAGTGTTTCTTAACTGGTGGGTCGCGACCCAAAAGTGGGTCGCGGAGGGGTCCTGGGTGGGTCGCGGAGCTGTGGTGTAAAAAAAAAAAATGCTAATTCATTGATTCACTAAAAAAAAGTGCAACTTTTTTCTGCGACAATTTGCAACTCTTATTTTGATAGACGATTCCAGCTCCGTGTCATCTGTTGCCATAGACGCAGAATGTTTATGCGACATGACGTGCGTGCTAGTCATTTGAGTGGTGAACAACATGTTGAAACGACGGTACGACCCCGAATATTTGAAATATGGATTTAGTTGTGTTGAGGACAAAATGGTACAGAAACCCATCTGTGTGGTATGTGGTGAGACACTTGCACATGAGAGCACGAAGCCATCATTTTGTCTATGCAGATGCAAACACAGGTATTATTATAATAATAATAATAATAATAGTTATTATTACATATTATGGTTATATTTTGAGAATTACATTAAATTGACTTGAACGCTAAAAAAAATTGGGTCGCGACCTAATGACCATGGAAAATTGTGGGTCCCAAGACTGTTCCAGTTAAGAACCACTGATCATCACTATGATTAACGAAGACCCTACAGGTCTCGTTTTCCTGTTGTAAGATGGAAAAAGCCAAAGTGACACCAAAAATGCATTGCTCCAGGTCACTACATGTCAAAAGGACATCCTATGGTGTCCCTGAGTCAACCCTGCATCCAATATGGCCATGTTTCTCAAACTGCGAGACGGGGAGAAATGGAGTCACAGGCCTGACCTTTCACAGCGCACTTCATTTATCATTGTCAGTCCGATATAAACATTGACAGACGTAAAGCGTATGATCGTGAGACATGAACACGGCATCACTGACACAACCTCAATCTACACACCACGCTGGGAAAGGTGAGAAAGAGCAATGTGGAATAAAGGAAAACAGACTCCAAATGGAGATCCTTACATGCACTCATGCATGCAAACACACACTCACTCACTCACAGACGTATAAAATGCACGCACAACCTGATATCGTTCAGTGTGGCACTTGTGCCTAAACAGGTGCAGTGTGTGATGTCCAAATAAGGCAACACATGACCAACAATCTGTCAGTCTGCAACACATGC
Organism: Neoarius graeffei; assembly: GCF_027579695.1. Classification (NCBI taxonomy): domain Eukaryota; kingdom Metazoa; phylum Chordata; class Actinopteri; order Siluriformes; family Ariidae; genus Neoarius; species Neoarius graeffei. The sequence goes on from NC_083589.1 coordinate 54,038,103, forward strand.
TCCTGTCCAACCACACACACACACATATATATATATATATATATATATATATATATATATATATATATATATATATAAACGCACACACACACACTTACAGCTCACGCACACACACACACACATAATGAGTCCAAAAAGCCTGGGAAAGCAGCTGGATAAATTTCAGAAGTGTCCCTTCGGCAATCAGGCGCTATCACCAACCCAGAACATTCCTCAGCTTTATAACTCCAGCCTTTTTCGATTAGTTTCACTGTAGTCACTAAATAATTCATAGTTGCTTCTAAATAATTTAATAATGGTAAGAGTCTGGGGTTAGGAAGTCACAACAAGCTGTAAAAGAGCAAGCTGTTAAAACCAGTGTCTTTCAGACACTGCATATTTCATGTTGTTGTTTATTTATTTATTTATTTATTTATTTATTTATTTATTTTTTAAGTCTGCATTAATTAAATAAGGTCACGGGGAAAGGCTATTTTGGGTGGTGTAGTGGTTAGTGCTGTCGCCTCACAGCAAGAAGGTCCTGGGTTTGAGCCCAGTGGCCGGCGAGGGCCTTTCTGTGTGGAGTTTGCATGTTCTCCCCGTGTCTATGTGGGGTTTCTCCAAGTGCTCTGGTTTCCCCGACAGTCCAAAGACATGCAGGTTAGGCTAATTGGTGGCGCCAAATTGACCGTAGGTGTGAACGTGAGTGTGAATGGTTGTTTGTTTCTATGTGTCAGCTCTGTGATGACCTGGCAACTTGTCCAGGGTGTACCCCCCTTTCGCCCATAGTCAGCTGGGATAGGTTCCAGCTTGCCCGTGACCCTGTACAGGATAAGCGGCTACAGATAATGGATGGACGTGTCCTTTTTATCCATGTCAGTAACCGTGCAGAAAACGTGTTTGGAGCAGCCTCCAAACATGGTCACTCCGGACTACAAGTCCCAAGAGTCACAGCGTCCTCTGTCACCTGACTGTTAGTACACCTGTCTCTCATCCGGCAATCACCCTGAACATTTATATATACTCAACTCTCACTTCCACACTTCGCGAAGTATTGTCTAACTTTACTGAGCTGTTTGTTTTCCGCCTGACTTCCAGTTTACGACCTGTGTTCTTGTTTATCCTCAACTTCGTCTTCTGCCTACTCTCCGTTGTGCTGTTTGCTGATCGACTGACCCTCGCTCATTTCCTGACTACGATTCCCACTCTACGGTTTGGCTCAGCGTCTCCCCTGCGCCTGCATCCTTAAGTGCCTGCACTCTGACAATCCATTTATAGTTACTTTGCACCAACAACACTGGCGCAAATTGTTACTCTCACTCAGGAGCTTCCTACTTTATTATTATTATTATTATTATTATTATTATTCTAACGTGTTTTAGGATGCTATTTCTCCCTCAGTTTTCAACCAATCATCACCAAATTTCACATGAAGAATACCTATGGGCTGAAATATGTTGCTATGACTTTTGGTGGTGATCTGGATCACTGATCGGGATTTTTTTCAATCACTTATAACTCTGTCAATTTTCCTGATTTTTTCAATCAGTTTTTTTTTTTTTTTTTTAATTTTGTTCAGGGCGGCAGAGTGCAACTTTTCCTCACTAAGCATCATTCTCTATCTCTCATCATTCTGGATCTATAAGAGTATGGTGACCAGACGTCCTGATTTGTAACATCTAGTGCAAATTACTGTGACTTTAGTCACAGTCTCTATCTAGTTATATTTGATGTTGTATATATGTTCGTCCATGAAACAAGCTCCTGTTACCAATCATGTTAGAGCAGATCTAAACACTTGTTCCATTATCAACCTATCTTTTTTCTCGCATTCAAAGTTAGCTTGTCATGTTACCGAGAAACCAAGTCCTCCATTCTGAAGACTGACAGATTTTCTTCTGATAAAGCACTGACACTTGAGACTCCTTCCAAAACTGAAAAATAGATATCTCTTCAAAGAAATGTCCAGCATACCAGTCCTTATGAATTAGCCATTACTATAGAAACGGCAACATATCCTTTTTCAACGTCACGTGATCAAACAGTTGCGCACGCACCCTGGCAACAGAAGCAGTAAGCTTCCCAATTGATTCTGGGACAGACTAGCCTACTGATCAATCATTTAAACGCGGATATAGACTGTTCTCAGCATCAACATGTCTGGTTGTTGCGCATACGGTTGTATGAATCGCTATTCCACCGGCGGACAAAAGTTTTATAGGATTCCTAAAGGATCACACCCATTTCAGAGCAACAGACGGCGGCTGTGGCTGCAGGCGATTAAACGTGTGGACTGGCATGAGGACATAATAAAAAATGCTCGTGTCTGTAGCGCCCACTTTATATCAGGTAAGGTTCTCTATCTACTGATTTTACTGGAAGCCTTGTTTACATTAGTGATTACCTGCTTGGTGTAGAATAATCAAAAGCAGCTTAAGTTGTTGGATAAACTGACGTTAGCTTTGGCCAGGCAATGGGACATTGCATTGCAACCAACAAAGTTGCAAGCTTAAGTTTGTTAACTTAGTTAGCAACTACAGTATGGTTTTGGGAAACGTACCTCTGAACAGTTAGCTGCTATCTAAGACTCTACAACAACAAATAGCTGCTAATAGGCTAGTGCTACTTACGGTACCCCGCCATACAGGTGCAATTCCCAGTCAGGACATAGTTTTCTTGATGGTTGATGATGACCCACGCTTGGTACATAGTGGTCTTGTGCCCTTGTCTCTGACTTGGTAGAACGTCTGACTTTAAAACACAAAATTCTGCGTCTATTTGATGGTACTGGACTTCCTGAACATGACCACAGACGACATACTCATAAGCATCTAGCGATTTGTAGGCTTGTAATTTGTCCATGGTGTACACACTTGGTTTTTCAATTATGTATATATATCCGGCCACTGAATATTTGGCCACTTTCTAACATCATCAACCCACTCATTGATAGAACACGGATCCAGGAGTCTAACACCATTTGCCAAAGTTAACTTATTAAGGTAACTTTCATGGTCTTTCATTGATAATCCCCTTGCATAGCCTGACAGGCTGTTTAACTCCGCTATACTTCTGTTGCCGCGCTGCGTGCGCGACCGTTCTAAGCCGATCTTTGTGTACGAACAGAAAAAGGGAAACGTATTACGCAGCTTTGTTGAATTCTGATTGGTCAGTTATGACATGCTCTAGTCTGCTATTTCTATATAACAGGTCGTTGCTAGAAGTAATTTTTAAATCAATATTTTGTGTCAAATTATTGAATTTTAATAAGTAGCCATGTAATAAGTGGGATGCCGTACAGCCAGCTGGTCATTATTGCAAAATAAACCCTTTCCGGGTGAATTAAGACCTCTTCAGGGTCCAGCATCAACCTGTCAGGGTTTATGACCAACTCTCTATACATTATCCCTTATGCTAAGGTCACACATCACCAGTTGATCCATGGGAACCGTGGCTGGGGCTACCATGGCCATTCCAGCAGATTTTGGAGGTGAATTGTTGCATAAATTTGGGTGGAGTAAATATGCATATAGTAGCCGCGATGGTAGCGATGGTAAAACCAATAGCTGGAGCGATGTATAGCAACGTATGGCCTCATGGTAATGACGGCAGTGTGTGCGGTTTTCACACCTGCAGTACAGCATAGCCACGGCAAGACAAAATAAGCCACGCCCCCAGGCAAACTTTTCACTTTCTGCAGAAAGTGTTGTTCTGTGAACATTTTGAGCTCATTGGTTGTGACAGAATGCTACAGTAACCCCCAGCAGCCCACGTGAGCCTCACGTATGCCTAAAGGATGCTCACAGATACCTTCACAGTTGAGACAGATGAATTCATCTGGTGCGTGACCCACAGTAATTTTCAACATAACCAAATTTTCCGGGGATGGAAACCACGCCCTGCCAGTTGTCAAGGTAGCTCCCCGGCTCTCATGTTTTCCGACAGAAGGGCCCGGAACATGTGCCAGTTGGCCCCTGGAAAGCTCAAAATCGTCTACCAGTGTCTACCATGAAGTGCTTCCAGCGATGTGAGACCTTAACTTTAATTAATCAACACATTTTGATCAGTCAGAATGGAGAATTCAGAAGCGCGGGCACATAAAATCTTAACAACTACACTTATTGATGTTATACTAGTTTTTGATGCAGCCCTACATATTATACGACATGCATATACACACACACACACACACTACAAATTATAAATAGTTCTGCAATAGTATACACCAGAGAGATTCACTTACAAAGAACATCAATTTCAGTAATCCTCAGTTCTCCAAATGGTTGTCTTTTTGTATTTCAGAAAAATAAAATGTCAGAAAAATAAAAACATGACCAACAATAGCAGGTCCTCACTCATTATGGCTCTGAGGACTGTTGAGCTGCCAACAGTAAGGCTTTAAACACCGTTCCAACTGGACCATACTCCAAAGTGGAATGGATAATTCAAATTCAGTGGTACAACACGTCTACGCACAATTACCAGGAAATCTAGCACAAAGCTACCGCTAATGTGCTGGCACTTATTCATTTTGGTGCAATATAAAAGACGTGATCTGAGCAGCAGGGGGTTTTAATGGCAGGCTGGTGCAAATGCTTTCTCTCCTCCAGAGATTCTATGGTAATTAGTTTTCCTCTTAGTCAAACAGCCAGAGAACAACCTGACGCCTAAGTAAACGGTGAATAAACGGTTGGAATAACTGCGTCGGGATACAGGGGGTCTGCAGTGAGAGCGAACCCACAAGAGTGGTGCTTCATGTGTTACAAAAAGGAACCTCGGTAACCACAAAGGATAGAATAGTTTACAACTCTGCTGGTGTTTTTTCTTCTTTCAGCCACTTTTTTCACTTCCTGCTATGTTTTATTGAAAAGTCTCGTCAGGGATTTGAACTCTGTAAAGTGATCTGCTGGGCTGAGTGAGCAGGAATGAAAAAAAAGGGGGGGGGGACTGAAATTAGCTTGAAATTTGTCAAAAGGCTTCAGGGGGTTAGGGTACTCAGGGACAGATGCTCCGTTCTGCCAGTCAGCTGCTGTCACAGCTGTTACCAGGCCTGACCAAGCAACAACTGATGGGGTCGAAAACTTAGTCATCTTCCAGTGTGCATTTGCTCCACTATAATCCAAAAAAGTCTCACAGCAGGAACTTCATCAAAACCTGACACAAAGCATGCCTTGTCTCACGGGCACATGGGAGACATTTCAGTGTTTCCTATTACAACTTTTGTTACATAATTTTTTTCTATCTGTGCTCCACTAATCTGACTTGTTTCTCTTGTGGAACGTCTACAGCGTTTGGCACGGCCCAATTCAACTAAAACGTTTCAGATTTTCAAACAAAATATTTGTACCTCGTGCTGATTGAACACTTCCATTCTGAACGTCTTTTGTGACCGCATCTATTTTTATTTTATTTTGGCAATTTCGCTTCCAGAAACCGCTTCATCCTGGTCAGGGTCCCAGCAGATCTGGAGCCAATCCCGGGAACACTGGGTGTGTGAGGCAGCAATACACCCTGGATGTGATGTCAGTTCAGCAGAAAGCACCATGCATACATATTCACACGCTCGTTCACACCTTGGGGCGACTTAGCACAGCCAATTCAGCTAATGAGCTCAATTTTTCCTTTTCCAAACTCTAGATCACTGTCCGTAATGAATTCCGTGAGATAATCCACACTTGAAAACAAGAAAACAATTTATACTCAAAGGAGACCGTTCAAAAGCGCTGTATCATTCAGTTACCACGGAATGTTAATTACTTGCATCTCAAGTGGTTTTGAATATATTACCTCTGCTCATGTCTTCTTCCTGTGCAAAGCACTGACAAAAAAAACCTTCTCGCTTCTGGACAAAAAGTACAATCACAACACCAAGACTAATTAGGTTTTATGTTTTATGATGGAATCTTGGCAGCAGTAACTGAATGTGAGTTAAGTGAGGTGAATTTCTTTACACTTCGATTAAGGGAAGATTTTAAGGTTTCCTCAAGGGGAAGCCATAGCTTAATGGTTAGAAAAGCAGCTTTGGGACCAAAAGTTTGCCGGTTCAATTCCCTGAACCAGCAGGAATGGCTGAAGTACCCTTGAGTAAGGCACCTAACCCCCAACTGCTGCTCTGGGTATGTTGTACCGCACATTGCTCTGGATAAGCCAATGCCAACAATGTAATGTAATCTTTAGTCTAAGTTAAGCTTTGGGTTTCAAAACAAAAGTGCAATAAATGAAACTTAATAAGTACACAGAGTTTGTGTGATCCTTTCAGACTCAGTAGCATATAACAAAACAAAAGCTGTGCATTAGAATGGAACAAAATTATACAAGGCTAATTACACATTAACCATCAGGCCAAGAGAGCTAATGTCCAGAGTTGCCAGCTCTCAAATGTCCACCAAACCACACAAAAAGACCTGAAACTACCAAACATTACAGAAAAAAGGGAATCATATATATTCCTTTTTCATTGCATTAGACACAAGTTCACCGTGGTGCACACACATTTCTGATTTGTTGTTTCATGTCTAGCCTAATTGGCAATAAACCCTGACAACCCTGCTGGTGTGACTCAGGGAACTTGCACTTTGGGTCACTAGACATTTTAAGGAACCAAATGGCTTAAATTATAGCGGTTGGAATAAGCAACAGGCAGAACCAGCATCAGCAGAAATGGGAGCTAACAAGAACTGGAAGAACTTCCAAATACAAAATGTGGAGGTTTGAGGGGCCAGAAATTAGGCTATCTGAGATCTGAAGTGATTGCTCAATCATTATGCAAGAAGATACAGAGTAAAAAAGTTTGTACACTCCAAGTCTGAAATGATGACAACAACAAAAAACATTAAATGTTAGTTTATATACAGTATATATGGGTCATTCTAGAATCCGGGGTACATTTCACATCTCCAAGATAAACTTTTTGTTATATTCCACAAAAGAAATCTTTATTGAATCAGTTTTGAGCATTAATCCAAATTATTATTTTCGTGGTCCGGTTTCCATCAAATCCTGCACTCTGATTGGCTGGCGAGCAGGTCCGTATCCTATGATACGGATCCCAGTTACGGACCCTGGTTACGGACCTCTGGCGACTCGCTCGTTCACAACAACAACAAACACAGTAGCATTTTTTGTCAACATTTATCTTTTTTTTAATATGATTTATTTATAAGATTATCAAAAATCTTATATATTTTTGCCAGCATTTCTCAGGAAAATAGCATTAATTTTAAATCATGGATAGCGATAACGACAGTATTCACGGTAGTTTTGCTACCCTGAGGAAGAAGAAATAAAAGAAAACATTTCAGGAGAAAGCTAAAAACCTGTAGCTGTTGCTAACGCCGAGCAAAAACATGGCTGAATCCTGAATGACCCCTATTTGTATAAATAGGGGACTACATAGGTGGCAAAAGGTAGTTTTTTTTTTCCTGCCATGGAAGTGCACTTGTATACCGAGGAGGAAGCAATTTGCATTACAGTCGTGAATGAGGATTCAAAATGGCGGCTCGGCTCGGTTTCGGGCGCTCTCGTTTTCTGTTAGAATTTGGTAAAGAAAAAAATAAATATATTATTTACCAGCTTAAGGTCGGTCCGTATGGTGAAATACCGTGACCTCGGCCTTGAATACTGACCTCGGCCCAGAGGGCCTCGCTCAGTACTTTCAAGACCTCGGTCATGGTATTTCACGATACGGACCTCCCAGCTAGTAAATAACATATATTTATGACAAACTTTCACCAATAGCAATGTTTGGTGTATATTTTAGACCCAATTTATCCATAAAACATTAACTAAATGACTCCCGCCCCTCCCCCCACATTATTGGCTGTCTTCGACTCCTGATTCATCCATTCAACTCGAATAAACATGAAGTGATTCAGTCTATCTGTTTTGGGGGGCTTATTCTATTAACTGTTATAAAATCAATTGCACAGAAAGTCTATTTTCTGTATTATGTGAAATTTCAGTAAAAATATATCTATATTTTTTATCTGTCCCAATGGTCTTGTCAACTCTGTTAATTCGGTTAAAAAAACGCATAAAATCCACAAAGACTTTCAATAATACGCATGACACCTGCACTGAGAGACGTCGCTTCCTCTGGTGGGAAACTTCAGAAAGACAATGAGGTATGTTATGTTTCTTCTCTCATTAATTTGAACAAAATGTTGAGGATCTTACACCAACAGTAGATTAATTATTCGTCAACTTTGTTATTGTGATGCCGGAGTGAATCTCTTGCTCGTTTTTTTTTGCAACAATAATATGATTAAAATACATAAAATTCTATTTTTATACATGCCGTGTGGTAGCTAGTTTGAGGTTAGCAAGTTCAGTTAAGACACAAACTGGTGGGAAATGTCAACTCTGTTATCGTCAATTCTGTTAATGGATTGCTCAGTTTAATGACAACAGAGTTGACGATGACTAACCGAGTCAACGGTTGAAAGGTACCCTCAGTTACAGAATGGGATACACACACACACACTATATATATATATATATATATATATATATATATATATATATATATATATATATATATATAAAATTTAACTAAGTAAATGTGTGTTGATGAACAACATGTTAATGGACTTGCTAATAAAGATAAGATCTGACTTAAGATTGGTTGTTGGAATATTCAGGCTGTAGGTCGCACTGGATTTTCAAAGAAAAAACACCTTTAAATTAACATGAAGTAAATTTTGTATTTGATTTTTCACTCAGAAAAACAAAGGGGGCATAAACTTTTGCATTCAATTCTGCATTCAGATGTTTAAAGCAGGGTGCAGTATGAATTTGAGAGGCATACGGTTGTCTCTTAAGCTAGTATCTCACTGGGCTGCGACAGCTTGCGACAAATTGTGAACGTCATTTGCGAGAGAGTTTCAAAAGTGTCTTGAAACATTCGCGGGGCTTCTCAATTTCCTCGCATGAGTCGCAAAGTGTCGCTCCTTCGTCGCTGAAATTTTGAACATGTTCGAAAAATTCGTGCGACAAAATTTCTCTCAAAATAGCCGCAAATGCGTCGCTGGTGTCGCAAAGCCGTCACGAACCCTTCTCAAGTCGGTTTCCGTGAGACAGGAAGTGCGAGTGTATCTCACTGGGCTGCGACAGCCTGCGACTAGTTGGAGACACAACAACTGCGATAAAATATGCGAATATCAATTCAGTGTGATTCCAAGTGAAAATTGTCGCTAATTCGCATATTTTATCGCAATTGTTGTCTCCAACTAGGCGCAGGCTGTCGCAGCCCAGTGATATACTACCCTTTCACTGTCTTTTAAGTGATCATTTACCATAAACCCTAAGCCGTATACACACATATTGAAGGAGGAGGCAGAGCAGACAGTGATCACACACACACACACACACACAAAGAGAGAGAAAGATAAACAGTACTTTAAGAAGAGTCTGCTGAGTCTGCTGATTCTTCACTCTTGAGTCAACACGCGCGCACACACACACACAGAAATGTTTAGTTCAAGTCACAGATGGATACAAGCCGTCACGCTGACACATTAGTGAGGATTCACTCCTATAATGGCCTTCAGACAGCAAGAAACAAAAGATATTTGGAGAAAATGATTATGTCAGAGCAGTGAAAATCAGTGTATTTACAACGTTCACCATCAGATTCAGTTACTTTGGCGAAACAGAAATAAGAGTCAAATACACAAAGCACTTCAGAAACACTCAGAATGGAGTACTGTGAACTGAACATCTGTCTCCCTACAAACACTTGCATACACACGGTTACACATTCCCTAAAAGTGCTCTCTGGGAAATGTTCTTCACATATTGTCTAACATTCTGCGATTTGGCTTCAGATGCCCGTTTTGGTCCTTTGAGGTTTCGCAGCTAACTCAGACTGCTGTTAATGTCTGGGAGATGGAGGCATTCTTCTGGCAACCCAGGCTCAGCCAGTCAATGACATCATCAGGCTGCTCCTGACAGACCTCTGTGCCTGATACCGTCGACACCAGACACTGGCACAGCGTCCACTCGGGCTACTGGTATTCACAGCTACACTGAAGAGGTCACATAGTCACCAGTATGACTCTCACTCTATGTATTTCCATAGCTGAACCATAGTTTAAAGTTATTTATAGCACACTGCTACGGTATGTATTCTCAATTCTGACTGGCCGGACGGTGTTGATTAATTTTCTATAACAGCAGCTCTGGCAATAGTTCCAGTTCCAAAGGCTTTATATTAGCGCACTTGTTCTAATCTGTTATCATTTCTATAGTAACAATTTACACAAGGGCTTGTACGGCAAACGTGAATGGATTTTCAAAATGCCTGCAATGTTGACATTGTGAAATGTTCAGTGAGGAGATGTTTATTATCATTAGGAAGGAGTCTCCAGTGTCAGTGCTTTGTAACAGTCAGAAGTAAAGCTGTAACTTTAAGGCTTCTGAATGAAGGGCTTGGCTATCTCTTTTTATTACTGTTATAACTTACATAAGTGATAACAAGCACTAACTTGTTTTTTGGGCATTCCACAATCTCATCTCATCTCATTATCTCTAGCCGCTTTATCCTGTTCTACAGGGTCGCAGGCAAGCTGGAGCCTATCCCAGCTGACTACGGGCGAAAGGCAGGGTACACCCTGGACAAGTCGCCAGGTCATCACAGGGCTGACACATAGACACAGACAACCATTCACACTCACATTCACACCTACGCTCAATTTAGAGTCACCAGTTAACCTAACCTGCATGTCTTTGGACTGTGGGGGAAACCGGAGCACCCGGAGGAAACCCACACGGACACGGGGAGGACATGCAAACTCCACACAGAAAGGCCCTCGCCTAGCCTGGGAAATCCCATGCTGCTTTGCACAATCATTCCGATCTGAAAAGACAGCATGGAAACTATGGTCTAAAGGCTCACCTGAGTTAGGGAGCCAATCAGAGAGTGGGGAGGGGTGGAAAGACAGTGACGCGTACTACTCGACAAACGGAAGCTTGTAGTTTATTTGGGACTGTTTACGGATCACATTTAACATGGCGACGAGCGATACGAACCAAACTTTCGATCAAGCTTTGTCTTGCACAAACGGCAGTAATCGTTCGGTGCCATTGTTTTCCTATTTTTGTTTTGCCTTCTCTTTCTTTCTCTTCTTCGCCTCTTCATTGCTCTAACTACGTCACCGGGTACAACTGCCATGATTGGCCATGGGCTACGTATACGCCAAATGATAGACATTCGCAACGTCCAATAAACGGCCATTGACAATCGTAAACCACACTTCCCCTACGAGAAATTCAATAGGCGGATTCCAGACCATATTTCACTTGTGATATGGTCTGGTGTTAACCAGACTACTCGCCGGCCACAGGGCTCGAACCCAGACCTTCTTGCTGTGAGGCGACAGAGCTAACCACTACACCACCGTGCCGCCACATTCCACAATATTAAATGTAAATATAAATGGATAAAATGTATGGTTCTATCCACATTCACTGGATATGAGCAATCGCACACTCTGATTGGCTACTCTACTCCTAGGATATCAGCTCATATACCATGAGTAGAGAAAAACAAAATGGCAGAGCATGTTGCCGAACCAACCGAGGACGAAATAAAAACTCTACTCGAAAACAAAACCCCAAAAAATACAAAAAAGCAACAAAATATGGAATAAAAGTATTTGATTTTAAGACCGTATCTTTTTTCATTTTTCAAGAATTATTATTATAGCATTTTTCACAAATTGCTCCGGTCATTTTGCCAGTTTGTTTACATTCTAAGTGGAAATGATTTTGTCAGATGTTTTGTATAAAGTTTTTATTCATCAAATTTGCAAAAAATAAAAATAAAAATGCTCTGTTTCTCATAATCCAGTGAATCTGGATAAAATAAAATGGCTATTCCACTCAATCTCGTCGTACATGGCTTATAGCCAACTCAGCGCTACACGCCTCATTGGCTATTAGCTCATGTACGACTCGATTTCATGGAACAGCTGTTAATTAGTGCATTGCTGTGGTGTAAAAGAAATACAACACTTCAGAACATATTGCTATTGGAAAGTTATCAAGTTCAGGGTCATAACGCCCTTTTGCTTCACATCCCATCATACCGCCATTGATTAATTCCCCATAACTATATGCCCTGTCATGTTTTATTCCTTACATACACTCACTGGCCACTTTAACAGGAACTTGTTCTTGATTCTAAGATTCCTGTTCTTGGCTGCAGGAGTGGAACCCAATGTGGTCTTGTGCTGTTGTATGCTAAGATGCTTTTCTGCTCATCACAGTTGTAAAGAGTTGCTATGAGTTGCTATATCCTTCCTGGCAGCTCGAACCAATCTGGCCATTTTCCTCTGACCTCTCTTATCAACAAGGCGTTTGTTTGCACCCACAGAACTGTCGCTCACTCACTCAGTGTTTTTTGTTTTTCGCACCATTCTGTGTAAACTGTTGTGTGTGAAACCCCCAGGAGATCAGCAGTTTCTGAAATACTCAAATAAACCAGTCCATCTGGCTCAAACCAACACCCACACTGCAAAAAATTGAAAACTGAATTTGAGGAGAAAATGACTTAATACTAGTGAAATTATCTTGCTGCATGGACAGAAATTTTTACTTGATAAGACATCTTAGAATAAGTTGGTTGCAATCTAGAACTAGGTTTAATCATCTCAAAATTGGTGTCTTGTATTCTTCTAACAGGAAATGCTAGATCGTTTCAACTATTTTCAAGATATTTTCACTTGCTAAGATATCATTTTTTGTAGTGCATGCCACAGTGAAAGAAAGTCACACTTTGAGTTCACAATTTTTCCCGTTCTGATGTTTGAAGATGTGAACATTAACTGAAGCTCTTGATGTGCATCTGCATGATTTTATGCATCGTGCTGCTGTCAAGTGATCAGCTGATTAGATAATTGCATAAAAAACAGCACGGATGGATGGGTGTACCGAATAAAGTAGCCAGTGAGTGTATGTACCAGTCATAGCATCACCGTTTGATTATTACTGCTGTTTACTTTATAATGCTTCTGAATATTTCAAATTGATAATTAGATGATTAGCATAATTATTAGCATTCCCACTTTACTACAGCATTTAAGAAACTCTGGTGGGTTTTTTTTTTTTGTTTGTCTGTTTGTTTGTTTTTTTTGGCCAAACTTCCCAGTGGTCTACTAACCATAACACAAAAGATACAGGAAAAAATGACGATTTGGGAAAGCTCATTCTTGTAAGTGTGCATTAACTTCACAGAAGATTATTATTATTATTATTATTATCATCATCTCATTCTCATTATCTCTAGCCGCTTTATCCTGTTCTACAGGGTCGCAGGCAAGCTGGAGCCTATCCCAGCTGACTACGGGCGAAAGGCGGGGTACACCCTGGACAAGTCGCCAGGTCATCACAGGGCTGACACATAGACACAGACAACCATTCACACTCACATTCACACCTACGCTCAATTTAGAGTCACCAGTTAACCTAACCTGCATGTCTTTGGACTGTGGGGGAAACCGGAGCACCCCGAGGAAACCCACGCGGACATGGGGAGAACATGCAAACTCCACACAGAAAGGCTCTTGCCGGCCACAGGGCTCGAACCCAGGACCTTCTTGCTGTGAGGCGACAGCGCTAACCACTACACCACCGTGCTGCCCTATTATTATTATTATTATCATCGTTATATCCTCCACTTTCCAACATGTGCTTGCCTCAAGTTCAGGCCTCTTTCAGCTAAACTGGCATACGAAAAGCTGATTTTCCATTTCTGTACTAAAAAAACTCAGAGCGTGGATAATTCATAGTGGGCAGCTTCTCAGCTGGCATGTAAAACTCCAGAACTCAGGGCAAAAATCAAGTTCTTGGAATTTCGATCATGTACAGCTCCAAAATATTCAAATAAACTTTTCTGACAGTTTAATCACACTATAAACAAAAAGACATTTGGACATTTGGTCATGGAAGAGAATTGTAAAAAAAAAAAAGCACAAAGGACTGTACTTGAGCATCTGCTGTCATATACATGTCAAATTAACTGGGTTATGTTTATGTTTATGTTCCAAATTATCTCATCGACACAAGTTTCATAATAACAATGCAGAAATATAAAGTCATGTAATTATGTAATTTTTCTAGGAGGCTGAATGTTAATTACTTCACTGAGCAGAAAGCGGGAACATGTAATCAGTATTTGTGAAAGGAAGACAGGAAGGGAAGATTAGACAGCACTTGGACAATTTGTGTGTGTGTGTGTGTGTGTGTGTGTGTGTGTGTGTGTGTTCATTCCACTCGAACATTCCATTGAACTGACTAGCTGACACATGGTAACAATTAGAGACACTATTTTATCTAAAGAGGAGAGTGAACATGCACACACAGCCAGTGGGGGTGTATATTATATATACATTGGGGGTTGACGCTAACGCTATCAGTCTGTGCGCTACATGCTAGACGATATTCTTAAACTGTCTCTGAGCTGTAGTCTGACACAAACTTCCAGATTCAGGCAAGCAAAGGCTCAGTGAAATCGCCTAATCATCTTCCTAATTTAGCTAATTACAATGAGGTGGTCAGACATTAAGTTTATTAAGTATCTTTTCTACTAAAGGTATAGGATGCTTTCAAATTAGCCTAAAATTAGCAACATGAACACGAGCATCTTTCTCCCTCTCTTGAAAATAAGTCAGTTAATCATTTCCTTTGGCCATTTATACACTGTAAAATTAACACTGTAAAATTAACTGTAGAATTAACAGTGAATTTATGTAAAATCATGACATAAAAAAAACTGTAAATACAAAAACAATGAAGCAGTGTGTAATTTACATCAATATACTGTAAAACTCCTAACCAAATACCACTGTTAATTTAACAGTAAGAGTATGTTGAATTGATCATATTTTTTTGTAGAATTTACAAATTGTTGTAGTTTAAACACAAACTGTAATACTAAAACAGAATGTGATAGTTAAAATTAAATCATTTCCCTGTTAAAAAAAATTTAAAAATGTCAGTAGAGGCTTTCCGGCACATTTCGTAAAACTCTAAATCAAATAAAATATCTGTCTAGTCGATCATTGCTTGTAACCATCATTTTGGAGCCACAAAAACCAATAATCGAGAACACTCGCAATTCATTCCTAGATGCTTTTTTATTGTACAATGAATATCCGTAAAATTAACAGTTATGTATTGATTATTGTACATTGAATGCCAGTAAAATTTACATTTAGTTATCATTAATTGTACATGGAATCCCCGTGAAATGTACAAGTTATTCTGTAATGTTGTTTACATTTCACTGTATTTTTAACAGGATTATTCTGGCAACCACAGCTGCCAGTATTTTTCCATAAAAACAACGGATTTTTTTTTTTTACAGTGTATCTCACAATCCTGATGGATAGAAGATCAGATCAGTATTTTACACTGTTTTGTACCTGACTAGACAGCTGTTATCTCCAAAGGTTAGCTCAGCTGACTAGATAACCTTTAGCACTCAATGAAATCGTGCTGTAGTATGAAAATGTAGTCGTTTTACCAAACTATGCAAAGTTGCTATCTTTACTACAGATAGCCAAAAATAACATACTGGTTATGATTATATGCTATCATAATACTGTTTACATCGTTTCTTTTGGCCATTCATATCTCACTCGATGTTAAACTCTCATAAACTGATAAGATAAAGATCTGATTAGCAGAGTTATTCGACATAATCTTGTAACTAGCTGGATAACTGTGTTTCTGGGGGGCCTTTAGTCAAAGCCACTTGAGAAACAGTCATACAGAAATTTGATTTTAATTTTAATAAAAATCTATTCACAAGAAATAGATCTGCTGTATGAAAACATCTGTTGGCATTTAGCAGATGCTGTTATCCAGAGTGATGTACAACGTACCCAGAGCAGCTGGGGGTTAGATACCTTGCTCAAGGGCACTTCAGCCATTCCTGCTGGTCCAGGGACTCAAACCAGTGACCTTATAGTCCCAGAGCTACTACTCTAACCACTAGGCCATGGCTTCCCCAAGCATCTAAATATTTAGCGAACAAACTGGACAGTGACAATTTCGTCAAGCTATGCAAAGTAGGCTAGCTAGCTACTTACATCAAAGCAGAAAAAAATAGGTTACAGAATCATTTCCTTTGTCAAGTCAAAGGTCATTCAACTGTGAACTGAAGAGCTGACTGGCATCTTTGATTACACCATTCTGTCAAACTTAGATCTAGATTTCTAGATCGCAGTTGTGCCATTGGTGTGCCTTCAGAGGCACATTATCATTATCATTAACATCTGGGCTTTAGCTATCAAACTCAACAGCGACAATTTCATCAACCTAATCAAAATAGACAAGCTAGCTACCTATGTGTCAAAGTGCTTTGAAATAACTTCACAGTCAAAATGGATTTTTAAAAAAATACTAGGACAGAGCAAAAGATTCACAGTTATAAACATCCATCCATTATCCACACTGCTTATCCGTCAGGATCGCAGGGGAAGTTGGAGCCAATCCCAGCTGACTTCAGGCGAGAGGCGAGATACACCCTGGGCAAGTCTCCAATCTTTCGCAGGGCTAACACAGAGACAAACAACCTTTCACTCTCACATTCACACCTATGAGCAATTTAGAGTAGCCAGTTGACCTAATCCACGTCTTTGGACTGTGGGAGGAAAACCAGAGCACCTGGAGGAAACCCACGCAGGCACGTGGAGAACATGTAAACTCCACACAGAAAGGCCTCAGTTGGCCATGAGTTTCAAATCCAGAACCTTCTTGCTGTGAAGCAACAGTGCTAACTATTACACCACCATGCCACCCCAGTTATAAACATGCAATGCCAAAAAGTATTAGAAGTATTAAAGAAGGTTCAGGCACTTCAGTGTAGCTTGTAGCTTTCTAGTGATTCATTTTTGCACTAAAAATGATAAATTTCACAAAGAGTATATTAAAAATAATGCATATTTTCACTGAATTCTAGTATCAGAGCTCAGCTCTGTTTGCTGTTTACATAAATCAAAGGTATCAGAACTCAGGGCGTTACCAGCAAATACCTGAAAATGTATATGCAACCAACACTAACACATACCCATACATAGCAAGACAAAGAAACTGAGAGAAATAAATCAGTGCTCTAGTTGAATGTTCTCATTCACTCACCAATTTTCTTTCTCCACTACTAGTCTTAATTCCAGCTGTGTGGTTTCCCAAAGACATCTGGGTCTGATACATTTTAAGTAGAGTAAAAATCACATTGGTTTCCAACTGGCACTGTCATGCAGTAGTATCCAATAAGTCTTTATTGACCATCCTAAATTCCTACATCACTGCTGTTAGATTTGATTATTACCATGTATTATTATTATTATTATTATTATTATTATTATATATGGTTCAGTGATTCAAAGCATACTAGAAAAGGTCAAGTATTTCTACACCGCTTAGTTGGACTTTGGATACCAAACATGACCGGTTAAATGCTCTTACAATTCAAAACAAACAGAAATATCAGTAACAGATATTACATTTCCATGTTCCCTACTTTTGGGAAATCTTCACATTCCAGAAAGAGAGCCCTGATGTCAGTTCTCTGGTTCAACAATTCTTGGAACTCGTGGCTGCTACTTAAGTAACCTTTCAGCCCTGCAATCTATTTCTCCACCTCTCTCACTTGTCTTGTCCCCCAGCAGCCCCCTCTGGATCCCACTCCGTTTAGCCTGGGGTCTATTTCCAGCACCTGTCAGTGGATAGAACCCAGAGTCCAGCTGTCTCTGCATCAATCACTCACTCACTCAGAAAAGATCCAAAGCAGGGCATTTAAACCAAAACCACCAGGGCATCATTTGTCAAATGACAAAAATGCTCAGATTGTTTCTATCCCCACTGCTTTTTGGAAGACAAACCATCAGGACTGAAGAAGAAGAAAAAGTAAAGTTAGTTTATTTGTTAAACCTATCTAATAGTGCGTTGCACCTCTTCTGGCCTACAGAACAGCATGTGTCCAGGCATTTGCCCGGAATCCTACAAGATAGAGAAGTGATTGTTTTGGTGGCTATGAGGGCTCACTTCATATATAGCTCTTTCCATTTCATCCCAAACTCAGGGCTATATGTAGCCATCCAAAAGCCCGTGGCAAATTCATGCTGTTCTTATAATCCAAATGAGATAGATCATGCTGTTAGACAGGTGTACCTAATAATCTGGCAATTCAGTGTATGATAGGGTTGATATCTTGGCATTGGGCACAGGAGCAAGAAAAGCTTTCTGTAATGCTCCTGGTATTCCACGCTGTAATCATGCTGGAAGTGTCTATCCAAGTATTGAGAAACTAGACTTGAAAAGATCCTGGCCTTCAGCGGTGTTCAAATACACTGTGTTATTCAGATTGGTATCGAGTTCTTAATATGAGCCTGGTAAACATTCCCCACACTATCTCACTGTCACCACCTGCCTGAGCAGGATGCTTTACAGTCTGATCCTGCTTGCTTGCACCATATTTTGATTATTGCAACAGAATTATGCATAGGACCCTGAACTGATCCCAGCAGGCAGGTCACTTTTTCTGCTTCTCAATGACCAACTGCTGGTGCTCCATGATCCACCGGTGGTGCTTTTTTTGGACTTTGCTCACAACAACCTGTGCTTATGTAGCTGTAGGTCACTCAAGACAAAGTTGTGAAAGATGACATCCTGCCTACCAAAGCTGAACCAAATTTGCATTTCACCATTCTTGTTTGATGCAAAGGTCCACAATATGATTTGTAACATTCCTGTTTTCTGCTTCACCCCAGAAAAACAAAGATGGCAAAATTTTGGAGATGATCGAACTGTTGTTCCTGCTACCAACATACCGTACATTCATTCATCCATCTTCAGTAACCATGTTATGGCTATCCTGGGAACACCGGGTATGAGGCTGAGGGATATACCCTGGATGGGGTTGCCAGTCTATCTCAAGGCACAATCACATTCACACATAGGAGCAGTTTAGATGAGACAACTACCTGTCAGCATGTTTAGAGGAAGTGGGAGGAAACTGGAAAAACAAGAAAAAAAATCCTACATGGAAAACATGGAAAACTGCACACAAACAGTAACCCAAGCTCAGAAGTGAATAGGTTTGTGATCTGGAAACCTCATGAGACGCTAACTATCATGCTACATCTAAAGCCACTTGTTTTGCCAAGGCCATTGCTCAACTGAACACCAACACTCCTTCCAAACTAAAGAAACATTTTGAAGCAACATGGCATCTACTGAGCAAGAAAACTGGGTAAATTGAGTAACTGGTGCTGGTCAATTCTCACTATATACAACAAATACTGTATAACACTGTATGTATAACTGCAGGACATGGAAATGGAATAAGCATACATGCATGACCCTGTGACGGTATTGTTTGTATGGGTGGTGGTTACTAAAATCAGGAGTGCAGTACTTCCTGTTGAGGTAGTAAGCCGACTCATATATGGCCTACCCACTGAGATGTGGGTAGATGAGAGAGATGTGGGCTGGGTGCAGGAGAATTTCCTGATGATCCCACAGAGAGGGGTAGAGCCTGGTCCATGACAGGTGCCCTTCTGGAAATGTCCATGCTATCACCAGTGACAGCTGGGCTGAACTCACTGCTCTGGTGTGTGTGTGTCTGAGTCCGCTGACCTATTTTCTTCTCCCCACACACTGTGGTCACTTTGAACACACATCTGCTCCAAATCAAACTGTGTCCCTATGTATACTCTAGAGCTGGTTTACTTGCTCGACCTCAACGCCTTTTCTGCCTCAATGTCTTGACTTGGCCATCATCGGAAATATCTGATCTGGTGCCATTCATTTGGGGAGGGGGAAGCCATGGCCAAATAGCTTTGGGACCAAAAGGTCACTGGTTCAAGTCCCTGAACCAACAGGACTGACTTGAGTGCCCTTGAGCAAGGCACCTAACCCCCAGCTGCTCCGGCAAGTGTGGTGGCGTACCTTGTGTCTGATTAGCCAAAGAAAAATGATGATGCGATTATCAGTTCAGGCAAAAACCCGGCCATAACAACTACCATTCATTCAATCACCATAGCATGCATATCAGCACCAGTGATGCTTGATGGAGATGTTGAATGGAGGGTCCAAAAACTCATTCATTCAAATGAAACTCAACAACAGGTGATAAACTACAGCCTCAGCTAAAAAGAAATCAGCCTCTACTTCATGCATGTGTTTTTTTTTCTTTTCTTACAACCGTTCATGGTGCTATTGTTGTGGGTTGTAAAAAAAAAAAATTAAAAATCACTTCAAGCCATTTGTTAAGTCCAAATATTAGGAAGTAAATAGTATTGAGAGAAGGAGGCTAGTCCATTTATCCCACCCTTTACTGATCAGCACTATAAACTCTAGCACTCTGAATTCTCTCGCTAGAGGTAGGGAGAAGTATACAGAGGTACTTAGTCAAGCCAATCCCAATGGATACCAAAGGGGATTTATTCTCTTGGCTTTGATTCGACGCAAAAGTTCCGCCAATTTGAAATCCCTTTCCAACATTTGCCTGATTGCTTATTGTGGTTCCATCAAATTGTGTGCGAATATTCTGTAGATGACATCATTTTTAAGACCTCCTGTCAGATTTTCTAATTCGACCACTGCATCGAGAGAGTTGGATGTAAAATGAGAGAACGTAGGGGTGAGTACAATGCCCCTGATGATACAAGGAGCCCAAAGGAATGAAAACTGCCAACACATTAACCTGTCATGGGGAGTAAAATTTCTCCTGGCATCTCTTCAGGTGAATAAAAACCTCACTTTCATCATGGTTCTCCTATCCATGCCTGCTGAAAACATTCATATCTTGGCTGTGTTACAGGAGTTACAGCTTATCTTATTTACCATATATTGTTTCCTTAGAGGCGTGTGTACAATTTTGTAGAGTACGAACCTGGGACTAACTTGTCCCGTGTCTGTTCTGATCAGCAAAATATTCCACAATAAAATACAGCCTTTAAATAGCATTATTTTATCCATATATTATAACCGTATATGGAGCACATTTCTACAGACTTCTAAGATTCATGAAATTCACTTATGGACAGCGTTAAAAAGAAAACATTATTGATTTTCCAGAATAACCCCTATGGGGACATAGTGCCGGAAATCAATTCTATTCAAATGGCATTTCCAGACCAACAGCAGATTTCCTCATGAAGTATCACACTGAAATCCTTAGAGCATGGCTTGAGAGTTGGATTCAGAGCACACACACACACACACACACTCCTCTGGCACTGGACACTCACTTTATACACTTTCTGACCAAGCACAGCTGTGTTAAATCGGTATCATTGTGTGTGTGTGTGATGTAAACGTGCATCTGCATAATAATGCACTACATAGTGTGTCAGTCATGCACAAGAATAAACTGTTATTCATGTTGTCTCATGTTTGTCTGATAAATCAGAACTAACAAAACACACAGATTTCTCCCTGATGATGCCGTTGAAGTATACCAGCTGCAACACTGTTAATGTGACAGATCCATGTACTTCACCCACCAAAATTATAAATATGCAAACACTAAACATGTCAGAAGCAGTTCATTATTGCATGATAAATGTGCAAACTAAACTTTCACTAAGATGACTTGTTGAATAACTTGCTACATGATAAATATGCAAACGAGTGACGATCCAACAAATCTGGCAACACTCAAATGCTGTTGAACCAAACGAAAATGCTCGATGTACATCAGAAACGTGTACATTAAATTCATCTATATATCAACTCTTGGTGCGATATATTAAAAACACACTTTGACAAATCTTACTGTGACATCGCTAATGGTTTTAAGATCTGACTGTTCTGATTCATCAAAACTTACAAAGTCACATCTGCAGCATCTGGATTCAGCAGGATTCAGCCAACACCACATTCACCACATGTGATTTATTAAAAGTCCATTTGCATGTTACAACGTTCTCAAACACCAATAATAATGGGATAATAATAAAAAAAATACAGTATAAAAACACAGCAGTGAAGAGGCACTGTTTCAGACAGTTCTGCACATGTGCTTTTAGACATGCCTGTTCAATAAATGAAATTTTCTCCAGGTTACAGCAGTGATCAGCATTATGATTCACATTAAGGAGTCGACTCTTTTAAAGTACCAGTTTAAATGACTCAAACTGTATGAATGCTGTGCTGGATTTGTTTGATTCACAATCACTACCCAAAGATGTTGTATTGTCGAGGTATTATTTTTAAAACGATTTTTATGTGACAATAACAATTTTTATGACAACTCTAGGTTAAATGAATTAATGTAGCCTGTAATAGGTAGTATAGATTGATGACTGAAAGTGGAAATATCACAGGAGTTGATATTTCTATATCTTCTTCCAAGAAAGAAAGAAAGAAAGAAAGCACAACTTTATTCATCACACACTTGTGAAATTCCTCTCTGCATTTAACCCATCTGAAGCAGTGAACACACACGTATATCCAGAGCAGTGGGCAGCCATGCTAACAGTGCCTGGGGAGCAGTTGGGAGTTAGGTGCCTCGCTCAAGGCCGTCCCATATTAACCTAACTGCATGTCTTTGGACTGTGGGGGAAACCCACGCAGATATGGGGAGAACATCCAAACTCCACACAGAAAGGCCCCTGCCAGCTGCTGGGCTCAAACCCAGAACCTTCTTGCTGTGAGGCGACCATGCTAACCACTTACACCACCGTGCCACCCAAGAAGAAGAGAAGTCTATATTATATCTATAAGAAGTCTATATATATCTATAAGAATCTTCTTCTTATGGCTGCTCCTGATTAGGGGTCGCCACAGCGGATCTTTTGTCTCCATTGCTCCCTGTCTTCCACATCTTTCTCAACCACACCTGCCACTTTCATGTCCTCTCTCACCACATCCATGTATCTCCTCTTTGGCCTTCCTTGTTTTCATGTGCCTGGCAGCTCCATCCTCAACATTCTCCTTCCAACATGCTCTGCATCTCTTCTCAGGATGTGCCCGTACCATCTCAGTCTCATCTCTCTTAGCTTAATTCCCAAGCTCTCCACATGTGCTGTCCCTCTGATGTGCTCGTTCCTTATCCTGTCCAACCTCCCATCGCAAACCTTAACATCCTCAACTCCGTCACCTCCAACTTTGCCTCCTGTCTCTTCATTAATCCGTACATCACAGCTGGTCTCACTACTGTCTTATACATCTTGCCTTTCACTTTTGCTGGGACTTTCGTATCACAAACGACTCCCAAAATCCTTCTCCAACTGCTCCACCCTGCCTGCACTCGCTTTCTCACCTCACTATCGCAGCCCCCATTTTCCTGCACAGTTGACCCCAGGTACTTGAATTCACCAACTTTCTTTACTCCTTGCATCTTCTTTAAATCGACATTTATTCATATTATATATATATTCATTCATAGGTTTTTCTGTATTTTGGCTTTTTCCTACATTGTAGAACAATACTGAACTCATCAAAACTATGAAATAACATATGGAACATATGGAATTATATGGTAAACAAAAAAGTGTTAAAAAAACAACATATGTTTCATCTTTTAGATTCTTCAAAGTCGTCACTATTTACCTCGATAACAGCTTTGCACACTATTGGCGTTATTTGAACCAGCTTCATGAGGGAGTCACCTGGAATGCTTCTCAATTAACAGGCGTGTCTTGTCAAACATGGAATTTCTTGCCTTCTTAATGCATTTGACATCATCAACCAGTAAAGAGTAAATAATAAAATACAGTAAATAGCCCTGTTCGACAACTGCAGTAATCCATATTATGTCAAGAACCACTCAACTAAGTAAAGAGAAATAACAGTCAGTCTAAGACACGAAGTGTCTTTTAGTTAATTAAAATAAAGAAAAAAACACTGAATTGGAATGTGTATACAAACTTTTGACTGGTACTGTATATATAAGAATATCTCTATATATTCTTCCAGGACTCCATAATTTTAAAAAAAAATGCTATTTTTATGACTTTTCATGCGAATCGATTCACTCAAAAGAGTCACGCGATAGGAACCGATTCGCGAATCGATTCACTTAAAAGACTTGCGCGTAAGGAACCGATTCCACTTAAAAGAGTCACGCGGCAGGAATCGACTCACCACTACACTCTCCTTGCTGAAGTTCTACAGTGTTTCCGAGCCAGTCCAGGACTTACCTATAGACACCAGCTTGATGTGCTCCCTTTCGAGGAACTCCAGAGCGACGGACACGTTCTCCAGCTTCATCTGTCTGAAGTTGGGCCTGGCATGGTACTTCCTGTACATCTTCTTCTGGCTCAGCACCTCGAGGAGCCCGATGAGCTTGAGGCCATCACTCAGGTCTTTCTGCAGGTCCATGATCTTCTTGTTCACGCACTTCAGGTGCTCGTTGCACCACCGGGTGAACGTGTTCTGCTGGATCTTCTTCCATGGTGCGTCCTCGGCCAGGTCCTTCTCGGTGGCGGGCATCTCCTCTTCTCCGCCTCCGTCCTCACCGTCCTGGTAGTAATACTGCGGCGGCTGAAACTGCTGCTGCTCGTAGTACGCGTTGTTGCTCATCATGATTTTTTTTTCCTGGTTTTTATAGTGCAGGCAGTCCGTATGGCTGGAGCGCGCGCGCGCGCGCGTGTGTGTGCGCTTGGAAGTGTGTGTGTGTGTGTGTGCGTGTGTGAAACTTCACTGCAGGCAAAGAGAAAGAGAGAGAGAGAGAGAGAGAGAGAGAGAGAGAGTGGGGCAGTCCCAGGCAGGGTTAAAAAAAGACCCAAAAAACAACTTTATAAGTCGGTGAAAAAAGTTGCACGAGATGCAAAAAAAAAAAAAAAAAAACAAGTTAGACGGGTGTGTTTGTAGCTCGTGAGCTTTGTTCTGTGCCGAAACTTGTTTCCGGTCTTTAAACTGAAACTGTAACAAAACTCGTCCTGTCACATCCCAGACTTCCAGCACGCGCAAAACGGAAAGAGAACAGAAAACAAGGAGCGCGCGCGCGCGCGGCGACGTCGAGACGCACTAATGGCCCGGACCCGCTCGCGCTCGGGCGGTTAAATAAAGAAGCGAGGGCCGGAGAGGTGCTTGTTTAAACCGCACAAGAGCATCGAGCCCGCGTCATTCTGCTGGACTTCTCGGCATGCCCCTGTCTGTCATCCTGACCATATAGAACCGGTGGGATGGATGGAGTGAGGGGGTGGATGGAGGCTCTCCAATCTGAATAAAGAGACGCACCCGGTGTCTGATTGGCCCACGTTCACCGCAGGGCATGGTGATTGGTCGAAGCCCAAGCCTCGAGCGCCGCTGAAGTTGGGACAGGTCATATTTTTAGGAGCCCTAAAACTGGGCTCAAGGGAGGCTGGAGTTTCTCCTGCCGTAAACCTGCTACTCACTCACTCACTCTTAAACAATCGAGGCCAGGAAAAGCAAATGACGGCAGGATGTTGTAGAACAAGGTGGTATGAGAGCATACGAAAGAAAGCAACCATGACGCTGACAAGTTACCGTACACTGGGATGTAAACTGAGAACTACAGGTACAGGAGACAACAACTAGTGTGGAAACATGAACATCCATCCATCCATCCATCCATCCATCCATCCATCCATCCATCCATCCATCCAGGGGTTCTCAACCTTTTGCAACCTGGGCCCCACCAAAGCTGGTTCATTGCAGTTGGGGGCCCCTCTTCTCGCCCTTCCCCCATCCCCCCCCAAACACACTCACCCGTAGTGACGCCACCCGACCTACAGCACCTTATATCGACCGATAGATAGATAGATAGATAGATAGATAGATAGATAGATAGATAGATAGATAGATAGATAGATAGCCCTGGGCTAGATTATTATTAGTAGTAGTAGTAGTAGTAGTAGTAGTAGTAGCAGTAGCAGCAGTAGTAGCATTATCCATAGTAGACTAGCAGTAAGAAAACAACAAAAACAACAAATTATTTGGGTAGAGCTGAAATGGGGAAAGCAAAAATACAGTGTGGGGTAGTAGTCTTTAAAAAGACTGTTTGGGTTTTGCGCTGTATCGATGGATTGATGATAGTAGACTAGCGAGAGTCGGCACGAGTTAACTCGGCAAGAAACCAGACTAGTGTGTGTGTGGCAAGCACTCACACGGTGGCCACGGTATGCAGACTCACTCACGTGACGTTGCGTCATGTTCGCGTCACGGGCTTAAAATAACCTACACACAAGATTTTATGATAGATTGATGATAGATTTTATAATAGTATTGATTTGTATGTAATAGTCCAATGTCCTGCATTTTGACATGGGTAAATGTGTTGCATCTGCTTAGCTACTATAGCCTGTTAGCCCCAGATTTTTTTTTTCCTCCATACATGAAGCCTACTCGCGACCCCCCTGGAGTACCGCGCGCCCCCCCGGTTGAGAACCACTGCATCCATCCATCCATTATGTCTAGCCGCTTTATCTTGTTCTACAGGGTCGTGGGCGAGCTGGAGCCTATCCCAGCTGACTACGGGCGAAAGGCGGGGTACACCCTGGACAAGTCGCCAGGTCATCGCATGGCTGACACATAGACACACAACCATTCACACTCACATTCACACCTACGGTCAATTCAGGCTACGTTCACACTGCAGGCTGAAGTGACTCAAATCCGATCTTTTCGCCCATATGTGACCTGTATCCGATCTTTTATTGACAATATGAACGACACAGATCCATCTCATCATCTCATCTCATCATCTCTAGCCGCTTTATCCTTCTACAGGGTCGCAGGCAAGCTGGAGCCTATCCCAGCTGACTACGGGCGAAAGGCGGGGTACACCCTGGACAAGTCGCCAGGTCGTCACAGGGCTGACACATAGACACACAACCATTCACACTCACATTCACACCTACGGTCAATTCAGGCTACGTTCACACTGCAGGCTGAAGTGACTCAAATCCGATCTTTTCGCCCATATGTGACCTGTATCCGATCTTTTATTGACAATATGAACGACACAGATCCGATTTTTTCAAATCCGACCCAGGCCGTTTGGATATGTGGTCCTAATTCCGATTTCTATCCGATCTTTTCATATGCGACTTCAGTCTGAACCGCCAGGTCGCATTCATCCGACTTACACGTCATCAACAAGCCACAAACGTCACTATTCTGCGCTGAAGTAGGCGGCGGGTCTCTCAAAAAAAGTTACAACAACATGGCGCATAATCACGGGTGCAGATAGAGGGTGGGACGGGTGGGATTCGTCCCACCCAGATTTAAATTCACTTCGTTCGGTCCCCCCCACTTTGCATAAGGCAAACCTCACGGAAAAATCAAAAGACTAATTACCATTCGGTTTATTGAGGTGCACAGCAGTGTATACATAGTTGCAACAACTCACATAAAACAAAACAAAGACTGATATTCGGTTGGTTGAGCTGCGCAGACTGCACAGGTTGCGAGCTCGAGCTTGGTTGCTATGGTAACCCACAACAAGTTTGACAGGCATATCGGGGTTGGGGTTGGTTTGCTGGCAGCTTTGTCCCCCCCCAGTTCAAAAAACGTATCTGCGCCCCTGCGCATGACATCAATGCGAGGGACGCTTCGGGCTGTGAAGGTTCTGAATCTTCTCAATGGAAGGACGCAGAGGTTAGGGAGCTGATTTCCATTTGGGGGGATGCAGCTATTCAAGCTAGATTGGATGGGTCATACCGCAACCGGGCGGTTTTACTTCCGTAAACACTGGCCATGCTCACTGCGTGTGACGTCGTCGTATCCTGCAATGCGCATGCGGAACACTTTTAGGTCGCTTTTCGTTCATACTGAGGATCACATACAAGTCGCATATATTTGTTAATGTGAACGACCTCACAAAAAAATCGGATTTCACAAAAAAATCGGAATTGAGCATTAAGCCTTGCAGTGTGAACGTAGTGTTAGAGTCACCAGTTAACCTAACCTGCATGTCTTTGGACTGTTAGGGAAACTGGAGCACACGGAGGAAACCCACGGGGAGAACATGTAAACTCCGCACAGAAAGGCCCTCGTCGGCTGCTGGGCTCGAACCCAGACCTTCTTGCTGTGAGGCGACAGTGCTAACTACCACACTACCATGCCGCCGACATGAGCATTCGTGTTAACAACAAATTATATTACTGTCACTACATCAGGACATCATGGAAATGTGACTGCGCAAAGATTTTGAGATCTGTTTCTGTCCTAAGGGCTTGATTTCATTAATAACAACAGGGTGGCTAGAGCTAGCAAAAAGGTTCTGGGTTCGAGCCCAGCAGCCAATGGGGGCCTTTCTGTGTGTAGTTTGCATGTTCTCCCCGTGTCTGCGTGGGTTTCCTCCGGGTGCTCCTGTTTCCCAAAGACATGCAGGTTAGGTTAACTGGTGACTCTAAATTGACCGTAGGTGTGAATGTGAGTGTGAGTGTGAATGGTTGTTTGTCTCTATGTGTCAGCCCTGTGATGATCTGGCGACTTGTCCAGGGTGTACCCCACCTCTCACTCATAGTCAGCTGGGCTAGGCTCCAGCTTGCCCGCAACCCTGCACAGGATAAGTGGTTACGGATAATGGATGGATGGATGGATGGATGGATGGATGGATGGAGTTTTGATGTAAAAATATCTTCCTATTGGATACACCGTGGTGCTATCACTGTCGCCTCACAGCAAGAAGGTTCTGGATTCGAACCTGCTGGTTGATCGGGGTCTTTCTGTGTGGAGTTTGCATGGGTTTCCTCCAGCAATCCAAAGACATGCAGTGGTGGGTTTCCCAAAAGCCTCTTAACACTAAGAGCATCTTAACAAGGAGAGAGAGCATTCATTGTGTTGCTCGCGCTACCATTTCATGATGATCTTTGTGCTACGATGCTTTTGGGAAACTCAGGCCAGATTAGTTCAACTGGCCTCTCTGACTGGCAGGATGAACCCTGACTCTTACCCAGTGTCAGCTGGGATTGGCTCCAGCTCATCCATGACCTACAGTGGATAGTGAAAGAATGAATATCTTCTTATTCTTTTCCGGCAAAGCTACTTGGTACAGTAAATGCCAGTTTAACACTTCTTTAAGTCACACTGTATGAGACGATCCTGATAAAATCTTGGATGAACAGACTGCGTGATTAGACAATGTCAGATTATACAATGAAGATCCTCGAACAATAAACTTGCGAGTCAAAAGAAAATTCTTACATTCTGCTTACATCAGCGATCATCAAGATCCAGGCTTATTCAGAAAATGGGCTAAGAGTTTTATGTTTCACCATCACCATTACTGAATTTATAGCTGTTCCATGGGTTCGGTTTAATCCTGTACCATCCTCCAGTTTGTGGATTTTAGACAAGCATCGTTGCATCACTCACGCTCTGAGATTTCAACAAAAATTTCAGACACTGCTTGAACTTCGTTGTCAGCCATTTTTGGTCACCATGACACTAAGCAGGTTGCCTGTCAGCTCGTCATATTTCTGTGCGCTCTCAGACCACGGATTTCGTCTCTCAAACAAAGGATTGTTTAATGATGTGCGATTTTTATCCGCACCAGTGAAATCGGGACAAAAATCATCCAATTTCTAGCTTTAGAAATTGTACAAATTTAAAATGAAATAATTTCTCTATAAAGCAGTGTGAATCTGTATGACATCATCATCTTTAGTACTATTATGCCATACTATGATTAATATTTCTCTCAAAATATAGTTCCAGATCTCATCTCTCCCACCCTGCAGTCATATTCCTGGACATAATATTTGTTTATTAATAGTGTGGTTCATTCTGGACCACCAAACCTATTCTGGACCACTCTATGCGAAGCCTATCCATTTCAGACTTGGACTTGTATGTCAGTCAATTCTGTTGTTTAGCTTTTTATATATAGGCAATGTAGGCAGCGTCACTCTGGAAGTGGATTTGTGTGACATAATCAAATGATAAGGATGTCTAACAAAAGCTGCTGAGCAGCTGAACAGCTTTTCATAGAGTTCTTGTGACTTATGATATCAAATATAGCTTTATTAGTAACCATAGGGGTAAAAATATTAGGAGATCTACTGGATGTAGCAGATATATCGTAACTAAATTCATCTTAGACCACAGAATTCTCGATTTGGATCGGTCAGAAGGTTGAGTAATTTTCCTCTTAAGACAGTCCTCTTAACGGAGAACTGAAGGCACATTTTTTATTATCAAAATTCTATTTATCTCATTTTATTAAATATTGGAATGCATTTTTGATACCTATTTTGTCACTGCTATAGCAAGTTATGAGTGTTTGTAATATATCAGTCCATATGTCAAAGCAATGGCCGTAAACAAGATTCGTTGAGACCTGTGCGAGACATCGTAGGACGGAAGTAAAACGTACAGCGGAAATCAAAGTGACCAACATCTGCCAACGTCGTCAAAAGACGCGCGCGCCCTCTTTCGAATGCCGATGTAATCAAGCCGGAAGTTTTGTTTGTTTTGATAGCAGTCAGGAAAATTTGAAAAAAGTAGACAGCAATCGTTATTTAAACTCGTTTTTGTGCAATATTTCGTTTGGAAAACAGTTTTCAAAATGGCGGCACTGACACCTGGCTGACACTACACGTTGCGAAGTCTCGCACAAGTCTAGTGAAGATTGCGCGGATAAGCGACGCCTGCCATGGACCAAACTAACTAAATTCAACATAGCTAAAAACCGAATAGGCCGAGAAGTATAATATTTAATTGCGATTACTGTAGTTGCCAATACGAGTCATGATATAAGATTCCTAAAACCAAAACTTAATTAAATAACATGTTAATTAAGAAATAAAGCAAGTTTTAAAATGACTTCAGTTCCCCTTTAAGGCTGCGCTCATCCCTGTTGCTTGTGCACCTTTTCCAGCCAGCCTTTTCGGCAATGACCTTCTGTAGCTTACCCTCCTTGTGGAGGGTGTCGATGATCGTCTTCTGGACAACTATCAAGTCAGTCATCTTCATCATGATTGTGGTTGCGTGTACTGAACTAGACCGAGAGATACACTGGATTTATACTGTTTTACTCAAACTCGAAATGAAATGGTTGAATATTTTGAGATGGGGTTTTTTTGTGCTGTAGGCCATAATTATCAAAATTATAACAGAAAAATGCTTGAAACATTTTAGTTTATGTGTAATGAGTCTAGAATATATAAAATTTTGATTTTCTTATATAACTGATGGAAAATATTGAACTTTTTCATGATATTCGAATTGTTTGAAATGCAATAGTGTGTGTGTGTGTGTGTGTGTGTGTGTGTGTATCTCCAGATCACATACAATCCTGTATGAGGCACTGGTACCTACATTCCAGGTCCCTTAACTTTGTTTAAATTCTGTGGTTTGGAAAATGGGATAGAAATGTGGGTGTCCAGTTCAGAGCTTCCACTGTGGTGGTCGGCAGTGACTAAACATTAGAAAGGTGAAGCTCGGGGTTACTGGAAGAAGGGAACCCCTGCAGTCTGAACTCACCACACACACACACACACAGAGTTATGAGTGGTGAAGAACGAGCACTCCATGACACACACCACCTAAAAATAAACCTGAGCACTCCCAAGTATCGTTGCATGAAGTCATCCTTCTGACTTATTATCTTGGTATGTTAATGGTGTCTCGATCCAAGCTCTGGGAGTAAATCGTCAGCGATGAGGAAAATTAAATGATATCACCAGACTAGGTCATTGAGAGTCCGCAGTGATGGTGGCAATAAACATGGAGCAAATAAAGGAAAGATGATTCAAAGTTAGAATATTCTCAAAAGCCTTATTGCTCAATACTGATGTTTTTGCCCACATCTTTCTGCCCTGAGGGTCAATGCTGTCAGTGTGAGTCTTATGCGTCATGATTTTAGACGAGAGGGCTAAAATCTAATATCTAAAAATAGCCCCAGAATGACTATTCGTGTTGAGCAATGCATTATATATATACACACAAGGTCTCATTAATAGTGTAATAAGAATGATGTTGTGCAGATTATTACAAATACTTACAAATACGCAGATAGGCAGCTGTATCCATGATTTCTAACTTTTATTCAGGGTTTCAAGTTTGTAATGCTCTCCTGGATTCATGCTGTGTTTCCTCTGAATACCAAACATGGTAAACCGAAAAGTTTAACACTTGATTAAATAATCGACTTAATAATCCATCATAATCATTTTCATTACACCTACGACTGTATGTCACACGCACCTCACCTCATCTCATCTCATTATCTCTAGCCGCTTTATCCTGTTCTACAGGGTCGCAGGCAAGCTGGAGCCTATCCCAGCTGACTACGGGCGAAAGGCGGGGTACACCCTGGACAAGTCACCAGGTCATCACAGGGCTGACACATAGACACAGACAACCATTCACACTCACATTCACACCTACGGTCAATTTAGAGTCACCAGTTAACCTAACCTGCATGTCTTTGGGGGAAACTGTGGGGGAAACCGGAGCACCCGGAGGAAACCCACGCGGACACGGGGAGAACATGCAAACTCCACACAGAAAGGCCCTCGCCAGCCACGGGGCTCGAACCCGGACCTTCTTGCTGTGAGGCAACAGCGCTAACCACTACACCACCGTGCCGCCCTCACATGCACCTTCTCATACCATATCACTCATGATGACATGATGTGTCAGTGAAGCAGGTTGAAAAATATTAGCCCAAATGGAGATCAGTTCTTTTCACTTACACTGTAAAAAATGTAACTTGCAAAATTGTTGAGTGAAAAAAGGATTCTAAGTTGAATGAACAAATTTCCCTTCTAATTGTTCAAGTAACTAAAAAAAAATAGTTGAGACGCCTTTCCTTCGCCACAAGTTCATAGGAATTGGAAAATTAAGTTAAGTGAACTTATATATTCAAGTGCTGATTGACGCCCCTTAACCGATGCCACTGCGCATGCGCATAGGCAAAGTGAAGTAGAACTTAAGTGTTGAGAGGTTTGTGTTAACTAAAAAATGTAATGCACACTAAATCACTGTAAAAAAAAAATAGTCAAGCCAACTTAAAAATGTAACGCAACCTGCTGCCAAAGGATTTTGAGTAAACTCAACTTAGAACCATGATGTGCCAACTTGCTCTTCTAAGTTAATTGGCATTATTATTTCAATTTATTTCAACTAAACAATTTGTTGGACTGAACTTCTAAAGGCAAGTCAAGTCAACTCAGCATAAAATACTCTTCTATGTATTCTCTGTGTTCTAAGTTCTCTGTGAACTTAAAAGAACATTTTGGGGCGTTGTGGCTCAGGTGGATAAGGCGCCATACCATAAATCCGGGGACCCGGGTTCGATTCCGACCCAAGGTCATTCCCTGATCCCTCCTTGTCTCGCTCCTGCTCATTTCCTGTCTCTACACTGTTCTATCCAATAAAGGTGGAAAAAGCCCTAAAAAAAAAGAGTAATTTAGGATAACTTAATGTTTTTTGTGCCAACTTGCTTTTCGAAGTTAATTGGAATGATTATTTCAATTTATTTCAACATCACAATTTGAATGCACTGAACTTGCTAAATAAAGTAAGGTCAACATAAAATACTCATCTGTGTCGACTTAAAAGAGCAAGTCAGCATAATTATTTGGCCCGGAGTTGAGTTTACTCAAAATCCTTTGGCAGCAGGCTGCGTTACATTTTTTAGTTGGCTTGACTAATTTTTTTTTTTTACAGTGTACACTTACCTGACAACTGTCACTGCATGACTCTACAGTCTCAGCGAGAAGAAAATCAGCCCCTGAAAATATGACATTTTTTAACAGTAATTGATCTGATGTGGATGCCAAAAATAAAGCCTTATGTTGATGTGTGTTTTTCTTTTTTTTTTAAATCTGGGAAAGACTACCACTTCTTGCACCGATCTGGGGTGGGTTTCCCAAAAGCCTTTTAACACTAAAAGCATCTTAACTAGGAGAGAGTGTTCATTTTGATGCTCGTGCTACCATTTAACGATGATCTTTTGTGCTACGATGCTTTTGGGAAACTCACCCCTGATCACATCCAGTTGACCTAGTGTAGCTTTCTCATGCTGTTTTACTAAAAATGCTTTTAAATATGCCATAAAAATGGTTAATTTGTGGATTTTTACTTGCATTTGTTTCTGAATTAAGGATATTTATGGTACAGGTCAAATGATCTTTCTTTATAAATTCCTAAAATTCTCAGCAACTATTCATTTTAAAGTGGCATGGTGGTGTAGTGGTTAGCACTGTCGCCTCACAGCAAGAAGGTTCTGGGTTTGAGCCCAGTGGCCAACGGGCGCCTTTCTGTGTGGAGTTTGCATGTTCTCCCCGTGTCTGCATGGGTTTCCCCCACAGTCCAAACACATGCAGGTTTGGTTCATTGGTGGCTCTAAATTGACCGTGAGTGTGAACGGTTGATTGTCTCTACACTACCATTCAAAAGTTTGGGGTCACCCAGACAATTTTGTGTTTTCCATGAAAAGTCACACTTTTATTTACCACCATAAGTTGTAAAATGAATAGAAAATATAGTCAAGACATTTTTCTGGCCATTTTGAGCATTTAATCGACCCCACAAATGTGATGCTCCAGAAACTCAATCTGCTCAAAGGAAGGTCAGTTTTATAGCTTCTCTAAAGAGCTCAACTGTTTTCAGCTGTGCTAACATGATTGTACAAGGGTTTTCTAATCATCCATTAGCCTTCTGAGGCAATGAGCAAACACATTGTACCATTAGAACACTGGAGTGATAGTTGCTGGAAATGGGCCTCTATACACCTATGGAGATATTGCACCAAAAACCAGACATTTGCAGCTAGAATAGTCATTTACCACATTAGCAATGTATAAAGTGGATTTCTGATTAGTTTAAAGTGATCTTCATTGAAAAGAACAGTGCTTTTCTTTCAAAAATAAGGACATTTCAAAGTGACCCCAAACTTTTGAACGGTAGTGTATGTATCAGCCCTGTGATGATCTGGTGACTTGTTCAGGGTGTACCCCACCTCTCGCCCATAGCCAACTGGGATAGGCTCCAGCTTGTCTGCAGCCCTGTACAGGATAAGCAGTTGCAGGTAATGGATGGATGGATATTCATGTTAAAGCACTTTATTATCAAGGCTCAGTGTGAGGTGAGGTTACCCAGTTACAAAATGACAAAAAAGCAGTCCTCTTATAAAAACTACCATCTTTCTTTCCATCTCATTTGGATTAATGTTGTAATGTCACATCATTTTCAACATATTGTGATTTCAGTCCAAGATTTACATGGACAAATAAGAATTTCCTCTTGTCAAACCAATAAAGTTAGAGGTTGCCCAATTGGATCAATCAAAATACCATTTAAAATTATAGGAAATGACCATTAACCAATTGAAAATGTATGGAGAAAGTGCTACTTCTTAGATAAATGATACATATTAGTGAAAGGTGGAGTATTTTGTTTCCAAACAAATGGGAATGAAATTATGAGACAGTCTAGAAACCTTAAGGTTGACACTGCATGTCCACACCTTTAATAAAGGATAGATAGATAGATAGATAGATAGATAGATAGATAGATAGATAGATAGATAGATAGATAGATAGATAGATAGATAGACCATGTGAGTGCTACATTATATGTGTTGTTCCAAATACATAATATACAGGTCATTAGCATACAAAAGAAGCCTGCATGGACAAACTACTTTATTTCTCAAATCATTTACAAAATGTACAGTTAGATTACCAAAATACATAAAGTTCTGATCATTTCTTACGCAAATAGACACTGTACAATACAGTTTAATGAAGATGGGGAACACACAGACAGTCAACAGCTTCTTCACAGAGTCACACATACGTACATATACATTTCAAAACATCCAGAGTTCAATCACTTTCTGATTAAAACATTACATTACAGGCATTTAACAGACGCTCTTATCCAGAGCGACATACGATGAGCAGATGGGGGTTAGGTGCCTTGCTCAAGGGCACTTCAGCCATGGATTTTTCTTGCTGGTCCAGGGTATAGAACCAGCAACCCTTTGGGCCCAAGGCTGCTTCGCTAGCCTTTAGGCCATGGCTGCCCCAAATAATTTAAATTTTTGTCCTACTGAACCAGACCCATTTCAGACCACACATTTATTTACACGTTACAACATAGAAGAAAATATATTTCAGTGTATTGGAAGATAATGGACCTAAAATACTGAGAAAACTGATATTCATAACATTCAGGAACACATATCACAAATGACCAGTGTGTAGAAACCAAAAGTAAAAAAATGGTTGTGTTGTTCTAACAGATTGTATTAATACAAATATATTGTTGTAACACAACAGAGTAACTCCAGTAATGAGTGGAATCTTTCTGCAGATTATATTTTCCTTCTTTTACATTTCAATCACGATTACAGCTCAAGTTGTAAAGTTATCAAATTGTAAAGAAACGTAATATATACAGTACTGTGCAAAAGTCTTAGACACATGTAAAGATCAAAAATGGCTTAAAAAGAATGAAATGAAATGTTTCAACATTAAAAAATACTATAAACAGTAAGCAATAAACCATAATAAATGAAACAAAGTCAATATTTGGTGTGAGACGACCCTTTACTTTAAAAAAAATTATAAAAAATAGTAGTCTGAGGTACAGTGAGCACAGTTTCATAAGGAAATGAGCTGTAGGTTTTACTGAGCGTCTTCCAGAACCAGCCACAGTTCTTCTGGACACTTTGACTGTCACACTCGCCTCTTCATTTTGCACCAAAACCCAGTAGCCTTCATTATGTTTTCTTTTTTAATCTGAAAAGTGCTCTCTTATGTAAAACGCTGCTCAGATACAAACTTTTTTCTTTTTTTTTGTGCTGGAAAACGAATGTTTGGACTCTAAAATGTTTTTGTACTGACTCGATAATGTAGAAATCATAAAATAGAAATCTATAACAAAGTTTGTATGAAAAAAAATACGGGGCCTAAGACATTTGCACAATACTGTATATATATATATATATATATATATATATATATATATATATATATATATATATATATATAAAGCATTCCTTTGCAATCCCCTAAATTCTAGGTATTAACCAGGTATGTGTGTAGTAAAAACTAACGTACTGGGGATTTATTCTGCCAAAAGTTCTTTGTTGGTAAGATGGTAAAACACTAGAAAGCTGAAAAATTTCTATCCATTAAACAAATACAAAATAGAAGTGCTTGATTAATGTGGTGTAAAACAATGATACATACCAAAGGCAATTTAATTATAAGTACATAAAAAAATCTATGTGTTATTCTTTTATAATTAACTAAATTGTTAGTGGTGTTATGCAGTACTTCAGAGTACTTCAGTTGGTACTTATAGTATATTGCACAGGCGTAACTTTAATAAGGACAGGTGGGGACATGTCCCCACCAACTTTGACAGGGCAGGGGACAGTCCCCACCAACATTTCACGCCTTTTCCGAACGTTTAGAGACACGCGCGACTGTTTTCCCCTGTTTTATCCCATGAATGACAAGCCCCGCTGTTGCCGCCACTTAGCTGCTGTTTTGAGAGCTGTAACCTGCAGCTCTCTGCTATGTGTGTAGCAACCAACGACTCATTGGACCAAACTGGACAATGTGAACATTAAAGACATTTGTCAGCAGTTTGTGGAAGTAAGTGACAGGAGAAGGAAGGTGTTTGGTACTTTTAAATGAATACTGTGGTGCATAGTCTTACATGGAGGGCAAGGGAAGTTTCATTTTTTTGTTTCTTTTTAATTATTATTATTTTTTAAATAACTGTAAACTGGAGGCTTTTTTTTACATTATTGTGATGTTCGTCCCTAATGTTGAGATGTTCGTTTCTTTTTTAAATGTTTTAAATTTTGTAATAATTTGAATTGAATTGTTTGACTTGCAAATACATTTTGTGGTTTGCACAAATTACACAGATTATAAAATCACCTAGATTTCCTTTATATGTAAGATTATATTATTAATTTGTGCCTTGTTGAAACTGCTACACCTGTTTCTTCCCAGACCTGGTGTAATCCTGGTTTAGTCCAGGTATAATCTAGTTTATTATTATATTAATTCTAGTTTAGTTTGCTCTTGTTTGTGGTTTAGCCTTGGTTTAGTCCTGATGTGATCCGTGTTTGCCCTGGCTGAAACATTGAAGTTCTGGTTTAGACCTGGCTCGTGTATAGTCCTGGTTTAGTTTT
Source organism: Neoarius graeffei (assembly GCF_027579695.1). Lineage (NCBI taxonomy): Eukaryota > Metazoa > Chordata > Actinopteri > Siluriformes > Ariidae > Neoarius > Neoarius graeffei. The sequence continues at coordinate 54,076,171 of NC_083589.1, forward strand.
GAGTAGTCCTGTTTATGTGCTATCCCTTACCCCTTAGTTTGTATCTGTTTTGACTGAGCATTGTTGGTGGCCCTATTGTTTTTTTTGTGACACTAGAATCAACAATAAAAAGATGGCAATGAATGTTTTAAGATGATACTGTTTATTGTGTATTTTTTCATATAGCGGTTGTACTGCAGGACACAAGTCCTTCCACAGAATCTAGTAATAATGTGTAATGTGTATATAGTTCATATGTAAAGTATGTTCAATCAACCAGTGTGCAAGAGAGTATTTGGTAGGTGTATTTTACCACCTTTTACCCATCAGAGTGCATCAGATTGCTTTATTTATGTGTGAAGATTCACAAAATTTTCTGGGGCAGGATCCCCCCCAGTTCTACATTTGTTTGGTCCATCATGTTTCCAGCCTTTCACTGCATACCCATTGACAGCCTGCCCTGAAATGGTTTTCATAAAAGTAGTGAGGCCATAGTATGCATCTCAAAATGCATCAAAATTAAGCCTTAAAATGGGATCTTTCTAAATTTTCTCCAGGGGGACCATGCCCCCTGACCCCCCTTGAAGGGAAGTATCGTGCCTGGAAATGTCCCCACCAACTTTGAACACAAAGTTACGCCCTTGGTATATTGTGTTCTCACTGAGCTCTATATAAAATCTGGAGAGCATATTCTCCGCTGTGGAGACAAATGAAGCCATCTGGCTGCCATCTTACCACTTGCATCGAATGTATTGCTGAGTTTCAGTCACGTGACTTTTCTTAGCGGTTTTACTGGAAGTGAAATAGCAGGTGGTCTAAATGGCTGATGTAGTGCAAACAACTAGCGATAACTTATCAGAGTATACTCGTAATCTAGAAGCCACTGCTCACTTTAGATATATTCAGAAGATTGCTATGGTATGTGCAGTGGAATCGACCCCTACAGTCTGGGAAAGAAGGATTTGTCATACGATCTCGAAAACTACCCTTCAGTCGAGTTCCCCGACATCTCGAACTATCTGGTGTTGCAGACGTCCTTCTACATCGCAAAACAGATGGAAGAGTATGGAGGCTTACAACTTTTTTTTGTATGTGGCTGGGTAAAGGACCTTGCTATCAAATCACTGCCCAATGAACCCTGTATTGTTTTTGCCCGCGTAAGTATGTTTTTTTTAAGCTTTTCATTCGCATCTTTACAACGAAGCGCTGCAACTTGAAGTGTAAACAAACAACAGTTGGCTTGATTCTCACTTGTGTTGGCTCTTATCTCTCAGCTAAATCATTCACAAAGATCATCAGAAACCCCTTTAAAGACCTGGATCTTAGTTAAACAAGATGGAGAAGTGATCACGGCGCATTGTAACTGTACGGCTGGGTAAGAATTTTGTCGCGATCTTCATGCATATGGACTTTGTGAGGAGTAAACAAAGAAACAGCTGGGGACTTTAGCGCTTCGTGACTAAAAAAAGTACCGTAAAATAACGACACATAGCAAGAAAAGTACTTGGAAAACACTAAGGACAGAGCTGAGAGGGAAATACAAACCTTTCACCTGCAAACTCGAGTATGCTTCGACTCTGCTCCCTTCGATTTCAGTGAGAGGTTCAAAAGCCATCTTTCTCAACGTTTTTTGTGAAATCCTGTGTTCGTTCACCCGTTATTATTAGTTTACGGGGAACCCTGAAGAAACTTTTATCAGTTTCATGGTTTGATCGATTCGAACAACCTAAAACAACGCAAGCATAAGGCATTATTCATGCAAGCAATGCACCTTCTCTGTACAAATGCTTTGTCAACTGAGCTTTGGTAGACCACCAGCTAAAGTTTTGAATAACTAATGAGGCGGATGTGACGTCACGTGAAACCCAGCAATTTGGCTCATGTGTTAAACCGTCATATCCGATCAAATTTGCCTCAAGAAAAGTATCTCCTGACTTTTTTCCCTTTTATTACCTCCTCTTATTTTCTCAACTTTACCCCCATTCCTTACATATCTTTATAGCGCTCCCCTTCACTGTTATTGTTTTTTTTTCCTTTTGCAGTCTCTGGTCATTTTTTTTAACAGCTCTTTCACTACTATAATTATTTCAATGGTGATTATTTCAGTAGGGCGGCACGGTGGTGTAGTGGTTAGCGCTGTCGCCTCACAGCAAGAAGGTCCTGGGTTCGAACCCCGGGTCCGGCGAGGGCCTTTCTGTGTGGAGTTTGCATGTTCTCCCCGTGTCCGCGTGGGTTTCCTCCGGGTGCTCCGGTTTCCCCCACAGTCCAAAGACATGCAGGTTAGGTTAACTGGTGACTCTAAATTGACCGTAGGTGTGAATGTGAGTGTGAATGGTTGTCTGTGTCTATGTGTCAGCCCTGTGATGACCTGGCGACTTGTCCAGGGTGTACCCCGCCTTTCGCCCGTAGTCAGCTGTGATAGGCTCCAGCTTGCCTGCGACCCTGTAGAAGGATAAAGCGGCTAGAGATAATGAGATGAGATGAGATTATTTCAGTTTTTCTCTTCGACAGTGCATCTTTCTCATTCATTATCTCTAGCCACTTTATCCTTCTACAGGGTCGCAGGCGAGCTGGAGCCTATCCCAGCTGACTACGGGCGAAAGGCGGGGTGCACCCTGGACAAGTCGCCAGGTCATCACAGGGCTGACACATAGACACAGACAACCATTCACACCCACATTCACACCTACGGTCAATTTAGAGTCACCAGTTAACCTAACCTGCATGTCTTTGGACTGTGGGGGAAACCGGAGCACCCGGAGGAAACCCACGCGGACAACATGCAAACTCCACACAGAAAGGCCCTCGCCGGCCCCGGGGCTCGAACCCAGGACCTTCTTGCTGTGAGGTGACAGCGCTAACCACTACACCACCGTGCCGCCCCCAGTGCATCTTTCTCTTTCATATATTTCTTCTTCCTATCTATCTATCTATGTATCTATCTGACCAACAAATACTGTTAAGACATCTCATCTCATCTCATTATCTCTAGCCGCTTTATCCTTCTACAGGGTCGCAGGCAAGCTGGAGCCTATCCCAGCTGACTACGGGCGAAAGGCGGGGTACACCCTGGACAAGTCGCCAGGTCATCACAGGGCTGACACATAGACACAGACAACCATTCACACTCACATTCACACCTACGGTCAATTTAGAGTCACCAGTTAACCTAACCTGCATGTCTTTGGACTGTGGGGGAAACCGGAGCACCCGGAGGAAACCCACGTGGACACGGGGAGAACATGCAAACTCCGCACAGAAAGGCCCTCGCCGGTCACGGGGCTCGAACCCGGACCTTCTTGCTGTGAGGCGACAGCGCTAACCACTACACCACCGTGCCGCCCCCTGTTAAGACATGACTGTGGCAAATAACATCAATCCAAACAAAATAATCCTGTTTCAGCAACTGTCCTAAATAGAAAGGAAGTATTGTACAGCCTTTGTGTTGGTATAATAGATAGATAGATAGATAGATAGATAGATAGATAGATAGATAGAAGAAATATATGAAAGAGAAAGATACACTGTATAAGAGAACAACTAAAATAATCTCCATTGAAATAATTATAGTAGTAAAAAAGGCGTTCAAAAAATGATCAGAGGCAACTGGAAAAGGGAAAAAACAATAACAGTGAAGGAGAGCACTATAAAGATATGTAAGGAATGTGGGTAAAGTTGAGAAAATAAAAGGAGGTAATGAAAGGAAAAAAACTCAGGAGATACTTCTCTTGGGGCAAGTTTGATCGGATACGACGGTTTAACACATAAACCAAATACACGTGATACGAGTGGTAAGATGGCAGCCAGATGGCTTCACTCTGGCGACCCTATGAACTCTACAGATTGTATATAGACCTCAGGGTGTGTTCTTAACTTAGAACTTAGAAGCAGGAAGTTTGGAATTACAGTCCATCATTTTCAACTTGCATGCATTCAAGCTACAAAGTGAGAAAAACATGGACACAACCACTTCGGTCTTTTGTTAGCAACAATCTATCTAGCTAACATTAATGATATGTGATGTATATTTATATTTTCCTCCTCAAAACAGTGAACCGAATAGTCAATGTTATCGATTTAACGAGCTAAAACGTCTGTATATTAATTGATCTGAAACAAATATTAGTATGTACAGTATAACTCATTTTAAAAAGTGCTGCTTTGTTTACTGATGATGCTGTGAACAGCTATGTTGATATGAGGTCACACGTTGAACTCCGGGTTGAGGAGGCCTTCCTGGCTTTCCGAGTTGAGGATGGGGGTTTCTGAGTTACGGGACTGAGTTAAGTGCAGCATAAATGAAGATAAATAAATGCCCAGTGCTTTTGAAATTGTCGTACACACATACCTTTTTAATATCTAAAACTCAGGGGAATGGATGGATGGATGGATGGATGGATGGCCATTAAATTTCGAGATCCAAGTCGAAAACTTTTGACAATACAGAACAGAGAATACACTAATTACACCTTGTAAATAAAACAAATTAGTCAAAAATAAGTAACTGTCATCATTGCAACATTTTCAGAAAATGCAAATCGACTCATGCTGTGTCTGATGATTTTATAGGGAAAAAAAATCTACACTGCAAGCGCTTCGACAATGAGAAACGTGCAAACACATTCAGTTTACTGCAGACTCTCATCTGTGTTCAATTTATTACAAAAAAGAGATATAAAATCCCAAATATTTCTGCTGCTGCTTTAGATTTGAAGGCTTCGTGTTCACAGTATATCTCACCAAAGCTGCATACCTATTAATATTATTTAAAATACGGTACAAATGAGCACATTTTCTGATCGAAAAGAACTACTGTGTCGCATGCATTATAAAGTCAGACTGTTAGCAGATCAGGACACGTTCAGCTGCGCTAGCATCGAGGTCTAAAGATGGGAATCTGGAAGACAGCACTGTATAACAACCTATAGGCACAATGTAGATAAGCCATGGACGGGAGAAACACACCTGATTTAATTTTATCTTATCGGTTCTCTACCAGTGTTTTAGTGTTACAAAAGTGGCACAAAAAAGGATCTGATGTGCCTTCATGTTCTTCAGCTACATGTCAGAATTGTGAGCGTTTCGTTCGCAGTTGGATGAGGATCGCATGTTGGTCAGTTACGTTTGGGTAACTTGTACTGCGTGAAAGGGTTTAGTGATGAATTTCTTGAGAAGTAAATTAATTAAGCTAAACATTACATTACATTACATTGCTGTTACCACCATGAAGTTGATTATCCTTTTTTTTTTGGAGTTTCATGACCAATTTGCCATCATTTAAAAAAAAAACAGTTTAGTTGTATTTAATCAGTTAGTTTCTGTTAACGCTTGTGTTATAAACAGTCCTTCCCTTTTTTCCCTCCTCCATGAAGTGAAGCAGCTTCTCATTTTACCGAGAAACAATACCATCCATTACAACTTAAAACGACATGAAGTTTATCTTCCTGTGCTGAAAATCTCACATTTTTCATATGAAATCCATCGCAGATCTGACCGACATAATTAAATAATATTGGCTGGTGTTGAGTGGTATATCAGATATATTCCATTCAGCTAGCTAGCTGAATGGAATATATACGTATGATGTACCATGAAAAAAAGCCATTATTATTATCATTATTATTATTATTATTATCCATACACATTCCATTCAGGTCTTCAATGCGTCCTTCTCTTTCAAAATTCTCTCAAAATCTTCCGTATTTCACGAAGCAAACCTGACGGCCATGTTTGTTTACAAATTGTCACAGTCGCTCGCTAGCGTGGAAGTTTTATGTCTCCAATGTGTCTCTTTTCCAGTTTTTCGATGTCCGTTGGTATGTTTTTCTCTTGTAAATATGCATGAAGAATATCTAATGAAGTTTCAGTAGCCTTTCAACGCGTCTTTCTCTTTCCCGGTGAATAAAGAAATGATTCTGTGCATGCGCAGCAGAAAACTCTCATTGGATATTCGCATCAGCTCCGACATGTGACGTCATGTTGTCTTGACAACCATGCAGTATCATAAACCATATTCAACGCTCGTTCTCCATTGGGTAGAGTGACGTAATACATGTAGGATAAGCGATATGCTAACAATATTGCATGCTATCAAACCAAATCAATGAAACCCACTAGAAGGGAACAGAACACATGTTTTTATTCCATCGAAAAAATGTCCTGTATGTATAGCAATTCATGATATTTCACTCTGATGCTGTCACTCCCAGTGTTTTCCCACTGACTGGACATGTGTTGTCAAAATAGCGAACCAGTTCAAAATTAAAATTCTTTTGAATAACTTGTGTATATTTTTTTGCGGATGTGTTCATATAATATATCTTCATGCGACTGTGTAATATCTTCTATTTATAACACTGGTAGCAGTAGGCATGTACAGATAATTGTTTATATACTATATGGTGATATGAAACACTCTCAATAATGTATCACACTTAAAAATACAATCACTGTGTTCAATTTAGCACAAGGTTGCTTAAAGGTGGTGTTTATACACCATGTTGTGCTTTTAAGATAAAACTACCAGGCCTGAGTTTCCAAAAAGAATCACAAAGTAAAGATCATTTGAAATGGGAGAGAGATAGTGTACAATGTGCTGCTCGTCCTATCAATTAATGATGACGTTCATGATGTAATGCTTTTGGGAAACTCAGCCTTGTTTATTAACCCTGGATTGTTGGAGGGGGAAAAAAAATCATTCAAGATTTCATTGAGTAGTTACGCGTTATTTAGCTTCCTAAAGTGTTCTACTTCTCTCTAAAAGGAGAAATCTCAGTTGTAGGAACCAACAAAGAAACTTTTGGGATTTAATGTTTGATTGATGTTTTTAATTCAACTTCACTCACAACTGAGACATGACACAATGGAAAATTTGAGCATTAAAGACATTGCTCAAGGACCCAACAATGGACTCTTGGCGGAACAAGGGATTTGAACTCACAACTTCCAATTAATTGCCCAACTGCCACAAAGTCACCACTGCCTCTATGTTTTATAAGACTGTACAGGGGGTAATAAGATCATTCATTGCACAACACACAAAGATTATTCTTCTCAAGTATAATTCATTGAGGACAATTTTTAGACAAAATACATTTTTGAACAGAAATTGCATCATTTGTAAAGTGTACCTTCACTTTTAGAAGTTCTCAGAACACTTAGTTCTTTGGTCCATCCTTCTTGGAGACCCATTAAAGGATCTACAAAGTTTTTTTGTTTTGTTTTGGGTTTTTTTTTTTCACTCGGAAGCTCTATAAAGGACAAAAACTCTGAGCCATCCAAAGAACTCTTGAGGAATATTTTTTTTCGAAGTGAAGCTGCATACTTTAGATAAAGCTACTGTATTTATGCTACACATTTTGTCTTGTCCATGCAAAAAAAAAATGTTAATATTTCTTTCAAATTTATGTTTTGGCTCTGACCTTTGACTCTGAATGTGAGAATCATAAAGGCATCTGTACAGATTTCAAGCATCATCTCACATTTCAGGGGAAAACAAGTAACGGACGAATTAGATTTGCAGTAAATCCAAGGCTTATCCTGGGTATGCTGTGATACACCATGGATGGGACACCATTACAATCCCCCTCCCCCTTCTACAGGGTCGCAGGCAAGCTGGAGCCTATCCCAGCTGACTACGGGCGAAAGGCGGGTTACACCCTGGACAAGTCGCCAGGTCATCACAGGGCTGACACATAGACAACCATTCACACTCACATTCACACCTATGGTCAATTTAGAGTCACCAGTTAACCTAACCTGCATGTCTTTGGACTGTGGGGGAAACCAGAGCACCCGGAGGAAACCCACGCGGACACGGGGAGAACATGCAAACTCCGCACAGAAAGGCCCTTGCCAGCCACGGGGCTCGAACCCGGACCTTCTTGCTGTGAGGTGACAGCGCTAACAACTACACCACCGTGCCGCCCATATATATATATATACACACACACAACCCCGATTCCAAAAAAGTTGGGACAAAGTACAAATTGTAAATAAAAACGGAATGCAATGATGTGGAAGTTTCAAAATTCCATATTTTATTCAGAATAGAACATAGATGACATATCAAATGTTTAAACTGAGAAAATGTATCATTTAAAGAGAAAAATTAGGTGATTTTAAATTTCATGACAACAACACATCTCAAAAAAGTTGGGACAAGGCCATGTTTACCACTGTGAGACATCCCCTTTTCTCTTTACAACAGTCTGTAAACGTCTGGGGACTGAGGAGACAAGTTGCTCAAGTTTAGGGATAGGAATGTTAACCCATTCTTGTCTAATGTAGGATTCTAGTTGCTCAACTGTCTTCGGTCTTTTTTGTCATATCTTCCGTTTTATGATGCGCCAAATGTTTTCTATGGGTGAAAGATCTGGACTGCAGGCTGGCCAGTTCAGTACCCGGACCCTTCTTCTACGCAGCCATGATGCTGTAATTGATGCAGTATGTGGTTTGGCATTGTCATGTTGGAAAATGCAAGGTCTTCCCTGAAAGAGACGTCATCTGGATGGGAGCATATGTTGCTCTAGAACCTGGATATACCTTTCAGCATTGATGGTGTCTTTCCAGATGTGTAAGCTGCCCATGCCACACGCACTAATGCAACCCCATACCATCAGAGATGCAGGCTTCTGAACTGAGCGCTGATAACTTGGGTCGTCCTTCTCCTCTTTAGTCCGAATGACACGGCGTCCCTGATTTCCATAAAGAACTTCACAGTTTGATTCGTCTGACCACAGAACAGTTTTCCACTTTGCCACAGTCCATTTTAAATGAGCCTTGGCCCAGAGAAGACGTCTGCGCTTCTGGATCGTGTTTAGATACGGCTTCTTCTTTGAACTATAGAGTTTTAGCTGGCAACGGCGGATGGCACGGTGAATTGTGTTCACAGATAATGTTCTCTGGAAATATTCCTGAGCCCATTTTGTGATTTCTAATACAGAAGCATGCCTGTATGTGATGCAGTGCCGTCTAAGGGCCCGAAGATCACGGGCACCCAGTATGGTTTTCCGGCCTTGACCCTTACACACAAAGATTCTTCCAGATTCTCTGAATCTTTTGATGATATTATGCACTGTAGATGATGATATGTTCAAACTCTTTGCAATTTTACACTGTCGAGCTCCTTTCTGATATTGCTCCACTATTTGTCGGCGCAGAATTAGGGGGATTGGTGATCCTCTTCCCATCTTTACTTCTGAGAGCCGCTGCCACTCCAAGATGCTCTTTTTATACCCAGTCATATTAATGACCTATTGCCAATTGACCTAATGAGTTGCAATTTGGTCCTCCAGCTGTTCCTTTTTTGTACCTTTAACTTTTCCAGCCTCTTATTGCCCCTGTCCCAACTTTTTTGAGATGTGTTGCTGTCATGAAATTTCAAATGAGCCAATATTTGGCATGAAATTTCAAAATGTCTCACTTTCGACATTTGATATGTTGTCTATGTTCTATTGTGAATACAATATCAGTTTTTGAGATTTGTAAATTATTGCATTCCATTTTTAGTTACAATTTGTACTTTGTCCCAACTTTTTTGGCATCGGGGTTGTGTGTGTATATATATATATATATATATATATATATATATATATATATATATATATATATATATATATATACCACTCATTTACACCAAGGGGCATTTCAGTTTAACCCTTCAATCTGTTGGCATGTTTTAGGAGGTCCAAATGAGATCCACATGAAGAAGATGAACATGCAGAATGCCATCATGTGTTGTCCGTCCAGCATCATGTACATTCCACAAAAATTGCTTCTTCTCTCTCAATTCTTCACCGATTTTTATTCTTTTTGGAAGGAAGGTAGGTCTGCCTGGGGTGCATATATAGCTTCTATCCAAATTTGCATAATTGCAATTAATAATGAAGATATGGAGTAATTAATCAATCCCTAACAAGCAGTTTCCACACAAATCACTTCTTCTCCATCAATTCTTTACCAATTTTGATTCTTTCTGGCATGAAGATGGGGTACCTAGGGTGCATAGAACTTCTATCCAGATTTGCTTAATTACAATTATTAATGAAGTTATGGACTAATTAAGCTTTAATGAGCAGTTGAACAAAAATCACCTCTCCTCGGTCAATTCCTCACCATTTTGGATTCTTTCTGGCAAATAGGTCGGTATTCCTAGGGTGTATATAGCTTCGATATATAGCTTGTATATAGTGTATATAGTGTATTGCAACATTTATTGCTCAAGGTAGCCCAGTTTAGATCATTCCTTCTGGACTAGACAGGGTCAGAGTGAGCTACACCGTCATTGACAGTCTTGTTAATGATTTTCACTTGTGATGCATTACCAGGCCTTTTTGGTAAAGCATCGCAGTATTGGCCATCTAGTCTCCAATACATGTAGTGCATGATTAATGAGATTTGAGTCAACAAGAAGATTCAATTTTGTCGCCTGGAAAAAGGTAAAACAAGTTAATTCTTCTTAACGGCAGGTTTTTAAAAAAATGTATTCGATTCATCTTTATTGTCGTTCAGAATACAAATACAACGCCAACAAAAAAACAGAGTTAACATCGAGCCAGAAGTGCAAATAATCAGATGAAACGATGTCGCCAAGCAGTTGATTGTGAGACACCTGATATTCAGCTCATGTCTCCGTAGAATCTTTAAAGGTCCCTTCATATATAAGCGCAGCATGGTGGTGCAGTGGGTAGCATTGCTGCCTTACCAGCTCCAGGAATCCCGTTCAATCCAGAATTTACTGTAGGTTACTGTCTCTATGGAGGGTGTTTTTTTTTTTACATCTTCTCCATTCCTATGTGGGTTTCCTCCAGGTTTTCTCATTTCTTCCCACCTTCCAAAACATGCCAGTAGGTAGAACAGCTACGCAAATTTCCCCCTAGGTATGAATGAGTGTGTGTATGGTGCCCTGTGATGGACTGGTGTAGCATTCAGGGCATACTCCCACCTCATGCCCAGTATTCACGGGTTGTCTCTGGATCCACCGTGACCCTGACCAGGATGAAGCCGTTACAGAAGACAAATGAATAAACGAATTATTATTAGGTATAATTCACCAAATAAAGTCAGTCTGTGATAAATTTCTGAACAGAAATTGTACCATTTATTTATTTGAAGAAAAAAAAAAGACGTTCCACCAAATAAGCTCTTGAGGAACCTTTTTGAAGCTGCATATTTGAGGGAAAAAGTACTGTATTAGTGCTACACATCTCTTGATAGCAGTCTTTGTTGTATTTGTGAAATACTGCTGCCAAGCAGCTGATTCTGAGACACTTAATATTGCGTTCATGCTCTGATTAATTTATTCTGCAGGTTTACCTAACAAGTATTGACATTTCTCGACATTTCTTTGGTTCTCACATTGGTAAATAACAGACTCCAGATATACTAACGTCTAATATCATATCTACAGCCAGTTCTGGACCTTTTCTCAGCTCCTTTGGGCAGGAAAGAATGATGCGATGGCACGAGTATCCAACTGAACACATGCTTACGGTCCCCTGATATATTTAAAATTCGCTATCTGGATGTTTTTTTTTTTCTTCTTTGTTTTTCTTTTTCAATTCGCTCGAGTGGTATGCAGAGCCAAAACAATGATGCTTGTGAGCTGCACTGTATTCATTACTTGAGAGGAATATTTGCTCTGAAATGTGATTCTCTGAAAGGTAGATGATATCACACAAGGAATGTTCTTACAGTATATTCACTATGTTTCATATTTGTACAAAAATAACATTCTCTTGTACTATATATGCTGGACTGTTTAAACTTATTACATCAAGTCATATTGATTACACACACACACACACACACACACATATATATACAAAAATATCTATTCAACCTAAAATGGTTATGACCATCATTGTTAGCAGTTTAGTTAGTAGTGTGTCATACAATAGTATACTGTCAGTGTAATAACTGTATAGTGGTTCACGGTTAATTGAGTTTCTCAATGAATATTAGTTTATCATAATCCCAGTCTCATCTCTTGCTGCTAGAATTATTTTACCTCCATAACGACCATCCTTTTGAGCTGTGACGGAAACGAAAAATACTTGAAACCTTGCAAACTGAGTGATCCCACAGTTAGGTATAGAACATTTACTTTTAACATTGGTGCTGGTTAAACTGTCTAATGCATGCTTTAGAACATTGCTCTTGTGTTGTCATTAGCTAAACATAAAACGTCATTGAAAAATTCTTGCTAATATTTGAAAAGTGACATACAGCTGGAAGAGGTTGAGTAGCACATATCACATGCTGTCACAGCACATCTTAAAAGCAGCACGTCTAAAGCCGGAGACTGTATCCAAAGCAGGAGTGATGAGAGAGGAATGGATTCGAGGGTGAAAGTGCATACAGTCGGAAGCAAGAAACAAAATCAGGACATGTCAGTTTGATGATGATGATGATGATGATGATATTTTCTCCACTAAGAATGTACAGTCTGTTTCAGCAGAAGTCCATAGATATGATTATGGCAGTTGTGTGTGTGTGTGTGTGTGTGTGTGTGTGTGTGTGTGTGTGTGTGTGTGCATCCATGAACGTGTATCAGAAAGGGTAAAGCAAGCAAGTGAATATGAGACCTTGACCTGTTCGAGGTCATTTCCTGTCCAGATTCAAGCAAACGCTCGGGTCAAACTGGGTACGAGCAAAACGGCTGCTGCTACCATGGCAACCATCATAACGAGGTTCCAGTCTCCTTCTCGGTCCTAGGATCAACAGGAATAGAAGTTTAATTCAGAGGTGTAATGTCACAAAAATTTCAATTAATTTGTGGTTAAAGATGTGCTAGTGATATTTTTTTTAAAAGCTTTTATTTATGTTAACATCACTGAAATAATTGAGAAGCACTTCAGAGGACACATCTGGTACAGAAAGAAAGGGTTCTCAGTGGATCTTGTGATGGTCAGTGGTTCCATCTGTCATAGGGTTCTACATAGAACCTTTAGGTTCCTCCAGATGCACAAACTGACAAATGTGAGAGGGTTAGATTTAATCTTTTTTATTAAAAGTGTATTTAATTAATATAGAACGTGCATTGGAAAAACTTGGATCAATTTTGGTTTTGGAAGAATGGGTTCTTTGAACAGTTAAGAGTTCTGGGTACCATTTTAGTACTTGTTGTTGACATCCTCCATCCTTTGGTTGCTATAGTTGCTGGGTTGTTGTTTTTTATTTATTTGTTTGGGGTTTTTTTTTTTTCAGAATGGGGTGGGTTGGCTGCACGTGTCTTGGAGGAAGAATATGTTACCCTTCATCCTCCCCAGCTGGGAGCTGTCATATGATAGGGAGAGATGGCTAGGATTGGGGCTTTTTGGATTTCACATCAGGGTGGCACGGTGGTGTAGTGGTTAGCACTGTCACCTCACAGCAAGAAGGTTCTGGGTTCGAGCCCAGTGGCCAATGGGGGCCTTTCTGTGTGGAGTTTGCATGTTCTCCCCGTGTCCGCGTGGGTTTCCTCCGGGTGCTCTGGTTTCCCCCACAGTCCAAAGACATGCAGGTTAGGTTCATTGGTGGCACTCATTTGACTCTAGGTGTGAATATGTATGAATGGTTGTTTGTCTCTGTGTGTCAGCCCTGTGATGATCTGGTGACTTGTCCAGGGTGTACCCCGCCTCTTGCCCATAGTCAGCTGGGATAGGCTCCAGCTTGCCTGCGACCCTGTACAGGATAAGCGGTTACGGATAATGGATTGATGGATTTCACATCATATCATCATTTGCACTCTTGCCAAAACTAACATCTAGCACTCTAGAACAACCAAAGGGCTGTTCTTGTTATCTCTCTGAGACAATATTTTTGTCTAATGTGCATTTAGAACAGAGAACTTTCCTTTGGCACGCCAGAACCATTAACCACTCAAAGAACCCACTGGTTTAAGAGTGAAATTACCAATTTTAGCTCTGATTTTAACTGATGTTTGAAATGACCAGGAATCAGCTGTGTAGTGTGAGACATATAACATGTATGAGACATATCAGGAACAAAGCTGAGCAATATGGTGAAGGTCAATCCACATACTGGGTGGAACCACAATATCGCTCTGGTAACTGCATCACTGCTTTTTAGCCATTCCGTCCATAAATCTCCAATCTCTCCTCCGACATTTAAAAAAAGTCTATTGTTACTTATATGAGTGGTGCAGCAGTTAGTGGTGCTGCCTCACAGCTCCAGGGTCCCTGGGTCGATCCTGAGCTTGGGTTACTGTTTGTGTGGATTGTCTGTATGGGTTCCCTCCTGGTTGTCTGTCGGTTGTCCTCCAACTTAAAAAATGGAGGTGAGAGGATTAGCTGTGTTAAATTTCCCCGGGGTGTGAATGTGCGTGTGTGTGTGTGCATGATGAGCTGTGATGGGTTGGTGTCACATCCAGGCTGCATTCCTACTTCACAGCCAGTGTTCCTGGAATAGGATCTTAATCCATAACCACCCTGACCAGGATAAAACTGTCAGTGAAGATGAATAAATCAACAAAAATAACAACTCCAGGAAATGGCTCAGACTCCTTTTTGGCCACATGATAAACATGGGGGTTTAAGATCAAATGTTGTTTGATGGAGATCTTCCAGGGACACAATTTGTGGCTACAACATAATGTGTGTCCATGAAATACTTAAGTTTGTTGCCTCCTGGGCTCATTATATTCATTTGGTCCACATTATATATTAGTTATTCCACAAAATCGAGTCGTACATGAGCTGACAGCCGACAAGGCACATAGCCCCAAGTCGGCTAGAAGTCATGTACGACTCGATTTCGTGGAATAAATGTTTTATTCTATCCACATTCCCTAGATTTTGAGAAACAGAGCAATTTTTTTCAAATTTGATAAATAAAAACTTCATACAAAAAGTCCGACAAAATCATATTATTTCATATACAACCCCGATTCCAAAAAAGTTGGGACAAAGTACAAATTGTAAATAAAAATGGAATGCAATAATTTACAAATCTCAAAAACTGATATTGTATTCACAGTAGAACATAGACAACATATCAAATGTCGAAAGTGAGACATTTTGAAATTTCATGCCAAATATTGGCTCATTTGAAATTTCATGACAGCAACACATCTCAAAAAAGTTGGGACAGGGGCAATAAGAGACTGGAAAAGTTAAAGGTACAAAAAAGGAACAGCTGGAGGACCAAATTGCAACTCATTAGGTCAATTGGCAATAGGTCATTAACATGACTGGGTATAAAAAGAGCATCTTGGAGTGGCAGCGGCTCTCAGAAGTAAAGATGGGAAGAGGATCACCAATCCCCCTAATTCTGCGCCGACAAATAGTGGAGCAATATCAGAAAGGAGTTCGGCAGTGTAAAATTGCAAAGAGTTTGAACATATCATCATCTACAGTGCATAATATCATCAAAAGATTCAGAGAATCTGGAAGAATCTCTGTGCGTAAGGGTCAAGGCCGGAAAACCATACTGGGTGCCTGTGATCTTCGGGCCCTTAGACGGCACTGCATCACATACAGGCATGCTTCTGTATTGGAAATCACAAAATGGGCTCAGGAATATTTCCAGAGAACATTATCTGTGAACACAATTCACCGTGCTTTCCGCCGTTGCCAGCTAAAACTCCATAGTTCAAAGAAGAAGCCGTATCTAAACATGATCCAGAAGCGCAGACGTCTTCTCTGGGCCAAGGCTCATTTAAAATGGACTGTGGCAAAGTGGAAAACTGTTCTGTGGTCAGATGAATCAAAATTTGAAGTTCTTTATGGAAATCAGGGACGCCGTGTCATTCGGACTAAAGAGAAGAAGGACGACCCAAGTTGTTATCAGCGCTCAGTTCAGAAGCCTGCATCTCTGATGGTATGGGGTTGCATTAGTGCGTGTGGCATGGGCAGCTTACACATCTGGAAAGACACCATCAATGCTGAAAGGTATATCCAGGTTCTAGAGCAACATATGCTCCCATCCAGACGACGTCTCTTTCAGGGAAGACCTTGCATTTTCCAACATGACAATGCCAAACCACATACTGCATCAATTACAGCATCATGGCTGCGTAGAAGAAGGGTCCGGGTACTGAACTGGCCAGCCTGCAGTCCAGATCTTTCACCCATAGAAAACATTTGGGGCATCATAAAATGGAAGATACGACAAAAAAGACCGAAGACAGCTGAGCAACTAGAATCCTACATTAGACAAGAATGGGTTAACATTCCTATCCCTAAACTTGAGCAACTTGTCTCCTCAGTCCCCAGACGTTTACAGACTGTTGTAAAGAGAAAAGGGGATGTCTCACAGTGGGAAACATGGCCTTGTCCCAACTTTTTTGAGATGTGTTGTCTCATCTCATTATCTCTAGCCGCTTTATCCTGTTCTACAGGGTCACAGGGAAGCTGGAGCCTATCCCAGCTGACTACGGGCGAAAGGCGGGGTACACCCTGGACAAGTCGCCAGGTCATCACAGGGCTGACACATAGACACAGACAACCATTCACACTCACATTCACACCTACGGTCAATTTAGAGTCACCAGTTAACCTAACCTGCATGTCTTTGGACTGTGGGGGAAACCGGAGCACCCGGAGGAAACCCACGTGGACACGGGGAGAACATGCAAACTCCGCACAGAAAGGCCCTCGCCGGCCACGGGGCTCGAACCCGGACCTTCTTGCTGTGAGGCGACAGCGCTAACCACTACACCACCGTGCCGCCCGAGATGTGTTGTTGTCATGAAATTTAAAATCACCTAATTTTTCTCTTTAAATGATACATTTTCTCAGTTTAAACATTTGATATGTCATCTATGTTCTATTCTGAATAAAATATGGAATTTTGAAACTTCCACATCATTGCATTCCGTTTTTATTTACAATTTGTACTTTGTCCCAACTTTTTTGGAATCGGGGTTGTACATTTCCACTTAGAATGTAAACAAACCGGTGGAATGACAGGAGCAATTTGTGAAAAATGCGATAATAATTATTATTGAAAAATAAAAAAGTTCTTATCATCAAATATTTTTATTCCATATTTTATTGCGCTTTTTTTTTTTTGCATTTTTTGGGGGTTTTGTTTTCGAGTAGAGTTTTTATTTCGTCCTTGGTTGGTTCAGCAGCACGCTCCGCCATTTTGTTTTTTTTCTACTCACGGTATATGAGCTGATATCCTAGTAGTCGAGTAGCCAATCAGAGCATGCGATTGCTCATATCCAGTAAATGTGGATAGAATAGGTCGCCTCAGAACCTCTGTCATTTTAAACAGGTACGTTTACATTCAGATTGAAGCTCAGGATTTCAAACTGAAGGCGAAGGTGATGCTCTTTTCGAAATAAAGACTCTGTTGACTCAGCAAACACTCTTCACAATGTGTGGACTCAAAGAGCTAAATATATTCTTCCCTTTGTGACCTGCAGAGACGTACACAGCTGCGATCAATGACCTAGTAATGACTATAAACAGTGTTTTTCTCCCACTCTGTGTGTGTGTGTGTGTGTGTGTGTTCTGCCCTCTGTGATGTTTAAGTTTGGCCCAGGCTGCTCAGTAATGTCAAAATATGAGTTGTGTCACCTTTTTGACAAGACTGCTGATCTCTACAGGTCTCGGGGTGAATGTGACATGCACACCATTACTTCTCACCGAGTGTGGCAACTACACTGCATGAAAACTAAACCTCTAATACATTCATAAATCTCCGTTCCTGATTGTTTTAAGCACAGAGTTTAAGCTATAGCATAATGATCGTGATCAGAGTTCACCACTGGTTCAGGCTCAGGTCACTGTTTGAAAAGTTTCCATTTTGGTTTATATATTCAGCACAGGTTTTAGCCGTATGAAGCCAGAATGGTTTGAGGCAAGATATGTCTGTCCGCTATGATTTTGTCACATAAAACACTAAAGTGAGCTCAGCGGGGGAGCAAAAGGAAAAGCAGCAGGAAGATTTCCATGCTGAATAAGTGGCTAAGTTCCACAGTGCTAAAACATAAACATAAGCCATTTAACTGATTATTGCTAGAAATATTTTAAGGTTATAGTTCAGATACAGAAATTAAGGCCAAATATGGAAACTTTTTTTCCAAATCTAATTCAACTCTGCTAGGGCTGGGTAAAAAAATAGATTTAATCGATTTTGGATCGATTTCATTTAAATTCCGCACTATCGATTCACAGGGCATGAGATCGAGGTTTTTTTTTTTTTTTCCCACAACACAATCTCGTTAGCCTAGTAAACTAGACCCACCTGCCTAGCGGCCAAAAATATTTTTGCCTAGCGAGTGGGTCTAGCCTCGCACCATATAAACAAAAACACCCCGGGCATCAAATCGTGCCTGCCAATCACAACGCAAGGTTTTTGTTTGGATTCTTTGGGCGGGCTTTTGCAGGAGTGACGACAAAGCTGCGCGACGCTGGAGAAAGCGCAACAGGAAAGATGGCTACGGCTAGTGCACAGCGCGCGTTTGATTCCGCTTTGGAATCAGTTTTAGAAGAATTAGACTTGGAGTTTTCGTTGAAACATGAGCAGGAAGAGGCTCTCCGCTCATTCCTTTTCAAGAAGGACGTTTCGCTATTTTGCCGACCGGCTATGGCAAAAGTCTGATCTACCAGCTAGCTCCGCTCATAGCCAAAAGGATGGGGCTAGTTTGTGCAGTACGAAGAATTAATAAACAGCTTTGAAACATTTTTTGATTGTTTCTTATTTTCCCCGTTATTTTAAATTTAAGGGAAATTATTTCACCAAACACCACTAAATAAAAACTCTCAAAAACAGTTTAAGCAAACCCTTGAAAAACACTTGGAAAAAAAATGAGTGTATGTGGTACAGACTCCAAACTTGTGGTCATTATCTCCAAACTTCTTAATATCTAGAACCTGTTTATTAATTAATACGCATTTTGAAAAATTATTTATTTCAAGGTCTCCCCCACTGCTTTCTGTCGCTCTGACTACGTCACAGTCACTGTTGCACTGATTGGTCAGAGCGTTGGCCTATACGCACAGAGACAGTTTGAAAGACAGCGGTTTGTTCCGCCTACCCCCTTCAGAAATGTCTACGGATCGAGGCCAGACTAAATATTCACATTTAGTCTGGCTTGCCAGGCTACAATCTCGTGTGTTGTGTGATTTTCCTCCCTCAGCCGTCTCGTGCGTGATGACGCAGCTGCGCAGTCGTACGTCGTGACGTTCAAGCACGCACACAAAATGGCTGAGGCCAGAGCCATGGCTGAGGCAGGGAAAACACCGCTCGGCAAGCTGTCCCAAATGAAATCTGACGTGTGGGATCATTTCAAATTTAAAACGACAAAGGACGAAGAGCTTGATAAAACCAAGGTAGTTTGCAAGATATGCCAAGCAGAGCTCAGTTATTGTAGGAATACTACAAACCTCAGAAACCACCTGACAAGGTACCACACTACGCTAACCTTAGCTTCCGACAACAAGCCGCCCGGAGCAAAACAAAAGAAACTGAAGGACCTGCTGGCATTACCATCAGAGTCTCCGCGGGCCATAAAGATAACAGAGGCCATCGCAACTTTTGTTTGCAGAGATTTACGCCCATACTCGGTAGTGGAAAATGAAGGATTCAGGTACTCGAACCACACTACGTTATGGTGCAACGTAAACATCTGACTGAAACTGTGATACCCATGATGTATACATCTGTGAAAGACACGATACGAATGAAAATGCAGTCAGCAAACAGAGTCGCTATCACGTGTGACACCTGGACATCGCTGTCAACGCAGTCCTATCGGAGAGGGTGTTTTCCACTGCGGGTGATATTGTCACTGCCAAAAGGAGCTGCATCACCCCAGAACACGTCAATGAGCTCCTTTTCCTCAACAAGAATCTCTCAGTCTCTTAAGTGTGACAGTTTAAGTTTACTGTCTTCGTTTTGTTAATATTAATACTTTTAATATTTTTTGTTAATATTTTTTCACTTAAACAATACAACTTGCTGCAACGTTCATTTGCACTTTTTACATTTGCACTTTTATTTGCACTTTTTTAATGACAGGAAGATAAGACAGTTTTGTTTACAGTTACGTGTGAACTGTCAAATTTACAAAATAAAGACGTGTATTTTGCAACGTATTGTATGGAGATATTTTCATTATTTAAGAGCAGATTGAATTGATTCAGATTAATCACGATTCAATTCGATTCGATTCAATCAATTTAAAACCCTAAGAATCAAAATCGAATCGATCTAGGAAATTGACTGTGATACCCAGCCCTAAACTCTGCTATTGCTGGGTTTCACGTGACGTCACGTCCGCCTCATTAGTTACTCAAAACTTTAGCTGGTGGTCTACCAAAGCTCAGTTGACAAAGCGTTTGTATGGAGAAGGTGCATCGCTCGCATGAAAAATGCCTTACGCTTACGTTGTTTTAGGTTGTTCGAATGGATCAAACCGTGAAACTGATAAAAGTTTCTTCCATGAACTCATTAAAAAGGGTGAACGAACACAGGATTTCGCAAAAAGACGTCGAGAAAGGTGGCTTTTGAACCTCTGACTGAAATCGAAGGGAGCCGAGTCGAAGCATGCTCGAGTTTGCAGTGATCACTTGGTGAAAGGTTTGTATTTCCCTCTCAGCTCTGTCCTTAGTGTTTTCCAAGTACTTTTCTTGCTACGTGTCTTATTTTACGGTACTTTTTTTAGTCACGAAGCACTAAAGTCCCCAGTTGTTTCTTTGTTTACTCCTCACAAAGTCCATATGCATGAAGGTCGCGACAAAATTCTTCCCCAGCCGTACAGTTACAATGCGCCGTGATCACGTCTCCGTCTTGTTTAACTAAGATCCAGGTCTTAGTGACTTGATAGCGAGGTCCTTTACCCAGCCACATACAAAAAGGTTGTAAGCCTCCATACTCTTCCACGCTTTCATCTGTTTTGCGGTGTAGAAGGACGTCTGCAACACCAGATAGTTCGAGATGTCGGGGAACTCGACTGAAGGGTAGTTTTCGAGATCGTATGACAAATCCTTCCTTCCCAGACTGTAGGGGTTGATTCCATTGCACATAGCAATCCTCTGAATATATCTAAAGCGAGCAGTGGCTTCTAGATTACGAGCGTACTCTGATAAATTATCGTTAGTTGTTTGCACTACGGCAGCCGTTTAGACCACCTGCTATTTCACTTCCAGTAAAACCGCTAAGAAAAGTCACGTGACTGAAACCCAGCAATTAGCTACACCGTATCAAAATCTAAAATCTTCAGCGAGTTCATTGTAAAGGTGAAGGCCTTTTCTTTAATACATTAAGGCTACATTTTTGTGGGTTCGTACTGCAGGCATCTTCGTCTTATAAAAATCTTTCATCATATCATGTGGAGATTGTGAGATTGAACACTGACAATGCCACGGTATACTCTCCCTGTACTGCTGATCATAGTGAAACGAGATGCTCAGCCAATCCTGGCATCTGTGAGTTTGTGTATGTGGAAGAGGGCAGATAGCGATTTCCTCTGAGTGTGCTACACCGCCCTGTGCTGCAGCAAGAGCAGCAGTTACAATTGGATGTCTTCACATATCTTGGAGAAAGCACGTGTTAGCCTTCACCCTTGCTATTTGGTAGCTGGTGCATGATAGAGGAGAGCTTGTTGGTGGGTGGAAATTGACAGGTGACCAAATTGGAAAGAAAAGGCTGGAAACCACCAAAAAAGAAAAGAAAAAAGTTCCTGTACACATCTAGAACCAATAAGTCACTAAATCTCTTTCTAGTCATTGCGAAGACTTGAAGTCCCAAATTTTGAGCTCATGGAAGGTAACCTGATGAAGGGAATTATAAAAAGGGATGGGACTAGAATGAATTATACATAGAATAGATCTATGTATAGAAGTTCTATATCAAACATCAACAACAGAAGGTTTTCCTTTTTACAAAATTTTGTAGAAATGTCAAAAACTACAACCATTAAAGGTGCCCTTCCACCAAAAACGTTTAATACTGGCTGTTTTTGAAATACCATAGTTCACTCCGAGTTGCATATGCATGCTGCGTGTGAAAATGTAATTCTACTCCCATTCCCTGTATTAGCTTATGAAAGAAAATAGTCGGAAAAGCGAGCGAATCTGAAAAAGCCCTACGAACTTACGTCACTTTGAAAATTAGTATTCATGGCCTCACCCACCTTGGCTTGTGACCGCCCGCAGGAAGAAAGTTCGGATTTAAGCACGAAGAGAGATAGCAGAGCCCATCTCGTCAGTAGCTAATGAAGAGGCCCTAACAGCAAGTTGAAAACATGGCTGAACAAGTTCGTGCCTGTATTATTTGTGGCAGTAACACATCAACGTTGCATTTCTTGCCCAAGATAGAAGAGCTGAAGAAGAAATGGTTGGAATTTATCTTTGGAACACCACCAGCGAAGTATAATGCAGCGTTAGTACTGTGTTCTGATCATTTCAACCACAGTGACTTTTCAAACTTCGGTGCCTTCAGTAGTGGTTTTGCTTCGAGGTTGTTTTTAATACCTGGATCTGTACCATCGAGACGATCGACCACCAGCTCACAAGCTGTAAGTAAAACATGAACTTTTTGTTCGAAGGTTTTTGTTACAAAATAGCATGTTCATATTCTCCACGTTAGCATGGATGACATGGTCACAAGCTAGGCAGGGATGAGAGTTTTCCGCTTTTTCTGAGTAAAAAATGACCTTTTTATATTATGCCAAATCCATTGAGAATTTTTTTTTTATTAATTTCGGGGGGTTGGGGTATGTTCCTTCATGCTGTTCAAACTTTATTAACTCCAACGATGTTTACACATTATTTCTAAGTCGCCATTTTTAGTCTCGTTTAAATCTCGTTGAATGTGATATAAAATTCGTGTTATCTACGTTGTTATTGGTCAAAACATCGATGTCGAGACCATAATAGCCAATCAAAACAGTTTTTACAAAGACACCCACATCCGCTTGTTCCGACCCACTGGAGGTAGCGTCACAGTGCTGTTAGCCAATCAGAGGTAACGCGTTTACTGATTGCTGTTAGCCAATCAGAGGTAACATGTTTACATGTCATGAATATTAATGAGTAAGAGCTGAAATCCTGTCGTTCTCCCACCACCCGCTCCTCCAGCAAACTAGAACAGCCTGAAACAGGAGAACCACAGCATTTTTTCACCAAAACCGGCTCACAGGGCATTCATTCATACTAGAGACCACCGCACAATTAATGAAAAAACGATGCAATGAGACCTTTAACCATGCAGCGAATATTTCAGGAACCCTTAAAGGGTACAGGATAGAGTATTGCGCACTTAGAAATAAAATCCTCAGGTCCTCAACAGTTCTAGTCATCTTAAATGGGCCTACTTGAAACCTCCTCTGAAAGAGAACCTCTGGTGTGGACTTTCACACAGTTTCCCAACAGATCAAACCAAAGACTCTGTTGGGGTTATTCTGAGAGTGCAGTTTTATTTATCTATTCTGTAGATTTTTATATTGATTTTGTGAATTATACGAGCTTCCAGGTGAAACCATGCGGCACATTTATTAGCCACAGCGGAGTTCTTTATTCCTTTATGTAAGCGTACACAGCCAGCAGGTAGTAAGAAATGGGCCACAACTTTTCACTTCCAGTCAGGAAAATAGCATTTTGGCTGTGGATCTATGCCAATCACCTCTTAGTCTTGAGATTCAGGAATGTTAGCGCAATTTTAGATGCCTGAGTGCAAACAGGAACAAGAAGGTTTATGCCTAACAAATTAGCAATGTGCTGGACCAAAAATGAATAAATAAAAATAAAAAATTAGAGCCCCTGTGTTTAATACAGCACATCTGTGATATACACCGATCAGCCATAACATTAAAAACACTGACAGGTGAAGTGAATAACATTCATTATCTCATTACAATGGCACCTGTCAAGGGGCGGGATATATTAGGCAGCAAAAGAACAGTCAGTTTTGAAGTCGATGTGTTGGAAGCAGGAAAAATGGGCAAACGTAAGGATCTGAGTGACTTTGACAAGGGCCAAATTGTGATGGCTAGATGACTGGGTTTGAGCATCTCCAAAATGGCACCTCTTGTGGGGTGTTCCTGGTATGCAGTAGTTAGTACCTACCGAAAGTGGTCCAAGGAAGGACAACAGGGTCATGGGTGTCGAAGATTCCTTGATTCACATGGGGCATGAAGGCTAGTCCATATGGTCCAATCCCACAGAAGAGCTACTATAGATGACTTGCAACCACGTGATCAAAATGTGCTATGTCATGCGCGTCCACCATGATGGCGCCATTACATACAAAGCCACTAGGACGGCAGCCGCTGAAAGCATGTCTGTAAACAATGCTGAATTTTCTCAGCATTACCACGATTTGAACACTCGAGCGAAGATTCTATACAAAGAGAAGATAGATTATGTGTAGTTTTGACCCATATTATTTTAAAAAGTCAGACTTTTCTGAGGCGGCACGGTGGTGTAGTGGTTAGTGCTGTCGCCTCACAGCAAGAAGGTCCTGGGTTCAAGCCCCGGGGCTGGCGAGGGCCTTTCTGTGTGGAGTTTGCATGTTCTCCCCGTGTCCACGTGGGTTTCCTCTGGGTGCTCTGGTTTCCCCCACAGTCCAAAGACATGCAGGTTAGGTTAACTGGTGACTCTAAATTGACTGTAGGTGTGAATGGTTGTCTGTGTCTATGTGTCAGCCCTGTGATGACCTGGCGACTTGTCCAGGGTGTACCCCGCCTTTTGCCCATAGTCAGCTGGGATAGGCTCCAGCTTGCCTGCGACCCTGTAGAAGGATAAAGTGGCTAGAGATGATGAGATGAATGAGACTTTTCTGAAGATGTGGTGTGGCCATGTGGTGCAAGGACAACAATCTCCGTCTGAACGTGGAGAAGACGAAGGAGATTGTTGTGGACTTCAGGAGAGAGCACACCCAGCATGCTCCACTATCTATCGACGGTGCTGCAGTGGAGAGGGTGAGCAGCACCAAGTTTCTGGGTGTGCACATCTCTGAAGACCTGTCCTGGAGCAACAACACCGCATCACTGGCCAAAAAAGCCCAACAGCGTCTGTGCTTCCTCCGCAAACTGAGGAGAGCAAGAGCCCCGGCCCCCATCATGCACACTTTTTACAGAGGCACCATCGAGAACATCCTGACCAGCTGCATCACCGTGTGGTACGGTGCCTGCACCGTGTCCTGCTGCAAGTCTCTGCAGCGCATCATGAGAGCAAGAGGATCATTGGTGTCTCTCTCCCTTCTCTAACGGATATTTATAACTCCCGCCTCACCCGCAAAGCCATCAGGATTGCAGGTGACCCCACCCACCCATCTCACAGCCTCTTCAGCCTGCTGCCGTCAGGGAGGAGACTGCGGAGTCTCCGGGCCAAAACCAGCAGGCTCAAGAACAGTTTCTTTCACCAGGCAGTCAGGAGGCTCAACTCCCTCCCTGTTCTGCCCCTCCTCCCCCCTCTGCCCCCTGCCACAGATTCTGCCCGCACACACCCCTGCCCCGCCTTCAGCATCTGACATGTCATCTTCACAGTTTCCCCCCCCCAACACACACACACACACACATCTCATCGTTCATTAACACACTGAACTCAGGGACCGCACATCTCACTTTACCTCGCTCATTTGCACTATTCCGCACTACCTCATCTTAACAGCTGCTAGTTTGTTTATTCTGCTTATTTCATGTTTCTTGTTTACCTGCTATACCTCAAGTGTCCTTGACTGTTTGGTTATTTGAACCAATTTGTGTGTGTGTGTGTGTGTGTGTGTGTGTGTGTGTGTGTGTGTGTGTGTGTGTGTGTGTTTAGTCTACGTCTAGTTCATATCTAGAGTGTTTATACTGTTTATATTGTCTGTTTGAGTGTTTAGTCTGTGTGTAGTTCTTATCTAGTGTTTATACTGTTTATTTATACTGTTTATATTGTTTGAGTGTTTAGTCTATGTCTAGTTCCTATCTAGAGTGTTTATACTGTTTATATTGTTTTTTTCAATTATTCTATTTTTATTTATTGCATTGCCTGTTTGCACCGTGGGTCAGAGAGGACTGATATTTCATCTGTGCTGTATGTCGAGCATGTATAGCATATTTGACAATAAAGTTGACTTGACTTGACTTGACTTGAAGATAACACACTTCTACAGACCATCGAGTACTCAGATATTGCGTTCTATCAGATTTGGCTGCCGAAGAATCAAGTCCGGCCTTGGACGAAACATAGCCCATTTTCTGAGTGGGTGCCCAGTCTGGATTGTTTCTATCGTATAATTTTGCTGGCGCTCCTAGAAGCAAAATGCTAATACACATGTTAAAATTATAACAACGACCGAGTGAACCACGACAAGAGAGAACGCTCATTTTATCGCAAAATTCTAGCAACACAAAATAAAATTCTTCCATGATATTATCGAGGAAGCTTTTGAATCTCACCTGAGATAAAATGAATCCGAACGTGCCACGGTCACAAGTACTGTTGTGACCACAACCGTATATAGCATAAAAATATGGCATTGCTAAAAGAATGCTTAAAGCAGTGGAAAAACAAAGAGAGTTGTGCACGCATGACTGTTTTGTATGGAACGTTGCTTGATCCCCATTTGTATATCCACCAACATGGCCGACATCCGGGTTTCAATTTTGCTTTGACGTCACTTGCAAGTCAAGGATACCACAGAAAGGTGTCAGAATTGGATCATATGGGCTAGCCTTTGTGCCCCATATGAATCAATGAGCCTTTGACACTCATGACCCTGTCACCGGTTCACTGGTTGTCCTTCTTTGGATCACTTTTGGTAGGTACTAACCACTGCATACCGGGAACACCCCACATGATGTGCCATTTTGGAGATGCTCAGACCCAGTCATCTAGCCATCACAATTTGGCCCTTGTCGAAGTCACTCAGATCTTTACACTTGCCCATTTTTCCTGCTTCCAACACATCAACTTCAAGAATTTACTGTTCTCATGCTGTCTAATATATCCCACCCCTTGACAGGTGCCACTGTAATGAGATAATCAATCAGTGTTGTCAGTGGTCATAATGTTATAGCTGATCAGTGGATGCGTGTCAGCCAGGGAAAACCTGTCAGATGGTGAAATTTTGGTAGAAATCTTTATACATTTCTGAAAACTACATACTTTTCTGTGTGAACCAAAACATGTTTCTTTTTTGTATGCAAGTTCAAACTCCAATCAGTGAAAAAGGGAGACAGTAACATTTAAATATTTCATTCGATGGTGCAGGAGCAGCACAGACATTTTGACATCCAGTATATGATTACAAACTGAATTGATTAGACTTTTGTCCTCATACAGTTCTGTGCAAAAGTCACATGTCAGTATCGCAAAAGTCAATATTTGGTGTGGCAACACTGATTTTTTTTTTTATCTAAAATGTTTTTGTACTGACTTAATAAAGCAGAAGCCATAAAATAAAAATCTCATCTCATTATCTCTAGCCGCTTTATCCTTCTGCAGGGTCGCGGGTAAGCTGGAGCCTATCCCAGCTGACTACGGGCGAAAGGCGGGGTACACCCTGGACAAGTCTCCAGGTCATCACAGGGCTAAAATAAACATTGATGACAAAAATACAATGCCGAAGACTTTAGCTCAGTGCTGTATCTGTCCAACAAATTGATCAAATCATGACATTCACTGTGTGAGGAAATCACACTTAGCGATTTAGGTTTTGGACCTTTTTTTGGCAGACTGCTGTTTTTACTCGCATATTTATGAAACTGGCTCCTTACCCAGCATGAGGATTGTGTGAAGAAAGCCAAAGCGAGATTAAAGGTCCATAAAACTCAACTCCATGTCTTTTATTTGGTGAAATGTGTTCATGGCTTCTTAAATATGAAATGTCAAAGTATATTATAAAACAATTTCACTCAATATATTTTTTTAGCAAATTCTTGACCTTTTGACTGTTTGCCAGAATGCAGGCACAGCAACATCGGATAGGTTTTCCCAGACTGCTGCATACGCTCAGAATGGTTGTGAAACAATGTGCACATCCATAAAAATTCAACATTTATGCTGCGATAATGCTGATCATCCATTATTATCTAAACATCTCTCATTTCTTCAGTTTGTGAGCCCAGAAGTCAAACTGAGATGATCATAGAGAAAGAAAAGGCAAAGTGCCGTACCTTTCCCACTTTAGGACAAGAGCTCCATCCAGCAGCACCATATCAGCGCCATTATTACAACCATTCCTATGAAGGGTATGGAGAGAACAGGGGACTCAGATGGAGGACAGGAATTCTGAGAGGGGGGAAAAAAAACACAAAAAGATCGGAGGGACGGATGAGGGGAGGAAGAGGGAACGGAGGAGATGGTGAGAGAAGGAAAAAATGAGGTGAGAAACAGCATGCATGATATAAAACGTAAAAAAAAAAATCCAACATGAACATGAGGGTTTACAACATATACAAAATGTGCATGTAATTATATATATAATGTGTGCAGAGAGAGGGAATGAGGAGGAGATGGATAAACCAGATAGAGAGATAGATAGAAATACACAGACAGACAGAGAAGCAGGTCAATAGACAGACAGACAGAAGCAGACAGACAGATAGTCAGTCAGTCAGTCAGTGACAGACAGACAGAGACACAAACAGATAGATAGACAGTCAGTGACAGACAGACAGACAGACAGACAGATAGATAGATAGTGACAGACAGACAGTCAATGATAGAAGACAGATAGAAACAGACAGACAGATAGACAGTCACGCAGACAGATCGATAGTCAGTCAGTGACAGACAGAAACAGATAGATAGATAGATAGATAGATAGATAGATAGATAGATAGATAGATAGATAGATAGATAGATAGATAGATAGATAGATAGATAGTCAGTAACAGACAGACAGTCAGTGATAGACAGAGAGATAGAAACAGACAGACAGTCACACAGGCAGACAGATCAATTGATAGCCAGTCAGTCAGTGACAGACAGACAGACAGACAGACAGACAGACAGACAGATAGATAGATAGATAGATAGATAGATAGATAGATAGATAGATAGATAGATAGATAGATAGGCAAGTTTATAAGGAAACAGTAAATTAATTCAGAATTTGATATTGCACAGTGTGTGTGTGTGTGTGTGTGTGTGTGTGTGTGTGTGTGTGTGTGTGTGGTGATTGCAGGACGTATGGTCACACAGTGGTTAGAAAGCAACAAAAGGAAGCAATGGCAGACCACAGGAAAGGGAGAACAGAAAAAAAAACACTGCTATTAGAACATGCCAATGATGGTTAAATTACAAGACGAAGACCTCACACTCATACCATCAATCATTTCAGGTCAAAGGCCATTTAAAGGTCTTTGTCCACACTGTATCATCAGTACATGCGAGCACAGGAACCCCACAGTGTAAGTGAGCTAAACATGACAGCACTATGGAGGGCGAGTGAGTGATGTGACACAAAGTACTCAGACTGGACAGACAAAATATCTTTCATGGGATTACATACAGAACGTAAAAATCGGGAATCTGATCCGATTTAAGGAATTCAATTAGTGCCCATTATTTTAGTGCACATTGGTACACAAGCATTAGTATGGCCCAGGAAAGCGAGTTATCGCATTTGATTTAAGTTAAGTTTGTTATAAGAGCGCTTAGGTTTATTAGACTATTAGATCACACACATGGGGACACACTGATAGACAACATAAAGCCCAGCATCAATATATCCAAGAGGAAATCTCTGGGCTTCCACATTTTCATTTGAGTGCAAAAGTTAGGGCACCCTAATGACAAAAATCAAAAGACAAGGAAATTGTGTTTCACAATCAAATAGGGTATATTAAGATATTGATGGTAAAAGTCACAAACATATTTTCTGGGACGAAATACAGGATTAAAAAGGGAAATTAAATCAATGGTTAGATCAAGACACAAGCATTAGTAAGTATTTATTGAGGATATTATTAGACTGTTAAAGCACACACAAGGGACAAGTTTAGACAGAAAACATAAAGCCCAGGATCAATGTGTGTGAGAAGGTGACCAGCTGATCAAGCTGAGACACACACACTTAACCAATGATGAAGTGATCTGAACAACATGGACGCTGGGAGACAGAGTCTTCAATGATGACTGTTATCGCAAGCGTACAAATAGACGCATGTTAGCATTGAATATCGCATTGAATAAATTTTAGCCTAAGCAAGTAAAATTTATGATCCCTTAATGAACTACATCTAAACTAGGAGGTGAATTATATTACTATTAACCATTCACCAGGTTTCAAGTACTTACCTGGGCCTTTCTTCCTGACAGCCTATCAAGCTCCGCCCTACAGTGCTGTAGCTCCGCTTCTAGCTCGGCCCGTTCCTTCTGACTGCTCTCGTAAAGTCCTTGCAGCTCAAGAAGTTCTCCTTTTAACCCCTCACACTGAGAAAGAAAGACAGGGGGAGGTTTAAGCAGTCATGAGATAGAGAGTACTTTAAACCACAGGGGGTACAAACTTTTGGTGGCTGTATCATACCTCTCTCTGGACCTGGGATGCTCGCTCCTCAGCCTGTTTCAGCTGGTCTCGGAGAGTGAACACCTCAGAAAGCTCTTCAGTCCTCTCCTCAGGATTCACAGCTTTGTCCTCGCTCGAGTTCTTCTGGAGACACGAGTCCACCTGATGACTCATCTGTTCCGTCTGTAATATGCTCATGTAGACTTCGGCCTTCGCTACCTGCTCCTCGTCTACCTTCTGACCGTCCTGCTCTTCTCTAAACGCAGAGAAAAAGAAGCAGTGGAGCAGCTGTGCTAGATGGTTAAAGAGTGCGGTAACTGGTTGTGGAAAATGTGATCATACACAAAAACCCAATTTATATTTAAAAAAGGTTAAGATTAGGGTTAGTGTAGGGGGCGTCATGGCTCAGGTGGATAAGGCGCCATACCATAAATCCGGGGTGACCAACATCTGCCAACATTGTCAAAAGACGCGCAATGTCATGGTATGGGGTTGTGTCAGTGCCCTTGGCAAAGATAACTTACACTTCTGTGATGGAGCATTAATGCAGAAGTGGACACTGAAATTTTGGAGCCACATGTGCTGCCTTCAAGACGACATTGTTTCCAGGGAGATTTCAACAAGACAATGCAAAACCACATTCTGTACACATTACAAAGGCATGGCTGTGGAAGAAGAGGGTGTGTCCCTTCTGTCCCCAATGGAGAATGTGTGGAAAATTTTGAAAGGAAAAATATGACAACGAAAACCTGTACTGTTGCACACCTTAAGACCTGTTTGCAGGAAGAATGGGACAAAATAACGCCTAAGTGTTGTAAGAAGGAATGGCAACATTACAAAGTGGTAACTGCTTTACCATCACAACTTTTTCTGAAATGTGTTGCAAGAATCACAATTGAAATCAGTGTTTATTTTTAAAAAAATTAATGAGGTAAACTGTCAAATAATGTGCTGTTGTATTGTTTTGAGTGCAATACAGGTCAAAAATTATTAACAAAACACTGTTTCAGTATCAATTTAAACTTATCGTCTCAACTTTATTCTCATTTGCGGTTGTACAGGGAAGCCATTAGCTAGCTGAGTGAGCTAGACTAACTGGAGTTTTACAGTGTAAAACTTACTTACGTTGTTTAACTTTAATGTTCAATATTACACAGAAGAAAAATAAATTCCTGCTACAGCCGATATGTTACGCTTAAAGGGATAGTTCGGGATTTTTGACATGAATCTGTATGGCATCCCCATCAATAGTGTCGTGCAAACACACTGACTTACCCCTGACAGCATCCTGTGAGTCCAGTTCTTGTCCAGTTTTGGTCCAGACGAAAGTAGTCCGGCAAGTTTGTTGGGGTCACGAAAGTAAAACGTTTTTCGTCTCAAAACAGTATGTGTTCAAAAGAGTGATATATTTGCATCACAAAACCGTCGTCAAATAAAAAGTCAGACCTCGAAATCGCTTGGCACTATTTTCTCTCCCTTCTTATCACTGCGCGCTGCCGCCAGGTGACAGCGAAACGCAGACCCACTAAGCTGGTGGGAGACCAAGGCTGCACTCTATCCACGGCTTACACACGTGATGGCACGGAGGATGTGTATAGTGGCAGCATCTGTCCCCCCAGAGAGGATCTTTTCAAAAGCAGGACAGATTATAACAGAGGAGAAATAGAATCAGAATTAACTAGTTAATTGCAGCAATTAAAGGAATAGGTAGGAAAAGGAAGGCGCAAAGACACCGCGCAGCGCCTGAAAACGGGTTTTCAGGCACTGCGCACCCGTTTTCAGGCGCTGCGCGGTGTCTTTGCGCCTGCAGCGGTGCTTTGCCTGTGCTGTGGCTGAAAATAGTTCCAGATATAAATTGGTCTAGTAAATCCCTTTGTGTTAATTTGCATTGATATGTGTACTCGATGTGACTGTACAAGTCATGAGAAATAATTATAAACAATCTCGAGTTATTTAATTCACTTTTGTAACGACAATGCTAGCTGGACATGCCTGATTACAGTGACTACGCTAAGCTAAGCTAACCGGGGCGTTTATAGATCAGGACAATGGCTGGGTCGGCTACAAAACGCTTTTGCTCACTCATCCAACTCTAGGGACTGCAGGGACTGACTCAATTTCATCTGGGGGTGGCGTATTCCTTTAAATCAAAAATAAAATCTCAGGAGCCGTTTGGGAGCCGAAAGAGCCGGCTCCTTATAGTAAGAAGAGCCAAAAGAGCCGGCTCCCGAAAAAGAGCCGAAATTCCCATCACTAGTAAACAATGAATGAAACAGCCGTGGCTGTCACCTGGCGGCAGCGCGCAGTGATAAGAAGGGAGAGAAAATAGTGCCAAGCGATTTCGAGGTCTGACTTTTTATTTGACAACGGTTTTGTGATACAAATATATCACTCTTTTGAACACATACTGTTTTGAAATGAAAAACGTTTTACTTTCGTGACCCCAACAAACTTGCCAGACTACTTTCGTCTGGACCAAAACTGGACAAGAACTGGACTCACAGGATGCTGTCAGGGGCAAGTCAGTGTGTTTGCACGACACTATTGATGGGGATGCCATACAGATTCATGTCAAAAATCCTGAACTATCCTTTTAAGATAATGTGTAAAGGACATTTTTGCTAGATAGTTAATTTTGTAATGAGAAATGTATGTTAATTAACATGAGTTAGCTAGCCAGCTAATGAACACAGCAAGCTTCAGAAACCACCACAGGATTTGGCTAGCTATCTAGCCAGCTAATGCTACTTTTCTTTATATTTAACAGTTATTCCACGAAATCAAGTCGTACGTGAGCTGATAGCCGACAAGGTGCATAGCACCGAGTCGGCCATAAGCCATGTACAACAAAATTGAGTGGAATAACTGTTTTAGTCTATCCACTTTCACTGGATTTTGAGAAACAGAGCATTTTTACTTTTATTTTTTGCAAATTTGATAAATAAAAACTTTATACAAAACGTCCGACAAAATAATTTCCACTTACAATGCAAACAAACCAGCGAAATGACAGTAACAATTTGTGAAAATGCTATAATAATAATTCTTGAAAAATTAAAAAGATACATTCTTACCATCAAATACTTTTATTCCATATTTTGTTGCTTTTTTTTGTATTTTTGAGGTTTTCTTTTCAAGTAGAGTTTTTATTTCATCCCTGGTTAGTTCAGAAACACATTCTGCCATTTTGTTTTTCTCTACTCACGGTATATGAGCTGATATCCTAGTAACAGAGTAGCCATTCAGAGTGCATGATTGCTCATATCCAGTGAATGTGGATAGAATAAACTGTAGGTAGTCGAGGTGATATTCACTTCAGTAGAGCTCATTTGGTTAGTTACATAACAACAGAACAGAAAATGTAGAATAAAATATTTTTATCTTCATTATGTCAATTGTAGATGTGTGAAATATAATTTGTGAAGCAATTACGTAAGTAATTTTTCACCACATGACTTTTACTCGATTTACTCTTACTTTATCACTACTTTTTAGTCCTGGGTATGACTTTAAACTGCAACCGGTGGTGAGTCTCAGGTCCAGGAGGACTTGAGTATTGGGGAAAGTGGAGTTTCCTCTTAATCACCATTGCTCCCAGGTCTGCTCTGACCCGGCATAGTAGCACCTGCCTGGGTTCCAGCTATGAGTTAAATAGTAAATCACCAATAAGGCGCTGGGAGCAGGGCGCTTTTCAGTGCAGTGTGGCAGATGAACCCAACAGGGTCAATGGCACACCACCAGATGGCATGCAGAAGAGCCACTCAAATGGCCAACGGATGGCATCACTCAGCAAGTCAGTTGTCACTGCGGGGCAACTTCCATACCCGTCAGGTCTGTGGCACTTTTTGTGCACAACTTGGCATCAGGTCTGGAGGTCCAGAGAGACAACATGATGGGGGCACGACATCATTTGTCTTACCTTACTGTGCAAGGCGCTTCATTAGGAAAAGAGGGCCATCTACGTTTCTGCGCATCTTAATAAAGCAGTCATCATCGCTAGTGATGGACAGCCACCGACGACAATCACTACTTTTACCTTTAGCAAAGTGAAGAATTACGACAGTAGCAGTACTTATACTCGGGCCACTATTTTGTATTCTTTCCAGCACTGACTAGATCCAATAAACACCATTGCTATGGAGCACTGAAACTCTCAAAGCCAAGATGTGAATGTTAAACATGGTTAGTTTGAAAGAGACGAATACGTATGTATTGAGAGCACAACAGAATGACAAAAGACACCCTAACTTCTGTTCTTTAGCTGTCAACAAATGTTGGGCGATTTTCAGATAACATCAATATTCTATTGTTCTGCTATTCAATACTCGGTCCTGTTGGACAAAGTGCTGAGTGGGAACTGAGGACTGAGGAAAATTCTGAGGGAAATGTAATGGAATTTTTTTTTCTTTTTCAAAGAGGTACTCTTTTTTTTTTTTACAGCAATGTCAAAGCAATCATTTGAGAGTGATTATAGACAGTTCCTAAAGTCTATACACATGTACATCCAGGATGACGGATGCTGTCAAGTGTTTTACATCTTTATGCTAAGTGCTTTGACAGAACTGCATGAAAGACTTCGACCCCTCGTTGTCCCACACAGAGTGTGTTGAATCACAGCTTTTCTTGGTTTCATAACATGAGGCATTTCTGAGTGAAACCAACACAGCTATTAGCAAACATCTCTTTGTGTGCATAGGGATATGGAAACTAGAGCAGAGTTTGTCTTTAAGACCCATTTATTTTATCATCCATCTCGCTAATATGAGCTAATACTGCAGTATTACTGAAAAGATTTTAAATCATATTCATATGTTCATAATCTTCACCACTAAAAGTAGCTAGAAAGCCAACAACCTGGCAGTATGACTCAGAGAATTTTAGGTCATGCTAATAAAGATATCAAAATACCCATTGTTCAAGCTAACAACATGGGCAGTGTGAGAGGATTTGAAGTCATATAAATGTGAACAATCTTGCAATAAACCTGGTGTGCTAGCTAACAACCTGGCACTATTACTGAGAGGAGTTTAAGTCATATACTGGATATGTTCATAATCTTTGCCACTAAAGCTAGCCAGCTTGCTAATAGCTAATAACCTAATGAAAGAATTGTCATGCTAATAAACATCCATAAACTTCATTGTTAAAGATAGCCAACTAGCTTACATAAGCTAACCTGACAGAAATTCTGATAAGATTTCTAATTATTAAAAAAAATACTGCCAATGAGGGTAACATACAGTAACTTTACAGGATTTAAAAAAAATGATTGAGTGCAGTTATAAAACAAAGAAGGGGAGTGTCCAAGTTTATATAAGTGTCTATAAAATAAACCCATCTGTCCAAATTAAAGACATGTCTATTATTCCCCACCCCCACCCCCCATGCAAACATATCATTTAGACCAGAGCTTTTCAAAGTGTGGGGCGTGCCTCCCCTAGGGGGCGCCAGAGTTCTTCAGAGGGGGCGCAACGTGAGGAAAAATAAACCAGAATAAGTTACTATTGCGGACCAGTGTTGCCAGATGTACGATAATTGTCGTATTTGTACGATAATTTTGCCCTCTGTACGATGTACGATCAATAATGGGAAAAAATCTGAAATGTACGATAATTTCAAAGTTTTCAGTTGGTTGTCCAAACATGCATCCCTCTCTCTCTCTCTGACCCCCAAGAATCATTTCGCAAGCTTTCCACTCAGGCGCCATCAAAAGACATACACAGAACGCACACACGTAACCACGTACACGTAGCCATAGAAATGTATGCATCATTACCACACACAACTTTTGAGCCTAGCAGCTAAGCGAGAAGAGAGAAACTGTCAACAAAGAGACGTAAAAAGAAAAGTGCCTAAATGAGTTCAGAAAACGAAGGGGAGGATGAACGTGGAGGAGCCCCACGATTGCCCCTCGTGGCATTGAGTGAAGACACGAAAGCAATGGATGTCGATGAATTCTGGAATCACGTTTCTAAGGTGGAGAATTTACAGGGGATTGCCGTGTTCAGTGAACTGGGAAAGTTTGCCCTGGATGTGCTTGTGTTTCCCCACTCCAATGCATCATGCGAGTGAGTTTTTTCCAAAGTCAATGTCTTAAAAACAAAATCACGAAACCGGCTCATTACAGACACTCTGAATGGACTTGTGCACACATCAGAGTGTGTGAGGAATGCTGGTGGGTGCCATGCCTTCAACCCGACGAACACCATGCTGCGGTCCATGACGGCATCCAATCTCTACCGTGACAGGATTACCCACCCAACAACATCTGCACAAGTGAGCATAGCATCGGATGACGACAGCGACCTGGAGGTTGAATTCGAATCTTTCTAGTCTTACGGTAATTGTTCATTTACTTTTTGTGTCATAGTTTTCCCTCTACTACGGGAATATTGCAAATTACTGTTTAAAAATTTAAGTAATATTCTTTGGAAATTAAAATACAGCTAAAATAACTATATTGTATGCATTTTGTTTGTGTACTATAATTTCTCACAAAAAATTATAATTTTGAGGTTTTGGTACGATACTTGCATATTTCCTATCTGGCAACACTGTTGCGGACATTTAGCGAACTTCAGCTAGCCTTTGCCAGAGACAAAATGGATCGATTTTTAGTACCTAAAGCTACAGTGAGTGAGGAGACAGAGTCTGGGCCAAGCAAAAAAAGAAGAAAGTATGACCACGATTATTTAAAGTTTGGATTTTCATGGACTGGATCTGAAGATGCTCCACTGCCACAGTGTGTTGTCTGCCAAAAGGTGCTAGCTAACGATGCTATGAGATGTTTAAAATGTGTAAAACAAGATGTTTAAAAAAAAAAAAGCACAGATGTTTAAAATGTGTAAAAAAAAAAAAGGACGTTTTAAAAAGCACAGATGGTTAAAATGTGTGAAAAAGAGGTTTTAAAAAAGCACAGATGTTTAAAATGTGTAAAAAAAAGTTTTAAAAAAGCACAGATGTTTAAAATGTGTAAAAAAAAGTTTAAAAAAGCGCAGATGTTTAAAATGTGTAAAACAAGATGTTTAAAAAAAGCACAGATGTTTAAAATGTGTAAAAAAATGTTTTAAAAAAGCATAGATGTTTTAAATGTGTAAAAATGATGTTTTCAAAAAGCACAGATGTTTAAAATGTGTAAAAAAAAGTTTTAAAAAAGCACAGATGTTTAAAATGTGGACAAAATAGGTTTTTAAAAGCACAGATGTTTAAAATGTGTAAAAAAATGTTTTAAAAAAGCACAGATGTTTAAAATGTGTAAAACAAGATGTTTTTTAAAAAAAGCACAGATGTTTAAAATGTGTAAAAACGATGTTTTAAAAAAGCACAGATGTTTAAAATGTGTAAAAAAGAGGTTTTAAAAAACCACAGATGTTTTAAATGTGTAAAAATGATGTTTTCAAAAAGCACAGATGTTTAAAATGTGTAAAAAAAAGTTTTAAAAAAGCACAGATGTTTAAAATGTGGACAAAATAGGTTTTTAAAAGCACAGATGTTTAAAATGTGTAAAAAATGTTTTAAAAAAGCACAGATGTTTAAAATGTGTAAAACAAGATGTTTTTTAAAAAAAGCACAGATGTTTAAAATGTGTAAAAAAAAGATGTTTTAAAAAAGCACAGATGTTTTAAATGTGTAAAAAAGATAAATATATTACGTTCATTATGTCTTCTTCTTAAATCAAAATAATTAGTTTTTCTTTTGTTTCAGACATGTAAAAGCTTTTTTACCTTTACCTGACATGTTTCAACGGTGTAACTTCCGTCTTCATCAGAGGGTCACCCTCTGATGAAGACGGAAGTTACACCGTCGAAACATGTCAGGTAAAGGTAAAAAAGCTTTTACATGTCTGAAACAAAAGAAAAACTAATTATTTTGGGTGTAAAAAAGATGTTTTCAAAAAGCACAGATGTTTAAAATGTGTAAAAGAAAAAAAATGTGTACAACCATTTTTTTAAATACGAATGGAACATTAAGTATAGCAACAACAAAAATTGTAAAGGGGGGGCGCTGTTGTTTATTTGCTCTCTGGGGGGGGCTGACTCTCCCACACTTTGAAAACCCCTGATTTAGATGACAGGGTCATAAAATAATATACTTAAGAAAAGATCAGGCTTGATTTCATGTTGGCTTTAATTGTTTCTCTGTGGCTGTTTGATTGATGGGCGTCGTGGCCACTCACCTGTCTCTCTGCTGTTCCAGCAGCTGCAGTTTCTCAGCAAGATGCTGGTTATCGTTTCTCAGAATCTGACACTCGTCTACCAAGGAGCGACATTTATCCTTCAGCTGGCCCACCTCTCCTGTCCAGTCAAAACACAGGGACAGAATAAATGCTTTCATGAAAGATTGAAATGGACAAAAACACGGTTTTAAAGAAGATCAAATGTAAGCTACTGCTCACTTACATATCCCCCCACTCTCACTTATATCAGAATGCAAGCCATCGAAGGAATAGGACACTTATTATGAATGTTGACGTCAACAAATAATGAACCCTGAAACGAGTAAGTAAAGAGCAGTGTCTCTCCCCAGGTATTTCAAATAGCATCCTGCTAAACTGTCATTTTGAAAAAGCATTTTGCTTCTTGAAACAACATCAAAATCCACCCTATATGTTTTGTAAATACATTCAGTCGGTAAACAGGAAGTCGATGTGCGACAGACCTGAAAATGGTACACATGGTATAGAACCCCAAGCTGAAGCTCGGTACCTAATATCAAGCAACTGTGATTTGTAGTTGCTGAGAAAAGTGTTACGAAGATTTTGTAAATCCACGCTATATGTTTCATAAATACATTCAGTCGGTAAACAGGAAGTCGACAAGCGACAGACCTGAAAATGGTATACACAGTATAGAACCCCAAGCTGAAGTTTGGTACCAAGTACCAAATGGCTATGATTTGTGGTTGCTGAGAAAAAGGGTGTTTCAGATGGACAGAAATACGGAGATACAGACGGACGGACAGACAGAGGGAAACAAACAGTATACTGCCCCTCCTTCGGAGCAGGAGTATAATAATTTACAGTGTCTTAGCTGAACTGATGGGTGGTGCAGTGGTTAGCACTGTTGCCTCACAGAAAGAAGGTTCTGGGTTCAAGCCCAGTGGCCAACGGGGACCTTTCTGTGTGGAGTTTGCATATTCTCCCTGTGTCTGTGTGGGTTTCCTCCAGGTGCTCCAGTTTCCTCTACAGTCCAAAGAGGTTAACCGGCTACTCTAAATCCAGTTAGGTTAACTGGATAATTGGTTAACTGGTCCAGTTAGGTTAACTGGCTGCTCTAAATTGTCCATAGGTGTGCAGAAAGGAACTGGCCCTCATCTCATCTCATCTCATCTCATCTCATCTCATTATCTCTAGCCGCTTTATCCTGTTCTACAGGGTCGCAGGCAAGCTGGAGCCTATCCCAGCTGACTACGGGCGAAAGGCGGGGTACACCCTGGACAAGTCGCCAGGTCATCACAGGGCTGACACATAGACACAGACAACCATTCACACTCACATTCACACCTACGGTCAATTTAGAGTCACCAGTTAACCTAACCTGCATGTCTTTGGACTGTGGGGGAAACCGGAGCACCCGGAGGAAACCCACGCGGACACGGGGAGAACATGCAAACTCCGCACAGAAAGGCCCTCGCTGGCCCCGGGGCTCGAACCCGGACCTTCTTGCTGTGAGGCGACAGCGCTAACCACTACACCACCGTGCCGCCCGGAACTGGCCCTACTGTTGAATATTCTGGTGAAGTCAAACAAACATGGTTTGGCAGTGACGACAATGATGAGCTGAACTGATATTGACACAAGTAAGAAACTAGATCTTTTAGTAAAATGAAAGTTTGAAACTAAAAGAACAATCTCATCTCTAGCCACTTTATCCTGTTCTACAGGGTCGCAGGCAAGCTGGAGCCTATCCCAGCTGACTACGGGCGAAAGGCGGGGTACACCCCGGACAAGTCGCCAGGTCATCACAGGGCTGACACTAATGCCGCTTTTCCACTACAAACGCGGCTGAGCCGTGCCGTGCCGAGTCGAGCTGAGCGGGGCTGTTGGAGTTGCATTTCGACTACAACCGCGCTGAACCGTGCTGGCTGGAAGTGGGTGGACACATTGGGTGGAGTTAGTGAAAGTGGGTGGACGTCACGTGATGTTGTTAAGCAGCGCAAACAGTGACATCAGTGAAGGTGGCGGAACAAGTCAGAGCCGGGCCGGGGGCGGGGCAAATGACCGGGCCCTTTATTAAAGCTTATCATAACATCATTTTAGGCTACAAAATGTCCGCAACTGCGGTGTTTACCAATTTCAACACTACCGGGTGCAACTATATGTTATTTAGTACATCAAGTCCTTCAAACGAACATGTAACTCAGAAACAAAAAACATTAGGATACTGTACATGGCTCATAATAAAACATCAATAGCCTATACTGCGCACATTATTTGAAGGGCATACGAATGAGCGCTCAGAGTGGTGACAGGAAGAGTCAGAAATAAAAGGAGGGCGGTGCAAACCTCACTGAATGCACTGTGTTTACCAATTTCAACACTACGGGGTGCAACTATGTTATTTTGTACATTAAGTCCTTCAAACGAACATGCAACTCAGAAACAAAAAAACATTAGGCGACATACTGTACATGGCTCATAATAAAACATCAATAGCCTACTGCGCGCATTATTTGAAGGGCATACGACGAGCCTTGCGCTCCGCGAACTCGTGCACGATGCTCTGTATGTCACTGATTCAGTGAGCTTTTAAGCGGTAGTCTCACGACCCGAATAGTAAACAATAAACATGGAGGACATGGAGTCGTTAGTGTTGCTGGTCTTGGTGCTGTGGCTTGTTGTCACCGACAACGCCAACAGATACTGGCAAGAGCGTATAGATGAGGCGAGGCGCATAAGGCTTCAGAAATTCTCCTAATTCGTAATTATTCTTCTTCCGGGTTTGCGGTGTTTACAGATCCCAGCGCGCTCGCGGGGCGTGTGTGGGCATGTGAGGACACTCCTCCTCACCAATCAGTGCACAGGGGAGTGTCTGCTCACGCCCCCAACCTCACTCGGCACGGTTTGGCTCGCTTCAGCCCCACTCCAAAACGGTGCGAGTTTTAGGGGCTAAGCAGGGCTGAAGCGAGCTGAGTCGTGCTGGTTTTTGGTAGTCGAAACGCGAGCCGTGTCGGGCTGAAGTGAGCTGAAGCGAGCTGAAGTGAGCTGAAAAAGGGTAGTGGAAAAGGGCCAATAGACACAGGCAACCATTCACACTCACATTCACACCTACGGTCAATTTAGAGTCACCAGTTAACCTAACCTGCATGTCTTTGGACTGTGGGGGAAACCGGAGCACCCAGAGGAAACCCACACGGACATGGGGAGAACATGCAAACTCCACACAGAAAGGCCCTCACTGGCCACGGGGCTCGAACCTGGACCTTCTTGCTGTGAGGCGACAGCGCTAACCACTACACCACCGTGCCGCCCATTAAAAGAACAATGAATTTAAAAATTATTATAGCATAGTGTGGCATAAGGCAGTGCATTATTGTAGAAATTAGAATAGTATTCTATGGTATAGTATAATATGACAAAATGGTGTGATATAATGTGTATAATTTTGTATTGTATTTTATATAACAGTTAGTTCCGGTTCACTAATTTGCTTGGTCAAGCAGCATTCCAAGAGTGCTAATCTGTACCATAACAGCACTGGGACATTTCACTGTGTGTACCACTCCATTTGCCCCTTGTGTTCACCACATAAAATTCCATTTCCTACTTCGAAACAGTTACTGCAGTAGTATTTGCGACATCATCAGCAGACATGGCAAATGATACTTTTCAGGAATATAACTTTATGAAATATGAAAGCTCGTCAGATGAAAAGGAAAATAAAGAACGGATGCCAGTTTTACCAGAGCCACCTTTAATGGGAATGTAAAAATCAACATGAGCTAGCTAACTAGCTAGCCGACGTACTATAAATGATTGTGGTTTCTTCTGGATCCATGGTATTGTGTGGTAAAATACAATATAGTATAAAATATTACAGTATAGTATAGTAGAATAGTATTGTCTAGTATAGAGTAGTATGACAGGATGCTATGGCTCCTGTCCATAGGTTATAGGGTATATACGATATAGTGGGCATGTACAATAGCATATTAGTATAAATACGGAGGTAATTATAGAAAATTGCGTGCTGATTGGTCGAGAAATTTGGACTATTTCTCGATAATCACCTCGAGTGACTCGGCAAAATGGCAGCCAATCGCTTCATCACTGTAAGCAAGGAAGAATTACAAATTATGAAAGAAAATGGTGTTCATAAAAGCTCTAAAGATGCTACGAAGTTTGGTCTAAAACTATTCAAAGGTAAGGTGGAATTGTGATTTATTTTATCGATTTCAAAACAAAGTATTTTATGTGACTCGGTGTAGATAAGTGGCACACGTCTGTGCTGCGTCGTTATTACATTTGCATGCTGCTTCTGAAGTTTGAAATAATATTTTATACGATTTTTAAATTTTTTTTTTAAATAATCACCTGTGTGTTTATACAAAAACAATTATCCATCTCAGGCTCGGTGAATACCAGTGATTATCATACATTCAGGACACTTTTTCGATGGAATAAAAACATGTGTTCTATTCCCTTCCAGTAGGTTTCATTCATTTGGTTTGATAGCATGTAATATTGTTAGCATATCGCTTATCCTACATGCATTACACCAATCTACCCAATGGAGAATGAGTGTACAATATTGTTACAATATTGCACATTGTCAAGACAACACGACATCACACATTGGAGCTCATGCAAATATCCAATGAGAGATTTTTCTGCTGCATATGCGCACAACCATTTCTGTATTTGCCAGGAAAGAAAAACATGCGCTGAACACCTGAAAGGCTACCAAAACTTCATTAGATATTCTTCACGCATATTTATAAGAGAAAAACATACCAACGGACATTGAAAAACTGGAAAAGAGACTCATCAGAGATGTAAAACTTCCATGCTAGCGAGTGACTGTGACAATTTGTAAACAAACATGGCTGCCAGGTTTGCTTCGTTAA
This sequence comes from Neoarius graeffei, assembly GCF_027579695.1. NCBI lineage: Eukaryota > Metazoa > Chordata > Actinopteri > Siluriformes > Ariidae > Neoarius > Neoarius graeffei. The sequence continues at coordinate 54,119,611 of NC_083589.1, forward strand.
ATACGGAAGATTTTGAGAGAATTTTGGCTGCCAGGTCGCTCCGTGGTGTATAGTTGTCAATGCTGATTTGAAAAGTAACTATGTAAATTACATAGGGAAATGAATACTTAAGTTTGAGTGAAAAATACTGTAGCGAGCATGTAGCGTGGAAGAAGAGTCTGGAGACAGAAATCTTAGTTTCTCGGTTGTTAGTCTATGCTACTTGTGCTCGATAGCACTGGCTTGACTGCTTTATTAGCATTCGCTAACACTAGTGATGAATGCTACACCAACTGGAAGGTGACTAGGTGACTACACTGCCATGCTAACAGCGCCGAGTTGCGGGTAAGCTAGCATTGGCCATCACTAACACTACTGCTGAAAGCTACACTGGCTGGAAGGTGACTGCACTGCCACCCTAACAACACCAACTCACAGGTAAGCTAGCGTTGGCCTTCGAGAATGCTGATATGAAGACAGTATGTATGTATAATAATAATAAGAAGAAGAATACTGGCTTTTTTCGTGGTATATCAGCTATATTCCATTCAGCTAGCATGATATTGAACTCATCTTCCACTTGTTCAATATCATGCTAGCTGACTGGAATATATCTGATATATCACGAAAAAAAAAAGCCAGCAAATATTATTTAAATAATAACCTCGACTTCATCTCGGTTATTAATTACCAATATTCACTTCACCTTCGGCGAATAATTGTTATTCTGTAATTTTGTTTAGGGCAGTGCTGTATTGAATAAAATACAGTTGTGCTCACAAGTTTACATACCCTGGCAGAATTTTTGCTTTCTTGGCCTTTTTTCAGAGAATATGAATGATAACACAAAAACTTTTTTCCCCACTCATGGTTAGTGGTTGGGTGAAGCCATTTATTGATAAACAACTGTGTTTTCTATTTTTAAATCATAATGACAACAAAAAACATCCAAATGACCCTGATCAAAAGTTTACATACCTCAGTTCTTAATACCGTGTATTGCCCCCTCTAACATCAATGACAGCCTGAAGTCTTTTGTGGTAGTTGTGGATGAGGCTCTTTATTTTCTCAGATGGTAAAGCTGCCCATTCTTCTTGGCAAAAAGCCTCCAGTTCCTGTAAATTCCTGGGCTGTCTTGCATGAACTGCGCGTTTGAGATCTCCCCAGAGTGGCTTGATGATATTGAGGTCAGGAGACTGAGATGGCCACTCCAGAACCTTCACTTTGTTCTGCTGTAGCCTATGACAGGTCGACTTGGCCTTGTGTTTTGGATCGTTGTCATGTTGGAACGTCCAAGTACGTCCCATGCGCAGCTTCCGGGCTGATGAGTGCAAATTTGCCTCCAGTATTTGCTGATAACGTGCTGCATTCATCTTTCCTTCAACTGTGACCAAGTTTCCTGTGCCTTTGTAGCTCACACATCCCCAAAACATCAGCAATCCACCTCCGTGCTTTACAGTAGGAATGGTGTTCCTTTCATCATTGGCCTTGTTGACACCTCTCCAAATGTAACGTTTATGGTTGTGGCCAAAAAGTTCAATTTTGGTCTCATCACTCCAAATTACCTTGTTCCAGAAGTTTTGAGGCTTGTCTCTGTGCTGTTTGGCATACATTTTTGTTGGTCTACCTGACTGTGGTTTGGTTTTAACAGAGCCCCTGATTTTCCATTTGTTAATCACAGTTTGAACACTGCTGACTGGCATTATCAATTCCGTGGATATCTTTTTGTATCCCTTTCCTGTTTTATACAGTTCAACTACCTTTTCCCGTAGATCCGTTGACAATTTTTTGCTTTCCCCATGACTCAGAATCCAGAAACATCAGTGGTTGGATGAAAGATGCAAGAGTCTGTCTGGATCCCAGAAACTCACTCAGCTTTTATGCACACACACTGATTACAAGCAAACAGATCACAGGTGAGGATGTTACCTTTAGTAGCCATTCAAACCCATTTGTGTCAACTTCTGTGCATGCTATCAGGCCAAAATCACCAGGGTATGTGAACTTTTGATCAGGGTCATTTGGGTAGTTTCTGTTGTCATTATGATTTAAAAAGAGAAAACACAGTCGTTTGACAATAAATGGTTTCACCCAACCACTAAGCATGAGTGGAAAAGATGTTTTTGTGTTATCATTCATATTCTCTGAAAAATGGTCAAAGAATCATAGATTCTGCCAGGGTATGTAAAGTTATGAGCACAACTGTAGTATAACATGACAGTATAGAGTGGATACAGTGTAGATGATATCGTATAAAATAGCATAGCAAAGTATAACATTGTCTAGTAAAATGTAGCATAATTTAGCACAGGATATGATGTAATAGTAGGCTATAGTATGGTATGGTATGGTATGGTGTAGTTTACCACAGAATAGCATACCATACTATAGGCTAGTATAGTATATCACTCTTTCCCAGCATCATCAAACAAACATTGAGGGAATCTCAAGGAGAAATTGTGCTCCATCCCTCGAGTACAATTCCATGCCAAAGTATTCTGGCAGCTCGTGGCAGTTCAACACTTTACTAACACAATTTATGTTGGTTTTATATTTAATGTGTCCCCCATCTGTATGTGTGCAAACGTCCTTAATTAAAAGAGCAACACAGAACAGAAGCTTCTTGTTGTTGCTTAGCAAGTCCTTGTCTACATATCCTCCACAATGCCGCACCAGCACTGCCTCCTCTATACAATCAATGAGGAGCAGCCTTTATCCATCTCCCCCTGCCGCCAATACAATGTGTGTGTTATGCATGAGTGTGCCCCAAAGAACATCAGAAGGTCATGCAGAAAATCCGAGATTAGCTAAACCATTATATCATTCTTTTTCCCCATCTGAGAACAAATCAGATAAGAATGAATGATTTAGGGCATGTGACCACTGCAGTGGTGTTTAATTCCGTGTGCTCCTCCAGGCTGTGTGCAGCACTGAAAGGCAAGCTGTTTACACTTTCCGTCTTAATATAGACGAGCTGAAGCCACTGAGCTGGCTGAGGGAAAGCAGAGAGAGCATCAATGCTCCTGCAAACTCTGAAAGTAATGCCTCACCAGCAGCCCTCTCTCATTATGACATTAAAACATGCCATATGTGTTTCAGAGCTTGCATAAGCGTTATAAACATCGGCCAAACAGTACACAAATGAACAGCAAGTCTACGGCAAGGCCCGCTGTTTAAAAAATCTGAACAAAAAGGCAATTGTAAGGAAAAGCAGGTGATCTAATATCTTTTCCATCAATGAACAAGTTTGTAGGATGTTAAATGTGCGCTAAGGAGGGATAAATTAGCATTTTCCTTCCACATAATAATGTAGTCAATGTGTTGCTTTGTACACATTTGTTAACATTTCTGTCAATTTGGCAAAAGGCAGATTTGAACAGGCTTTTCAAAGGAAAGATTATGAGAATGGTGTCGTGACAAACCTGACGTAAACCGTATGTAATATGCTGCATCATAACTGACTGATATAAACACACTAACACACACAGGCCAGCTGAGAGAAGTAAGTGGAAAAGGTTATTCTAGAGAAATGTGTGACCATTCGGTCCTCACAGAACAATCATATTCAGAATGAAAGAGAAGAAAAAAAACCCTTTATGTATGATCATGATGGACAGATGACAATATGTTACTATAAATCCTTGCTCCTTAGCTTTTAATTAATTACTTTATTTGTATGAACAGCACATTCTTGCAGCTTTGAGACATCTTATATTATAGATTGTTTTTAGATTATCATGGTAATCTGCAAAAGTAGCATCAATGAGGCTGTAGCTCATACCAGTGTTGTAGTCGAGTCATAAACCTCAAGTCTGAGTCCAGACTTGAGTTCCCAGCATTCAAGTCTTAAGCTACATCCACACGACAACGGCAACGAGATGTTATTTAAAAATATATTGCGTCCAAATGGGCAACGATCAGTAAAATATCAGGTCCATATGGCAACGCAATGCTTGCTGAAAACGATGCAATACACATGCCACACCTCTAGGGGCGCTGTAAGACGGTCCCTTCGGAGACACCAGAAGAATAGAAGAAGTAAGGACGCATGCGCATAAACTATTATGCGCGAGACTTCATATTAGCCACAAAGTCAGAAAAATCTGTTCGTAAAATTACATTATAATGACCAAATACAATGAAAAGTATTTTTCCAGTCTCACCTGTGAAAGGTAATCCCATGTGATCCCGTTTGGACGGTACAGTTAAACGCAGCTAATCTTTATTCTCCGCTTTGACCTATCCAATATGGCGGCGAGGATGACGTATGATTCTACGCAGAAGGCGGCGTCTTTAATGGTCCGGAATAAATTGAATGCTACACGTTGATGGATTAATTTGTTGTTTCTCACCTGTGAAAGGTAATCCCATGTGATCTCGTTTGGACGGTAAACCTGTTGGTACAGTTAAACGCAGCACATGAATCTTTATTCTCCGCTTTGACCTATCCAATATGGCGGCGAGGATGACGTATGATTCTACGCGGAAGGCGGCGTCTTTAATGGTCCGGAATAAATTGAATGCTACATGTTGATGGATTAATTTGCTCTTCTACACCCTTTTTGAGGAATGTATTGTAGGATTTACTGTAAACCAACATCTGAAGAGGTGAGATCGCTCCTTTTTTTCCCTATTTTTGCTGGCGGGATTGACTCTGCCCTAAGGGCAGAGTCTCTCTCTCTCTCTCTCTCACTTTGCACCATTACACAATAAATACATACAGTGAAAATATTTTGTAAGCGCGTTTCATGAACCAAGTTATAGGATTTGTTGACAACTCGCATCGAGTTCGTTACACTTCTACCCGGCGTGAAGCACTCACAGTCATGTGGTTGTGACGTCATCGTAAACAAATCCGTTCTACTCATCCAGACGACTTCACAATGGCAACGTTGCCAGATCTTTCCACTCTGGAACCCGTTCTCAAAAAGATTGCGTTTTGGGCACCCAAAACGCCGGTGCCGTGTGGACGCCAGGCCTAAACGATAAGCAATTGTATCGGAGTCACCTGAATCCGTTGCCGTGTGGACAGGGCCTTAGTCAAGTCCAAGTCATTAAAGAAAATTTCAAGTCAAGTCCACTATTGTACCGAGTCAAGTCCGAGAACAAGACTCCAACCGCACCATTTGACGGTGGCTGTTGCTGCCTTTATGTGAAAGCGTCTCTGCTGCTGTGTTGGACTAACGTTACTGCTCGACTGCCCCATTTTAGTTAATAGGCTACAGATAAAAAGCTTGTTCATCGCTCAGCAAGCCCCGCCCACTATCAACAGGGCAAATAACATGAGAGAGGGTTAACACTAGCTAGTTCATCGCTCAGCAAGACCCGCTATCAACAGAGCAATGAACATAGCGTGTCACTTCCTTCTCTGGGTGGAGTCTTGTCAAATGATGATTGAAGTTCGAGGTTGTCCCCGTCGTCTCCTCAATAGTTCTTCTACATATGGAACACATAGCAGTGCATTTTTCCCACTGCACGAGAAGTCTGTATAAGCAAAGCGGACAATCCTAGGGGCGTTCTCTCCAGGCATTTTAGCGCCATTAACATTAGTTTGTTCCTGAACATGACGTATGAACAGGTGAATGTGCATTCTCTTGCACAAAACTAGTACAAAAATTAATGTAGATAAATAAATATCTTTTGCCAAATTATTATGGAATCTTACAAAAAATAAAGAAAAAATCCGAGTCCTTGTCTCCAATTTACGGTTCCGAATGCAGTTAATGCACGAGTCCGAGTCCAAGTCATCAGTGCTCAAGTCCAAGTCAAGTCACGAGTCCTGAAAATTAGGGCATGAGTCGGATTTGAGCCCGAGTCCCAGACTCAAGTACGACAAGCCTGGCTCATACCAGCCACTGTTGTTGTGTGTGAGTTTGAAATTCGATCAATCCTGTAGAAGGAGTAGCGATTTTTGTGAAATTGCATGTGACCCCTGTGTAGCCGCATCCATGGCAGGTGGCGCCACCTGGTGAACAAGTCTTGTTGGAATATATCTTTAGAGTCTTCTGGGTGCGTTTCAGTGAAAACATCCTTGCAGTTTAGGAACAGTAGCGTTTGGTGTGACGAGTCACTCAAAATTTTCAAACGCCCATAAAATGTTAAATATGACAGGTGGCGCAACTGTCTTGACAACTTTTATACACACCAACCTGGGAAACATTCCATATGAGTTTGATCAAAATCTGATCACTCCTGTCGGAGGAGTAGCAATTTTCGTGAAATTGCACGTGACCCCTGTGTAGCTGCATCCATGGTAGATGATGCCACCTGGTGAACAAGTCTTGTTGGAATATGTCTTGAGAGTCTTCTGGGTGAGTTTCAGTTAAAACGTCCCAGCAGTTTACAAAGAGTAGCGTTTAATGTGACGAGTCACACAAAAATTTTAGATGCCTATAAAATTGTAAATATGACAGGTGGCGCCACCATCTTGGCAACTTTTATGCACACCCACCTGGGGAAGATTGTATGTGAGTTTGATCGAAATCTGATCAATCCTGTAAGAGGAGTAGTGATTTTTGTAAATTGTGGACGGACAACAGACAAACGACACATGATCACATAAGCTCATCCGGTCTGGCCTGCGGACAGATGAGCTAAAAAATGAGGGCAGAGATCCTCACAGGAGCGGATATCACACAAGGAAAAATCTGAATAGGGATGTGAATTGGGACACTCTTCTGTTTATGGCAAACTCCGTCCCACACACATGCAACTGTCCAAGCAGTGATTATGTCCATATAATTGTCATAAATTAAATCTGAACTCTCCTCTTGCTTGCATGTCTCTCAGATTCTGTTCCTTCCTCCTTATCTATTTTGCTGATGTTTTGCACATAATTTGAGTTTAATACTGATTTATGAGCTCCTGACAGACAGCCTAGAGCGATTATTTCCGCAATTTCTACAATAGAGAGACTGACTTGAAATTACAGCCTTTCTAAACATTGAATGAAATCAAATGAAATGATGATGAAGATGATGTGAGATGCAACATTAAAATAAAGAGGATGATTACCGGGTGCTGGAGCATAGCTGCCCACTGCTCTGGGTATGTGTGTGTGCTCATTGCTCACTTGTGTGTGCATGCGTGTGTTCACTGCTTCAGATGGATTAAATACAGAGGAGGAATTTCGCTGTGATTGAGTGTACATATGACAAATAAAGGCTTCTTCTTCTACATATCATTTAGGTCAAGAATAAAACATTATGAGAGAAAATGTACCAGTGATAAATAATTGGTTCTATTTCACTAAATATAAACGGATTAGTAGCTTAATTTAAACCTTCACAACCCTGACCAGGCAGTTACTAAGGATGAACGAATTAACTCTGTAAATACATTGTTGGCATGCGAATGAATGTGGACTTTTTTTGTCCCTTTGTCTTTCTTTGTCTCTTTCTAGTTACATCTATACATAGTTACAAGCATGGATGTGTGTGTATAAAACCTACAGCCAGGCTTGTAGTACTCAAGCCCAGGACTCGGACTTGAGTCCGACTCATGCCCTAATTTTAAGGACTCGTGACTTGATTTGGACTTGAGCACTGATGACTCAGACTTGGACTCGGACTTGTGCATCAACTGCATTTGGACTCGTAAATTGGAGACGAGGACTCAGATTTTTTCTTTATTTTTTGTAACATGCCATAATAATTTGGCAAAAGATATTTATATCTACATTAATTTTGATACTAATTTCATGCAAGGGAATGCACATTCACCTGTTCATACGTCATGTTCAGGAACAAGCTAACATTAATGGTGCTAAACTGCCTGGAGAGACGCCCCTAGGATTGTCCGCTTTGCTTATAGACTTCTCGTGCAGTGGGAAAAAATGCACTGCTATGTGTTCCATATGTAGAAGAACTATCGAGGAGACGATGGGGACAACCTCGAACTTCAATCATTGTTTGGTAAGACTCCACCCAGAGAAGGAAGTGACATGCTATGTTCATTGCTCTGTTGATAGTGGGCGGGGCTTGCTTGCTGAGCGATGAACTAGCTAGTGTTAACCCTCTCTCATGTTATTTGCCCTGTCGATAGTGGGCGGGGCTTGCTGAGCGATGAACAAGCTTTTTACCTGTAGCCTGTTAATTAAAATGGGGCAGTCGAGCAGTAACGCTAGTCCAACACAGCAGCAGAGATGGTTTCACATAAAAGCAGCAACAGCCACCATTAAATAGTGCGGTTGGAGTCTTGTTCTCGGACTCGACTCGGTACAATAGTGGACTTGACTCAAAATGTTCTTTAATGACTTGGACTTGACTCAGACTTGAACACTGGGGACTCGAGACTGGTTTCGGACTCGAGGTTTAGTGACTCGACTACAACACTGCCTCCAGCACAAACCAAATTTACATCCTGCCTCCAGAAATCAGAAACTAAAAACTGCCATGATTCACCTACACACAGGAAGCTGAGATGGGTTTTAAAGCAAGCATCTGGAGAAAAAAAAATATTTTCAAACTCTTAAATCAAACCCATTGTAAATTTATAATGAGAGTTTTTGCTCAACATGGCAGAGAGCAGTACAAGGACACAGGAAGTGTGGTTTCTCCTTAACAGTGAAGAAGAATAAAATACTAGAAGTACAGAGCAAAGAAAACTACATTCCAAAAACATTTAAAAATGCAACTTTACGTTCATCTGATTTCCATTTTTCTTGTTTAGTCCAGGCATAAAAAAACAAAAGTCAGAAATACAACACCAGTGCACGCAAGCTATGAAGGTCTTACACGCTCCCCAGACTCTCGTATATATACACTCATGCACAGTTTCTGATTAATAGGTCCAGAGAGGCTGGTGGATGTACACTATGTTTCAACATAATTCTGCTGTGTTGGACTCGGCTTTTCCCATAATTAGAGGCAGTCATATTCCAGTAAGAGGTTCCTTAGAGTGGGTTTGCTGTGGATTTTTGAGTAGATTTTGTTGATAGGACCCTGCTTTTCCACAGGAATGCATATCTGGGTGGTCTCTTCCTTCAGATTATGCAGAAATACAAGATGTCTAGCTGAGGTTATGGTAATATGTTTGGTTGCTTGTGCTTTACTGTTGATCATAATGTACTGTATAAAACAGGTAAGATGATCATACTAACAATTCAAAAAATTACAAAAAACAACAATTACAAAAAAAAGTATGCAAATAACTGGTATTACAAATACAGAATAAGCAATATAGAATTAAGCTGACAGTATAGTATAGTATAGTATAGTATAGTATAGTATAGTATAGTATAGTATAGTATAGTGTAGTATAGTGTAGTTTGATAAAGGACAGTACAGGATAGCATAATATATATATATATATATATATATATATATATATATATATATATATATAGTATAAATTTGATATGGGGTAAGAAGAAGAAGCCTTTGTCACATGTCACATTTGTTACTTCATTTGTCACACTCAAGAAATTCCTCCTCTGCATTTAACCCAGCTGAAGCAGTGAGCAATGAGCACACACACACACACACACACACACACACACACATACAGTGGTGCTTGAAAGTTTGTGAACCCTTTAGAATTTTCTATATTTCTGCATAAATATGACCTAAAACATCATCAGATTTTCACACAAGTCCTAAAAGTAGATAAAGAGAACCCAGTTCAACAAATGAGACAAAAATATTATACTTGGTCATTTATTTATTGAAGAAAATGATCCAATATTACATATCTGTGAGTGGCAAAAGTATGTGAACCTTTGCTTTCAGTATCTGGTGTGACCCCCTTGTGCAGCAATAACTGCAACTAAACGTTTCCGGTAACTGTTGATCAGTCCTGCACACCGGCTTGGAGGAATTTTAGCCCATTCCTCCGTACAGAACAGCTTCAACTCTGGGATGTTGGTGGGTTTCCTCACATGAACTGCTCGCTTCAGGTCCTTCCACAACATTTCGATTGGATTAAGGTCAGGACTTTGACTTGGCTATTCCAAAACATTAACTTTATTCTTCATTAACCATTCTTTGGTAGAATGACTTGTGTGCTTAGGGTCATTGTCTTGCTGCATGACCCACCTTCTCTTGAGATTCAGTTCATGGACAGATGTCCTGATATTTTCCTTTAGAATTCGCTGGTATAATTCAGAATTCATTGTTCCATCGATGATGGCAAGCTGTCCTGGCCCAGATGCAGCAAAACAGGCCCAAACCATGATACTACCACCATTCATCATGATACAACCAAACCATGATACAACTTCATCCCATCATGTTTCACAGATGGGATGAGGTTCTTATGCTGGAATGCAGTGTTTTCCTTTCTCCAAACATAACGCTTCTCATTTAAACCAAAACGTTCTATTTTGGTCTCATCTGTCCACAAAACATTTTTCCAATAGCCTTCTGGCTTGTCTACGTGATCTTTAGCAAACTGCAGACGAGCAGCAATGTTCTTTTTGGAGAGCAGTGGCTTTCCCCTTGCAACCCTGTCATGCACACCATTGTTGTTCAGTGTTCTCCTGATGGTGGACTCATGATCATTAACATTAGCCAATGTGAGAGAGGCCTTCAGTTGCTTAGAATTTATCTTTGTCCTTTGTGACCTCGCCGACTATTACACGCCTTGTTTTTGGAGTGATCTTTGTTGATCGACCACTCCTGGGGAGGGTAACAATGGTCTTGAATTTCCTCCATTTGTACACAATCTGTCTGACTGTGGATTGGTGGAGTCCAAACACTTTAGAGATGGTTTTATAACCTTTTCCAGCCTGATGAACATCAGCAACGCTTTTTCTGAGGTCCTCAGAAATCTCCTTTGTTCGTGCCATGATACACTTCCACAAACATGTGTTATGAAGATCAGACTTTAATAGATCCCTGTTCTTTAAATAAAACAGGGTGCCCACTCACACCTGATTGGCATCCCATTGATTGAAAACACCTGACTCTAATTTCACCTTCAAATTAACTGCTCATCCTAGAGGTTCACATACTTTTGCCACTCACAGATATGTAATACTGGATCATTTTCCTCAATAAATAAATGATCAAGTATAATATTTTTGTCTCATTTGTTTAACTGGGTTCTCTTTATCTACTTTTAAGACTTGTGTGAAAATCTGATGATGTTTTCAGTCATATTCAGAAATATAGAAAATTCTAAAGGGTTCACAAACTTTCAAGCACCACTGTAGCTTGAAATTGTGACGTCAGTTCATGGTATATCCCAGATATACCATCTTATCTGTGCTTGCTGTTTATGCTGATGACTCAATATTGTAATGTATTGTAGTATAGCATTGTATAGTACCCTAGAAGGTAGTTCAGTAGTACAGTAGTGTGGTAATGCTCCAGTGCTTGCTCTTTATTTTGGTCTTTGATGACTGAATATTATTCGCAGTACAGTCTAGAATAATACTCGAGTGGAGTGTAACTGACCCTCTGTGCTTGTTTGTTTCTGCTCCTCCCTGTGTTGGTTCTTCATGCTGATCTCTGCGCGCAGTGTAGTTAGCTCTAATTCATATTCCTGCGTAGTGTTATGAAGTCTCTCCAGCTCTGCCCGCAGCCTGCACAGCTCCTCCTGCAGGAGCGCAATGTCATTCTCCCGTTCAGCTGCTGCCTCCTCAGCCGCCTGCTGGAGCTCCTGCACCTCCTCCTGCGCCACACGCAGCTCCTCCTGGGCCTCCCACAGCTCGCTGGCCTTTTCTTCCTCCAGGCTGTCCAGCTCCTCCTGCACAGAGCGCAGCTGGGCTGCAGGAACAGGAAAGGGAGAATGGAACAACTGAGGAGAAAAATGGGCAAATCATACAATGCTGATAAACCATTGGAAACATAGGTTGAGGTCCTTGTTCGTTATCGTGTTCAATAAAACATTGCTTTAGTGCAGAAGTTTGGTCGTATAGAGTCATATACTTTAAACACATGCATAAAAACACACAAACGATCATATAAAAGATTCCCTGCTGAGTGTGTGTCGTCAAAATAACCTGTTTTTCTTTTAAGTCGCCTCGGACCTGATCCTGGTTCTCTTTTAAGGAAATTAACTGATACTACAGCTGTGTTGGAAAACGGCACGAAAGCAAAATTGATGACAACACGTACTGCATGTACTACATAATCAGTTTGAGTTTTTCCGAAGCGCTACAATAAAGCCATGCTAATAGTTTCATTAATGTGAATCACAGCTGAATTTTGGCAATGGGGGTTTAGTACCAGAATAATGTTAAATTGCTGTTCAGCCATGAAGCCATGAGTCTGAATCTGATGTTGATTATATATTCAGTCAAAAACATGTTTAACTTAAAGTATGTTATTTTGGGGAGTAGAGTTCAGAGAAGACGCCTCAAAAAGGAAGGACAGAGGACAAATTCTAAGACAGAAAGTCCTGCCTAGACAGCTAAAGTCGTAACTATTTCTCCATAATTATTCGTAATTATTTTTTCGGAGGTTTTCCACCATGGGAAAGTCTTCACAATAGACGAGTCTTGTGGTTTCTTGGTAACAAGCTGCGATTTGAAGTTGTGATACAGCATTTTATTAGGCAAAGGTTCTAGCTTCTCCAGTCCTTACACACACAGTACTTCTCGGTTGAACTATTACTCAATCAGATAGAGACAGGAAGTTGGGTGTTGACCCTGAGCTTTCACTTCATCCCCTTGCTCATAAATGTAACCTCGATTAGGACAGGTATAGATCAGGGTCATGTATAAAACCTTTCTTGGTATTGGATTAAGTCTGATTTTCTGCGGCAAATATTTCTTTGCTGTTATATGATATAGTCCAGTGGATTTAAAGAGAGCATTACAGAAGCAGAGGAGGCATTCTTTACTCCAGGCAGGGTTATGAATTAGAAAATGGGCTTGATAAATCAGAACAGATATTTGGTTCCACCAGGGACAGAGTGACAGATTAGACCCATTTGCTCATTAGTTACTGGTCAAACGATAATTGAAAACAAAACGTTCATCAACATCTAGAAACTTTGTCCATTAATGGACTATATTAATGATATCGAAATTGAATGTTAATATGATATGTTGTTCATGTTATTTGATTAAAAAAAAGGGAAATTGTGTTTTGTGTACAAAGGCAATAATGAAAATCCTGAGGGTATACACGTGCTGTGGGCTTGTACATATTTCAGAAAAAGAAAGCATATGGGTGGCACGGTGGTGTAGTGGTTAGCGCTGTCGCCTCACGGCAAGAAGGTCCAGGTTCGAGCCCCGTGGCTGACGAAGGCCTTTCTGTGTGGAGTTTGCATGTTCTCCCTGTGTCCGCGTGGGTTTCCTCCGGGTGCTCCGGTTTCCCCCACAGTCCAAAGACATGCAGGTTAGGTTAACTGGTAACTCTAAATTGACCGTAGGTGTGAATGTGAGTGTGAATGGTTGTCTGTGTCTATGTGTCAGCCCTGTGATGACCTGGCGACTTGTCCAGGGTGTACCCCGCCTTTCGCCCGTAGTCAGCTGGGATAGGCTCCAGCTTGCCTGCGACCCTGTAGAACAGGATAAAGCGGCTAGAGATAATGAGATGAGATGAGAAAGCATATGATTCACTATTAATTGCAATTGTATATAAACAGTAATTATTATTATGGTAAGAGGTGCATATTTGATATTCAAGAAGAAAATCAGGGATGAATGTCGAACCAAAGTATTCACCAAGCTAGATCTACGCAATGCATACCATCTCGTCAGGATCAGGGAGGGGGACGAGTGGAAGACAGCCTTTAACACCACCACTGGTCACTACGAGTACCTTGTGGTCCCTTTAGGCCTGACCAACGCGCCCGCAGTCTTCCAGGCACTCGTTAACGACGTCTTAAGGGACTTCCTAAACATCTTCGTTTTTGTGTACTTGGATGACATCCTGATCTTCTCCCACTCCCTGGAGGAACATCGGGGTCACGTCCGGCAGGTCCTCCAGCGCCTGCTAGAGAACAAGTTGTTCATCAAGGCAGAAAAGAGCGAATTTCACCAGAGCTCTGTCTTGTTTCTGGGATTCATCATTTCCCCGGCAAGGATCCAGATGGACCCCCTCAAGCTCGAGGCAGTTGCTGATTGGCCCACCCCATCTTCGAGACGAGAGCTCCAGCGCTTCCTAGGATTCGCCAACTTCTACAGGCGCTTCATTCTCAACTTCAGCACGGTAGCCGGACCTCTCTCAGCCCTGACCTCGACCAAGACCCAATTCAAGTGGTGGGAGGAAGCAGAGAAAGCCTTTTCCACGCTCAAGCACAGGTTTACCACAGCACCCATTCTCACCATACCCGATCCAACCAAGCAGTTTATTGTCGAAGTCAACGCTTCTGAGTCAGGGGTTGGAGCTATACTTTCCCAGAGGGCCAGTGATGACAAGGTCCACCTATGCTCCTTCTTCTCCCACCGGCTATCCCAAGCTGAACAGAATTACGACATCGGCGACCGAGAACTACTGGCTGTTAAACTAGCCTTGGAGGAGTGGAGGTACTGACTTGAGGGGTCGGAGTTCCCGTTCCTAGTCTGGACCGACCATAAGAATCTGGAGTATCTCAAGTCCACCAAACACCTTAATTCCCCCAGTTCAACTTCACGCTTTCCTACCACCCAGGCTCCAAGAACAGCAAAGCTGATGCCCTGTCCAGGATGTTCTCCTCCCACCAAGAGGAGTCTAAGCTGCTCGAGACCATCCTTCCTCCACGTTGCCTGGTGGGAGCCGCCATTCTAGAAGTTAAGATGCTCGTGCAGAAGGCCCTGGAGCAGGACCCCAGTGAAGGTAACCCCAACAACATTCCTCCTAACCATCTGTTTGTTCCCGGTCCTGTGCATACCCAGGTGCTGCAGTGGGGTCATGGCTCCAAGCTGGCCTGTCATCCGGGAGCTGCCCAAACCCTGGCACTCATTCAGCAGCGCTTTTGGTGGCCATCCATCAAGGAGGACATCCAGGAGTTCATGGCAGCCTGTGACACATGCTTCCAGAACAAGACAGCTAATTGACCCCCTGCCGGCTTGCTAAGACCCCTCCCGACTCCACATCAACCTTGGTCTCACATGGCACTGGACTTTGTCACAGGACTCCCCGACTCAGGTGGCAACACATGCATTCTCATTGACCGTTTCTCCAGGGCCGTTCATTTCATCCCTCTGCCCAAGCTCCCCTCAGCCAAAGAAACCACTGAACTACTCATCCAGCACATTTTCCATCTATATGGACTGCCCACTGACATCGTTTCTGACCAGGGTCCTTAGTTCACTGCGCAATTCTGGAGGGCTTTCTGCAAACTCATCAGGGACACCTGTAGTCTCTCCTCAGGCTTCCACCCACAGACCAACGGCCAGGCAGAATAGGCGAACCAGGCTTTGGAGGTTGCACTCAGGTGCATGGCATCCAGGGATGCCAGTTCTTGGAAAAGTACCTGCCCTGGATCAAGTAAGCTCATAACACTCTTCCTTTATCTGCCACAGGTCTCTCACCCTTCCAATGCTCCCAAGGTTGCCAACCACCACTCTTCCCCAACCAAGAGGAGGAGGTCGCCGTACCCTCTGCCCAGACCTTCATACACTGCTGCAGAAGGATGTGGGCATTGGCCTGGAGAAGACTCATTCACTCCGCCCTAGCATCCAAGAAGCAGGCCGACAAACACCGCTCTAAGGTGCCCACTTACTGGGTGGGGCAACGAGTCATGCCCTCCACACGCCATCTGCCACTCAGAACCGTCTCCCACAAGCTGGCTCACAGGTACCTAGGACCCTTCCTCATCAAAAAGGTAATCAACCCATGTTCTGTCAGACTGGCCCTACCACTCACCATGCGACGCATCCACCCCACGTTCCACGTGTCACAGCTTAAACCTCTAGTCTCTAGTTCTTTGGACATCCACTCCGGAGAGTATGGTCTCTCATGCCAGCGCCAATCTGGATCCGAGACAGGAATTCCTTCTCACCCGTATTCACATCCTGGTTTTCACTGCTGTGTATAAATAAGCTGTTTTCAGACTCAGACTTTGCCAGAACGTCTCGTTTGCTTCTCTCGCCGTTTCTGTGCCTCTCTTGCTTCTCATGGACTACGTTCAGACTGCACCCTGAAACGACCCATATCCGATTTTTTTGCCCATATGCGACCTGTATCCGATTTGTTATTGACAATCTGAACGACACAGATCCGATTTTTTCACATGCGACCCAGGCTGCTTGGATATGTGGTCCTAATTCCGATTCATATCCGTTATTTTCACATGCGACTGCAGTCTGACCGGACAGGTCTCATTCATGCGACCTACACGTCATCAACAAGAGACAAACGTCACTATTCTGCGTTGGCTAATCCCGCCTCTTTGGTGGAAAACAACAACGACATAATGCGCTACATGAACAGGCGCACACACAGTCTCTCTCGCACTCCCTCGCGCACTCCGTCATATGCGCGATGCAGACATTAATGTTTCGCGTGCACGCGCTTGCTCACTTGCCCTAGATTCTGGGAGATATTCTCCAATTTGCAGGCATCAGGGAGCCACTCTCAATATGCGGGAGACTCCCGGAACTTCCGGGAGACTTGGGATGTCTGCACTAGACAGTGTTTATGTAGAGAGCATGCGCACTTCAATCAATCAATCAATCAATCAATCTTTGAACGGAGGTTGCTGCCACGGCCCCACTCACTCACACACACACCCTCTCTCTCACACAGAGACACTCTCATTCTCACACACACACACACATACACACAACCTCTCACACAGAGACACTCTCACTCACTCACACACACAGCACACGATGTGCTTATTACGTGTCAATTTGCGCATGCGGGACACTTTTGGGTCGTTTTCTGTTCATATTGGAGATCGCATACAAGTCTCATATAATTGGTAATGTGAACGGCCTAACAAAAAAATCGGATTTCACAACAAATCGGATATGGGTCGTTTCAGGTTGCAGTCTGAACGTAGTGATTGTTTTGCTCTGCAGTGACTTGTTCATGGTTTCTTGCACTAAGGGTCTTTTCTTGTTCATGTTTTTTTGCACTAGCATTTGCCTGTCTCGTGTTTTTGTCAAGTTGTTTGTCTCATTTTGTCCTGACTATTTTTGCCATTTGTTTTTTGTCCTGTTTGTTTACCTTTTTGCCACGCCCTTTCTTCCCTGAATTAAATCATATTATTTATTAGATTACTGTCTGTGTTCGGCTCTTGGATCCTAACTTCACCACACCTCCATCAATCCTAACACAACACTATACATTACCTAAAATAAGCTTACCAGGTAAGAATAATGGGCAGACTGTGTATAGATTTTCTAATAATATCAAATTCTTTTATCAAAAGTTATAGTTATGCGAGAAGCTGTGGGTCTGAAAGAGAACCAGTGAGGCCATCCCAAACCTCTACAGAGGATTCCCAGATCTTATGAATCACGGTCAAAGATCTTTCTATAAGGGCAAAATCCCTGACATGATTCAGCCATTCTGTAATCGACGGAGGCTCAGGAGAAAACCATGAGTGTATTATAGTCTTCTTGGCAGCAGTTAAACCTGCAAATATGATCTTCCTAAGGATTAACCTGGTGTTATCCCTAAAGGCAGAACCGTCATTAAATAATAACAAAGTAGAGTGTTTTGGAATTGGAAATTACAGAATTTTTTCCAGACCCTTGGCCACTTTACTCCAGAAATCAGAAACTGGAGGGCCAAAACACATGAAGGTATGTGCCGACAGTATTTTGGGTACATTTAGTAAAGTTCTGGGCTGTCTGTAATCTTGAATTTGCAGTTTTTCATAAGATCTATCAGAGAAAAGTTCCAAAAAGGTTGTTGTTTTTTTCCATTCACACACATATCTTCAAAGTGAATGCTTTTATTCTATCCACATTCACTGGATATGAGCAATTGTGTGCTCTGATTGGCTACTCTACTACTAGGCTATCAGCTCATATACCATGAATAGAGGAAAAACAAAATGGCGGAGCATGTTGCTGAACCAACTGAAGATGAAATAAAAAGTCTACTTGAAAACAAAACCCCTAAAATACAAAAAAAAAAGGAAACAAAATATGGAATAAAAGTATTTGATGGTAAGAACATATCTTTTTTTATTTTTCAAGAATTATCGCATTTTTCACAAACTGCTCCTGTCATTTCAGCAGTTTGTTTACATTCTAAGCAGGGCTTTGAACCGGTTCAAGGAATGAAAACGAAAACCAGGAACTTTTTCTATTTCACATGGAACAGAAACGAAACCAGAAACTTTATTATTTTTTATGTTCCGGAACAGAAACGCTTATTAAAAATAATGGTAACCGGTTAATACCGGTTTTTATTTCGTTCCTCAAAGTTTCCGTAGCCTACAAATGAAAAAGTCATTCTTCTCCTGCGCAAGTTTCTATGACCCGCTGGGGTTCACCTCCTGTGTGACGTTCGCTGACTGAATGGAGAGAGCAGGAAGGTGAACTACTATCATGTCTCCATGTGATAGTAAGTGCGTTACTGAGTGTCTGAGCAAAGGAGAGCCTGAACGTTGCAACCTCCCTATTGGCTGTTTGTAAAAATGTATCAGTTGTTGCCCTTCCCACGGGAATCATCGCGGGCTCGAGAGACGAGACCTGACGAGTTAGTTCGTTGGTAGCAGAACAAAATGTCTGGACACAAATCGGGTTTTCAGAAAAGGAAAGAAAATAAACGGAGGGTCGAAAATACAAAAAAGGAGGCAGAAAATGCAAAACGAGTTTTAAGGTAGGACAAATGGTTACTTTTCTGAGGCAGCCCGCCGTGGCTGCAGGCTTTCAGTTGTGTCATTGAATGGTTACTTTTCTGAGGCAGCCCGCCGTGGCTGCCTGCAGGCTTATTTATTATAGCCCATTTAGTTAAAATAGTTGATATAAAATGTTTATAGTTATAGTTATGTGATGATTGTCCTGATTTAGACTGTATTTTTTATTTTTTTTTGGGGGGGGGGGGGTTTGCGCGATGTTGCACCCGGGTCCAGATTAGGGCAGAACCGGCCCTGGCTACATTTCAGGTGTAGTTTGTTTTATGTATGTATGTACTTGCATAGATGTGTACTTGGTCTTCCAATATGGCACCTAACAAACTCTCGCGGCGCGGTGACGTCATGCGGTAGCCCTCTATAGGGCCTGACTAGCCTTTGGGAACACACTAAATGAATTATCTTTCATTTTTGGCACTTTTTCTGTTTGTGTAGATGGGAAGACATACTGAGAATCCAAATCGCCAACATTTGAAATAATAATTGTTTTGAATTATTTCTTGTCTTATTTAATGAAGGTTGTAATAGAATTAGCCTACATTTGGCTTAAGCTGGATGAGACAGAGACATAATTTTATAGCCATTTGTTAAACAGCTGACAGGGAACGTAATTAACCGTTCCGGGAACGAAATTTTTTTGTTCTAACCGGTTCAGGAACGTCTATTTAATGGTGGAACCCAAAACCGGAAACGTTAAAATTCCGTTTCTGTTCGGAACGAACCAATAGGAAAAAAATTCTGGTTCAAAGCCCTGATTCTAAGCAGAAATTATTTTGTCGGACGTTTTGGATAAAGCTTTTATTTATTGAATTTGTAAAAAATAAAAATGCTCTGTTTCTCAAAATCCAGTGAATGTGGATAGAATAAAACAGTTACTCCAATCAATCTCGTCGTACGTGGATTATAGCCAACTCGGTGCTATGCGCCTTGTCGGTTATCAGCTCATGTACGATGAGATTGAGTGGAATAACTGTTAAATATCAATCCCATTCCTGTTTTGTGGGATGCCCGAAGAGCTTGTCCATAAGCATCCAAAATTTCTGCAACAACTAAAATTCTGTGTAAGTTTATCCAAACACAGGTACAAATGGCACAAAAGAACATGTCCAAATAGCACAAACCACCAACACGTCATAGAAAACCTCTCCAAATGGCTATTAACTACAACCCAAGATGCTGAAAGAGCTTGTTCGTGTTAGTGTGTATAATACAAGGGATAGAAATATGAGGACATGTATCAGTAATATGATGACGAATTATGTCATGATACACATCAGTACACTTGCACGCTGACTAACTGTAGTGTTTTATAGTTGGAGCTCGGTAGCTTCTGGATATTAATTTTTTATTATTTTACCAACTGTTCCTGTTCACATTGTTTATTTTTATAACATTTGTTAATCCAGAAAAAGTCAAAATTGATGTCTTACATGGCTTTGAAATGCTATTCTCTTAAATGACACTTCTATTCCATGGGTACTTTGTTTTTACCTCGTCTACTAGGGCAATAATTTCAGAGAATAAGGAAGCCATGGCCTAAAGGTTAGAGAAGCAGCTTTGGGAACAAAAGGTCACTGGTTCGATTCCCTGAACCAGCAGGAATGGTTGAAATGCCCTTGAGCAAGGCACCTAACCCCCCAACTGCTCCCCAGGCTGCTCTGGGTATGTTGTATGTCATTCTGGATAAGAGCATCTGCCAGTAATGTAGCAATAGTTCATCATGGTGCATATCAAGTGTCATGAAATGTGTTCAGGCTTAAGATACCTTGAAGCCTTTGGATCTGTCTTGTGAAGCTCTCGGCCTGATTGGCACTGGCTAAGCGCTCGTCCTCCAAAAGCCCTACAGAGACATGAAGACAGAAAGAATGAGTGAGAAAACTGACTCTGTGTGTGTGTGTGAGAGAGAGAGAGACAGCTGGTCACACACGGTAGTGACAGCTGAGCATGTTGATTGGGAACTCCCAGCAGTGATATCACAAACACAACATGGGTACTGCTCATCACACACACACATACCCTGCAGCTCATTGTAGCTCTCCTCATGCCTCTGGGACACCTCCCTTGCCTCCTCCAGTTCCAACAGCAGCTGAACCACCTGTCCTCTCAGTTCCTCCAGTTCTTCCTCCTCTTCCACTCCTCTCTTCTCATCTTGCTCTCCATCTCCCACTTTCTCCTCCTTCACCTCCTTCTCCTCCTGCAGGCCTTTCTCTCCATTCCCCACCTCTTTCTCCTCCTTCTCTTCATTGTCGTCCAGGGATTCACGCTCTTTATCAGTCAGTCCGTCACTCAAACCTGGGATCTCGGCCTTCAGCTCACACAGATCATCTGAGACAGAGGCAGAGACGCTGTGAGAGACTGTGACACTGAGACCGAGAAGTTTAGAAGAGAAGAAAGATTATTTTTGAGACAATAGAGCCAGATAAGAGACAATGAGGAAATACAGCTCATCTTGTTGCAGGGAAACCCTGCTGTCTGTGTGGTTTCAGAGATTAGGGGATTGTATTGTTTCAGTACTTCCTGTTTTTTGTTTGTTATTTATTTCAATTAATTTATATTGTGTGTGTGTGTGTTTTGCTTTGGCAGTAAAGTGACTTTATAACATGAACACATCAGCCTCACATACACACACACACACACACACCACAGGTCCTGTCCTACAGAGACACCAAAGTCTTTACCATTACAAGAGCTTCGCCTTTCACCTGTTGCCTATTGTGGATAATTTACAAACAGAGAGAGAGAGAGAGACGTGAACACACACACACACACACACACACAGATGCGAACACACACATACAGAGAGAGAGAGAGAGAGAGAGAGAGAGACACACACACACATACAGAGAGAGAGAGAGAGACAGACACACACACACATACAGAGAGACGTGCGTGCACACACAGAGACAGACAGACGTGAACACACACACACACACATACACAGAGAGAGACAGACAGACAGACGTGAACACACACACACGCAGAGAGAGAGACAGCCAGCCAGACACAAACACACACACATACACAGAGACAGACAGACAGACAGACACGCATTCACAACACTCAGCTCTAATTAGAATATTTAAAAATTACAAACAGTGCCGCCTAGTGTCAAAAAAGTGTACAAAGAAAAGAAATGCTCTCTGAGAGACCAGAATTTTAAAACTCTGATAATTTTTAAAAATAACATTCAAAATCCATAGATTTAAAAACATATCAGTTATCGCTATGTGTGCAAACATGTATCTCAGCTCATAAGGTCATATATTTTACACAAGCAGAGGAAGGGGGAGCACTTAATTATGAATCGAACAATGTTTCATTTGCACCAAGATTTGTTCTAGCTGTATAATGACTTTGAGTACTGTACTGACTTATCATCCCAGAGTTCCTAATACTCTGGGAATTTGGTCAAAATTCACACTATGGTGAATTAAATCAACATGATCTAACTGTAAATTTTATGATGGCTGAGTTGCAGAGAAGTGGCTTAATAAAGCCCAAAGAGACGCAGTGGCAGGTGTGGCCCGAGCAAGGAAGGCAGACGGCTGTAACATTTGTGCATCTTCTCACCTCTCCATTCCAACCTACACACACACACACACACACACACACACCTGTGTGAATCTGTGGACTGATGAACCTGCGACCCTCCACCAACACCTTGTGCTTCTGATGCTCATATATACACAACTGTCTTCATAGAAGGAATGAAAATGTGCAATCACTGGCAAACTCATCTCATCTCATTATCTCTAGCCGCTTCATCCTTCTACAGGGTCGCAGGCAAGCTGGAGCCTATCCCAGCTGACTACGGGCGAAAGGCGGGGTACACCCTGGACAAGTCGCCAGGTCATCACAGGGCTGACACATAGACACAGACAACCATTCACACTCACATTCACACCTACGCTCAATTTTAGAGTCACCAGTTAACCTAACCTGCATGTCTTTGGACTGTGGGGGAAACCGGAGCACCCGGAGGAAACCCACGCGGACACGGGGAGAACATGCAAACTCCGCACAGAAAGGCCCTCGCCGGCCACGGGGCTCGAACACAGAACCTTCTTGCTGTGAGGCGACAGCGCTAACCACTACACCACCGTGACTGGCAAACTGCTGTGGAATAAAACAATAAGGGACATACCACTATAGAAAAATAATCAACTCCAGGGCAATAATCCCTGGTGAAAAATAAATGTGCTAAGTGTACTAAAACTTAGCATACTTTTGTGTACTTGAAGCCACACTAATCATCAATATACTTCAAGTGTGTTTATGATTAGTTAACTTGAGGCATGCTATTTTGGAATAACTAATTTTGTACTAAATATGTTTTAATTGTAATTAAATTGTAGAAAAGTGCAACTTTAAGTGTATTTAGTGTACTTTTATGTGCTAAATTACACATAACTTTCACTTAAAGTATATTTTAGTATAATATATTTCTATAAAGTGTAATACAACCCCGATTCCAAAAAAGTTGGGACAAAATACAAATTGTAAATAAAAACGGAATGCAATGATGTGGAAGTTTCAAAATTCCATATTTTATTCAGAATAGAACATAGATGACATATTAAATGTTTAAATTGAGAAAATGGGCGGCACGGTGGTGTAGTGGTTAGCGCTGTCGCCTCACAGCAAGAAGGTCCTGGGTTCGAGCCCCGGGGCCGGCGAGGGCCCTTCTGTGTGGAGTTTGCATGTTCTCCCCGTGTCCGCGTGGGTTTCCTCCGGGTGCTCCGGTTTCCCCCACAGTCCAAAGACATGCAGGTTAGGTTAACTGGTGACTCTAAATTGACCGTAGGTGTGAATGTGAGTGTGAATGGTTGTCTGTGTCTATGTGTCAGCCCTGTGATAACCTGGCGACTTGTCCAGGGTGTACCCCGCCTTTCGCCCGTAGTCAGCTGGGATAGGCTCCAGCTTGCCTGCGACCCTGTAGAAGGATAAAGCGGCTAGAGATAATGAGATGAATGAAATTGAGAAAATGTATCATTTAAAGAGAAAAATTAAGTGATTTTAAATTTCATGACAACAACACATCTCAAAAAAGTTGGGACAAGGCCATGTTTACCACTGTGAGACATCCCCTTTTCTCTTTACAACAGTCTGTAAACGTCTGGGGACTGAGGAGACAAGTTGCTCAAGTTTAGGGATAGGAATGTTAACCCATTCTTGTCTAATGTAGGATTCTAGTTGCTCAACTGTCTTAGGTCTTTTTTGTCGTATCTTCCGTTTTATGATGCGCCAAATGTTTTCTATGGGTGAAAGATCTGGACTGCAGGCTGGCCAGTTCAGTACCCGGACCCTTCTTCTACGCAGCCATGATGCTGTAATTGATGCAGTATGTGGTTTGGCATTGTCATGTTGGAAAATGCAAGGTCTTCCCTGAAAGAGACGTCGTCTGGATGGGAGCACATGTTGCTCTAGAACCTGGATATACCTTTCAGCATTGATGGTGTCTTTCCAGATGTGTAAGCTGCCCATGCCACACGCACTAATGCAACCCCATACCATCAGAGATGCAGGCTTCTGAACTGTGCGCTGATAACAACTTGGGTCGTCCTTCTCCTCTTTAGTCCGAATGACACGGCGTCCCTGATTTCCATAAAGAACTTTAAATTTTGATTCGTCTGACCACAGAACAGTTTTCCACTTTGCCACAGTCCATTTTAAATGAGCCTTGGCCCAGAGAAGACGTCTGCGCTTCTGGATCATGTTTAGATACGGCTTCTTCTTTGAACTATAGAGTTTTAGCTGGCAACGGCGGATGGCACGGTGAATTGTGTTCACAGATCATGTTCTCTGGAAATATTGCTGAGCCCATTTTGTGATTTCCAATACAGAAGCATGCCTGTATGTGATGCAGTGCCGTCTAAGGGCCCGAAGATCACGGGCACCCAGTATGGTTTTCCGGCCTTGACCCTTACGCACAGAGATTCTTCCAGATTCTCTGAATCTTTTGATGATATTATGCACTGTAGATGATGATATGTTCAAACTCTTGGCAATTTTACACTGTCGAACTCCTTTCTGATATTGCTCCACTATTTGTCGGCGCAGAATTAGGGGGATTGGTGATCCTCTTCCCATCTTTATTTCTGAGAGCCGCTGCCACTCCAAGATGCTCTTTTTATACCCAGTCATGTTAATGACCTATTGCCAATTGACCTAATGAGTTGCAATTTGGTCCTCCAGCTGTTCCTTTTTTGTACCTTTAACTTTTCCAGCCTCTTATTGCCCCGTCCCAACTTTTTTGAGATGTGTTGCTGTCATGAAATTTCAAATGAGCTAATATTTGGCATGAAATTTCAAAATGTCTCACTTTCGACATCTGATATGCTGTCTATGTTCTATTGTGAATACAATATCAGTTTTTGAGATTTGTAAATTATTGTATTCCGTTTTTATTAACAATTTGTACTTTGTCCCAACTTTTTTGGAATCGGGGTTGTATAGTCTAATTATTTTAAAGTGTGTTAAAAGTGTTAGCGTGAAAGCGTGATGTTAGTATACTTTTTATATACTTACAAAATGTACAATTTGTGTAAGTACATTTTCAATATACTATTGAAAATATGAATATACTTTAAATACAATAAAGTACATTTATTTTTCACCAGGGATGTCTCATGGCATATTACAACAGCAAGTCTCAAAGTGTTTTACTTCATTTTTACCACAGCAAATTTGCCAACAATGGCACATTTGCATTAATTAAAAAAAATATGCCATACTTTTTTTTAATCTATTTACAGTTACATTTAATCTTGTAGAACATCCTTTAGCCTTCAGCTATGAACATTTGTTCTTGACAAAAAACATCAATCTTGAAGACTTTACCATGGAGGAAAACCTTCCTCCGACTATTACAAAGCACTGAAACTGGAGACTCCTTCCAATACTGTTAAATAGCCGGATCTTAATGGAAACCATCACCATATCAACAATTATTATACATACAGGGGACTTTTTCGATGGAATAAAAACGTGTTCTATTCCCTTCTCGCTGGTTTCATTCATTTGGTTTGACTGCATGCAATATTGTTAACTTATCCAACATGTATTACGTCACTCTACCTAATGGAGAATGAGCATTGAATATGGTTTACAATATTGCATGGTTGTCAAGACAGCATGATGTCACACGTCTGAGCTGATCCGAATATCCAATGAGAATGTTTTCTGATGTGCATGCACAGAAGCGTTTCTTTGTTTGACGAGAAAGATACGTTGAACTCCTGAAAGACTTCCAAAACTTCATTAGATATTCTTCATGCATATTTACAAGAGAAAAACATACCAACAGACATTGAAAAACTGGAAAAGAGACACATCGGAGATGTAAAACTTCCATGCTAGCGAGCGACTGTGACCATTTGTAAACAAACATGACTGCCAGGTTTGCTTCATGAAATATGGACGATTTTGAGAGGATTTTGAAAGAGAATGATGTGTTGAACACCCGAAAGGAATGTGTTTTAATGTATTATAATAATAATATTGGCTGGCTTTTTTTCGTGGTATATTCCATATATACCTGATATACCACTCAACGTTATTTAATTACTGTATATGCTTTTCTTTGTTAAAAACATGACACATTTTTGACGTTTATTATTAGATCTTGCTGAGTGTCCGGCATACAAGTCATTGTGTAAGTTGTTACTATAGAAACAAGCACATTAATATAAACCTTATAGAGATCTTGCAGTCACGTGACCGGAAAGTACACAGCCGCCATCTTGTCGGTCAACAGCACAGCTGAATACTGCTGCACTCGTGTACAGAATGGATCAATTTCAACCGACGGACTACACGGCTCATTTTTCTAATGAACAGATAACTAGATATATGTCTAAAATAAACGACCTACAGATTAGTGACCCTTATGGCTTACTGGACGGAGTTTTCATGACCGTGTCAGTGGATATTGAACTGCCAGCGGAATACCCAGACGTGTATAATTACCTCATCAACTTTCCCTCGCTGTTCAGTGGTGAAGCACTGCGTGCTTATAAATCTCTGGACAGTTATCTTTACAGAAATTCAGGATTTGTCAGCGACTCAGATGTGGCATCTTGTAAACAAGAAAATGATCCTCACTGGATGGGTAAGTCACTTAAGTATTGAGTATAGCATTGACCAGCCAATTATAGAATAGAATAAGGTAATTCCAGCTGTAATTCCAAATCGTCCGTCTTGTTTACCTGGCGTTGGAGAGATAGAGGCTTAGCAGTGGAGATTTGAGTGGCTGTTTTCTGAGCTTAGTCAACAGGCCGGCTCTACAGCCTCGCTTTTGCTTCCTCTCCCGGCGCCGCCTCCTTAGCTTTGCTTCCAATAACAATCCACGGAGACCCCGCTGGTCTCGTTATCTCGTCCGGAATGGGTTTTTTTTTTCTCATCCGGAATGTTGTGCATCCGATGGAAATCGCTACAAACCATCATTTTCTGCTGGAAACCAATGTCCAGTAAGTCCATACGGTTGTAGTGGATATTGAAGTCCGGTACAGACGAACAACACGCAAAAATACACACAAAAAACATAAAAAACGTGCACAGGTAGGGAGAGCTTGTAGCCGCAACCGTTGTAGTAGAATTGTATATAGTAGGGTTTTCCAGAAGAAAAGGTAGAAGTAGAAGCAGAAGTAGAAGGCGGAAATATGGCGTTTGACCGACAAGATGGCGTCTGTCACAATCTGGATCGGCTGTGACGTCACATGCAAGTGCTCCATAGCAGGCAGAAAAACCGTCCAAGCTGCTGTTATAGTGTAGAAAATGAATCAGCACCTTCTGTCCAATCGGATTTGAGAATTCAACAGATACATAATGTACTGTATTTACATGTCTTTTTATTTTTATTCGATTAAAATTGGTGAGTGCATGGTTTAAAAAGAATAGCGATATTACTCGCTGTTGTTGGATTCCACTTCTTCGTAGTCTGTTTGTTTTATTCGAGATGTGAGAATTGAGACTGGTTTCAATTTCAGTCCGGTGTGTTTGTGTAATTTATGTGTGAGCAGGAGGAGAAGTCATTCAGAGCCCATGAGGAAAATCAGCAAGTCAGCATTAAGCAGAGTGTAAATCGATCACAGACTGACCTCACTCCATCCTGCCCTCTTTCCCTCTTTCCTCCCTCCCACACTTCTATCTCTTTTTTGTTGAAGGGGGGAGGGTGTTGGTGTTGGTGTGGTGGAGTCTTTGTCTGTCTCCTGTTGTCTCTCATCTGAAACCAGACTCAGGAGCCAGGGGGATAAAAATAAACTCTCTTCCCCCCTCCATATATCACTTTCAAAACTTCTGTTTCTCTTCTTTCCCACAGATCTGGTCTCCATGTTTTCCTAACCTTCAGTGGCCACCTTCTTTCAGTCTAAACATTCTCTCTCTCTCTCTCTCTCTCTCTCTCTCTCACTCACTCACTCACTCACTCACACACACACACACACACACACACACACACATACTATGCATGCTATCGGTTAAGAGAAGCTGAATGTGCTGCTTCTCAGTCCTCCTTCTTTCTTTGTGGATGTGTGTATGGTCATGAAATATTTCTTTTGATGCACAGCACAGCGAAGGCTCATGACGACACTGAGCCGGTTTGTGTCTCAAACATGCGTCACAGCACTGACAAGCTGAACTCTGTGTGTGTGCGTGCGCGCATGAAGTCATCGCTAGTTCATTCTCAGAAGCCATCTCAAGTTCATGAATTAATGACATGTTGTAAATATATAAAAGACGGAAGCATCGTACCAGATTACACACTTGCTGCATGAAAGTGTCCTTTGAATAGTATCATGTGGAACAAACACTCCTGGCTTTAATAGCTGTCATGCTTAAATATCCAACCTACACAGGAGATGGCAGGCCTGACGAGACGATTCAACACTCTGATCCTCTTAGATCTCTGTGGAGGATTAATGAAATCTATTCTGCTGGAGATAATTGTTCTCTATCTCTCTCTCCCCAGTCTCTCTCTCTCTCTCGCTCTCTCTCTCCCAGTTTCTCTCTCTCTCTCTCAGTCTCTATCTCTCTCTCTCTCTCCCCAGTCTCTCTCTCCCCAGTCTCTCTCTCTCTCTCTCTCTTCCCCAATCTCTCTCTCCCCAGTCTCTCTCTCTCTCTCTCTCTCTCTCTCAGTCTCTATCTCTCTCTCTCCCCCAGTCTCTCTCTCTTCCCCAATCTCTCTCTCCCCAGTCTCTCTCTCTCCCCAGTCTCTATCTCTCTCTCCCCAGTCTCTCTCTCTCTTCCCCAATCTCTCTCTCCCCAGTCTCTTTCTCCCTCTCCCCAGTCTCTCTCTCCCCTAGTCTCTCTCTCTCCCCTAGTCTCTCTCTCCCCTGTCTCTCTCTCTCCCCAATATCTCCCTCTTCCCCAGTCTCTCTCTGTCTCTTCCCCAGTCTCTCTCTCTCCTCCCAGTCTCTCTCTCCTCCCAGTCTTCCTCTCTCTTCCCCGAGTCTCTCTCTCCCCAGTCTCTTTCCCCAGTCTCTCTCTTCCCCAGTCTCTCTCTCTCTCTTCCCAGAGTCTCTCTCTCCCCCAGTCTCTCTACCCCAGTCTCTCTCTCTCTTCCCTGAGTCTCTCTCTCCCCCCCAGTCTCTCTCCCCAGTCTCTCTCTCTTCCCCAGTCTTTCTCTCTCTCTTCCCCGAGTCTCTCTCCCCCCAGTCTCTCTCCCTCAGTCTCTCTCTCTTCCCAGAGTCTCTCTCTCCCCCCTCTCTCTCTCCCCAGTCTCTCTCTCTCACCCCGCAGTCTCTCTCTGTCTCTCTCTCTCTTCCCCGAGTCTCTCTCTCTCCCCAGTC
The DNA here is from genome assembly GCF_027579695.1 of Neoarius graeffei. NCBI lineage: Eukaryota > Metazoa > Chordata > Actinopteri > Siluriformes > Ariidae > Neoarius > Neoarius graeffei. The sequence goes on from NC_083589.1 coordinate 54,149,067, forward strand.
TCTCTTTCTCTTTCCCCAGTCTCTCTGTCCCCAGTCTCTCTCTCTCCCCAGTCTCTCTCTCACCCCGCAGTCTCTTTCTCTCTTTCCCCAGTCTCTCTCTCTCTTCCCCGAGTCTCTCTCTCCCCAGTCTCTCTTTCCCTCCCCAGTCTCTCTTTCTCTTCCCCCAGTCTCTCTGTTCCCCAGTCTCTCTCTCTCTCCCCCTCTTTCTATCTCTCTCTCTCTCCCAGTCTCTCTCTCTCCCCCAGGAGGATAAAAGTAAATTCTCTCTCTCTCTCTCTATCTATCTCCCCCAAGTCCCATATCCTTTAAATGGGTCTGTATTATTTTTATATATATTTTCCCATTTATATGAAAGAGGACAAGCATGCAATTAAACCCGTATGGATCTCATTTCTCATGTTTAATTCACTTTTATTCCATTTCTAACGACTATGCATAGCAATGTGTCTTCCAGTGCAATGAAATCCTGCAGTTATACTTGTGCTGCCTAGCATATTTTTATGTATTTTTAAATATCTATATGAATAATGATTAATCAGCAGGCACAGATCCATGGCTGGGAGAAGTGGATTAGTGGATTAGAAGTGTCACTTTTGGTAGATTCATATTCAACTGGAGAAAAATCAAAGCGAAGTGACAGGGTCAGTCTCCAACACATAGGACTCCACCAACAACAAGGCTACTCCTTCTTGTTACTAATTTGTATGCCAGAAATACCCTTAAAATATCAAACAGGATGGAAGGTATTGAAGAAAAAGTATTTGAGACACTTGACCCTGTTTGAATAATTCCAAAATCTAATCCGTTTCCATTCCTCTGCTGGTTACGATGATAATGAAATATAAAGCGTACAAACATTCAACCACTCATTCTTAAGATATCACAAATCATACAAATTTGTGACGATTTGAATCAATGAAATAAATCAATTAAGATTATTATCAGTCTACGTAATATCTGAGTTTTTCAGACAGCAGAGGGTGCAATAGCGTACAATAACAGGAATGCATGCAACTTCGCCTTAGGTGGAAGTAACACAGCTCTAATACTGCAAAAACACAGAAAAAAAAACAGATCTAAAATGGAAAAGAGCTGTTGGTATCACATATATGTGTTTCATATGTTTATGGCAGGTGGCACGGTGGTGTTGTGGTTAGCACTGTCGCCTCACAGCAAGAAGGTTCTGGGTTCAAGCCCAGTGGCCGACAGGGGCCTTTCTGTGTGGAGTTTGCATGTTCTCCCCGTGTCTGCGTGGGTTTCCTCCGGGTGCTCCAGTTTCCCCCACAGCCCAAAGACATGCAGGTTAAATTAATTGGTGGCTCTAAATTGACCGTAGGTGTGAATGTGAGTGTGAATGGTTGTTTGTCTCTATGTGTCAGCCTTGCGATGACCTGGCGACTTGTCCAGGGTGTACTCCACCTCTTGCTCATAGTCCAGCTTGCCTGTGACCCTGCACAGGATAAGCGGTTACGGATAATGAATAGATGGATGGCTGTTTATTGCATGAAATACATGCATGTGTCCTACTGTTCCTGGAAACACATTCATTACAGTGAAGGAAGACTGCTCAAGATTATCTTCAGTCATCAGTCACAGAGTTTACGATACAGGCTAAGAAACAAAAAATTCACTTTAACACTAAAGACACAATTAAAAGCTGAACTGGTCTCACAGTGAAATGTTTAAATACATGCAATACGTGATATAACAAACCATCTGCTGAATCCACATACTATGACCAGAGGGTTGGATTTGCTCCCAGTTTCCCAGAATAACAGAAAAAGGTGTTTAATACAGGTCATATTATCACAAGGGGAAATGGCATGGAAATGGGACACACACACACAAAACACTTTGTGTGAACACATGATCCAGCTCTCACTGGTTTTGATCTCATCTTATTTGTCAGCATGACTCGTCAATCACCATTTCAGCAAAACCCGTAACCAATCAGGGAGACTTATCTTCTCAACAGGGGCAAGAGGAATGAGTCATGATCCAAAATACACTTTCTCTCTCTCTCTCTCTCTCTCTGGCTCTAATCTGAGCAGTGACATTAGCTTCCTGTTTATAGCTATACTCTCACTCCTATTAGCCAGATAACTGAAAACCAACGTCCTTAACCTTCACGCTCAATCACACAGGCTTACACACACACACACACACACACACACACACACACACACACAGAGGCATGCACACACACACACACACACACACACTCCAGATCTCCAGATCTCAGTCTGTGTATTAAATGACATTAATACAGCACTGAAGCATGAAACGCAGGGGAAGTGGAAGGCCATGTGAAGTGTTTGTGTCGGAAGAGAGGAATTTGAGAGGAATTTTGTAATTAATATCATTGTACTTTGTGATGTGATTGTGATGTCATTGAATGGAAAATTATTCATTATTCATTGACTTCCTCAATTCATTTAGCAAAACAAAATCACAATAATTGAGGAAACGATACAGCATCATTTTGGCTTCATACATAATATATGAGTTAATATACTGTATGCAGGGTGGCACAGTGGTGTAGTGGTTAGCGCTGTCGCCTCACAGCAAGAAGGTCCGGGTTCGAGCCCTGTGGCCGGCGAGGGACTTTCTGTGCGGAGTTTGCATGTTCTCCCCGTGTCCGTGTGGGTTTCCTCCGGGTGCTCCGGTTTCCCCCACAGTCCAAAGACATGCAGGTTAGGTTAACTGGTGACTCTAAATTGAGCGTAGGTGTGAATGTGAGTGTGAATGGTTGTCTGTGTCTATGTGTCAGCCCTGTGATGACCTGGCGACTTGTCCAGGGTGTACCCCGCCTTTCGCCCGTAGTCAGCTGGGATAGGCTCCAGCTTGCCTGCGACCCTGTAGAAGGATAAAGCGGCTAGAGATAATGAGATGAGATGAGAATAAACATATATTATTCTATCCACATTCACTGGATATGAGCAATCGCGCGCTCTGATTGGCTACTCTGCTACTAGGATATCAGCTCATATACCATGAGGAGAGAAAAACAAAATGGTGGCTTTGTTATCAAGTATTTAAAACAAGCAAAAATAGCTGAAAGAATATAGTTTTCCCCCAATAGCTCTTGTTCCACACTCCAATTCAACTGGTGGCAGTAATGTACCTTTAAGTTGGTTTGCCAACCATCAAAAAACCCTAAAGAAGAAGAAGAAGAAGAAAATGGAGGCGCGTGTTTCTGAACCAACTGAGGACGAAATAAAAACTCTACTCGAAAACAAAACCCAAAAAATAACAGCAAAATATGAAATGAAAGTATTTGATGGTAAGAACGTATCTTTTCTATTTTTTAAGAATTATTATTATTGCATTTTTCACAAATTGCTCCTGTCATTTCGCCGGTTTCTTTACATTCTAAGCGGAAATGATTTTGTCGGACGTATTGTATAATGTTTTTATTTATCAAATTTGCAAAAAAAAAACAATAAAAATGCTCTGTTTCTCAAAATCCACTGAATGTGGATATAATAATATAGTTATTCCACTCACTCTTGTCGTACATGGCTTATAGCTGAGTCGGTGCTACGCGCTTCGTCAGCTATCAGCTCATGTACGACTCGATTTTGTGGAATAACTGTTAAATATACTAAAGAATATATATATTCTGACTATGAATAATTTTGAATTTTGAAGACATCTGTGGTTGTAGTATTGTGTGTGTATGTCCGTCCAGTGAGATCCGTAGAGTTAAAGAGCCCTTCACATCCCAGCCCACTGGGAAATCAGAGAGGTACAGAGATATGGAAATATAGGTGCGCGCACGCGCACACACACACACACACACACACACACACACACACAGAGCATATTCGCTATAGAGTCCACTATTTGTGAAGTTTTACCATTGGGTATGTCTTGTATGTCATGTCTGAAACCATAGTAGAGAAAATGAATTGCATTTATAAAAATCTCACTTGATACTGCTTAGGGTTAAAATAATGAAATCTACTGTACATTCTGAGAAAGAACAAGATGTTTTATTGAATACCCTTTTAGGTGTGAATGAAAATGTCTTATTTTAATTGAAAGTTGTATGGATGGGATGAAGTAGAAGGAAAGGGTTTTATTTCTATGTGATAAAACAATCAAGTGCATCAGAACTACAATATCTTCTTCTTAAATCGTGATCTTCATTGTGATTTTAATGATTTCAATATTTGGCAAAATAATCATCCATTTTTCATGAACCCATACAATCAGAACAAGATGTTTTATTGATTCAGATCAGCATCAACACGTTTGAATGCTGACATCACTGTTGCCTATGGCAACAGATAATTGCAGGAAGTTCAGGAAGCTATAGCATCAGCTGTGCCCAGTGCCGCCTTCTTTTAATCACTGCAGATAGCTGCAATTTTCCTCTTTTCTCCTCAGCGTGTGTGTGTGTGTGTGTGTGTGTAATAAGAGCTGGGTAAGCTAAGCTTGTAGAAGAGGTGAGGCCACACACAGCTGGCTAAATACAGGGTGACAGCAAAGAACACTGAGACAACAGTGAAAATAGACAGACATATGGGAGGAAGGATCATGAAGGGTGAGGACCACAGCAGGGGATCCTATAACAGCCAGTTACACACACACACACACACACACACACACACACACACACAAACACTTATGAACACATGTGCCTACAATGACACCTCTAATGAGCCTTGGTTCGTTGAGCTCTTTCTCTCTCACTTACACACACACACACGAAAAGAAGCAAACATGTACGCTTCCAACTTGATTGCTGCTGAGCACTGTATACTACATCTATAATTTTAAGCTAGAGGCTAAAAACATTCCATGCAAAGCAGGCACTATATCTAAGGAAAGAAGCATAAACACAAATATTTTACATCACACACTGAGGAAATTCAAACTAAAAAAATTATATTACATAAAATGATAGGAGGACGGCACGGTGGTGTAGTGGTTAGCGCTGTCGCCTCACAGCAAGAAGGTCCGGGTTCGAGCCCCGGGGCCGACGGGGGCCTTTCTGTACGGAGTTTGCATGTTCTCCCCGTGTCCGCGTGGGTTTCCTCCGGGTGCTCCGGTTTCCCCCACAGTCCAAAGACATGCAGGTTAGGTTAACTGGTGACTCTAAATTGAGCGTAGGTGTGAATGTGAGTGTGAATGATTGTCTGTGTCTATGTGTCAGCCCTGTGATGACCTGGCGACTTGTCCAGGGTGTACCCCGCCTTTCGCCCGTAGTCAGCTGGGATAGGCTCCAGTTTGCCTGCAACCCTGTACACGATAAGCGGCTACAGATAATGGATGGATGGATGGATGGATGGATGGATGGATGGATGGATGAACAACAGGGTCCCCAGGCTCCCCTTCATCCTCACTAATCTCTCTCAAAGCACATAAACCAAAAGCACACACACACTTTTATCCTCACAAATGCACACAGTGGCTACACCAAACCTGCATTCAAAGAATATTAATGAAGACAAAAATCCGTGTAAAATGTTGTGTGCCTCTGTCTCTCTATGAATGTTGCCTTTAAATGCAAATACAGTGGTGTACAAGCATGAAATTGTAACGTGTACATGGGATATAATCTATTTCATAGTGTAGTTAATTCACTTTTTTGGGTGTAGGATGGATAAAATATTATCGTTAATTCACACTCTCCTGTCAAGGAGCCATACTTAAGGTCTAAAGGATAAGCTGATCGTGCACGCATCTGTTTTACATTAAATCATAACTTTATCCATAAAAAGATTCACTCCATAAGATTAAGAAGTGTCTCTGGTTAGGATGCTGTCTCCTCCAATGGATTCGGTGCAACAACAACAAAAAAAATTATAGATTAATTTATCAGTTAATAGAACCATTTAACATTGGTCTCAAATACCATTCTGTAATTTTTCAAGTCTATGAGTCATTCTAGAATTCGGGATCCATTTCACGTCTCCGAGATAAACCTTTCATTAATTTTCCACAAAATAAATCTTTATTGAATCAGTTTTGAACAATAACTCAAATTATGACAAACTTTCACCAACAGCGATGCTTGATGTACATTTTAGACCCAATTTATCCATAAAACATTAACTAAATGAATCCCGCCCCTCCCCCCACATCACTGGCCATCTTCGATTCCTGATTCATCCGTTCAACTCGAATAAACAGGAAGTGTTTCAGTCTAACAATCTATTTTTGGGGGGCTTATTCTATTAACTGTTATAAAATCAATTGCATAGAAAGTCTATTTTCTGTATTATGTGAAATTTCAGTCATAAAAAATGTATATTTTTAACCTGTCCCAGTTTTCTTGTCAACTCTGTTAACGCTGTTATAAAACCGCATAAAATCCACAAAGACTTTTAATAATACGCATGACACCTGCACCGAGTGATGTCACTTCCTCTGGCGGGAAACTTCAGAAAGGTAGTGAAGTATGTTATGCTTCTTCTCTCATTAATTTGAACAAAATGTTGAGGATTTTACATCAACAGTAGATTAATTATTCGTCAACTCTGTTATTGTGATATTGGAGTGAATCTCTCACTCATTTTTTAAAAACAATAATATGATTAAAATCCATAAAATTCTGTTGTTGTTGGGGTTTTTGTTGTTGTTGTTTTTTAAAATACATGCCGTGTGGTAGCTAGTTTGAGGCTAGCATGTGGAGTTAAGACACAAAATGGTGGGAAATGTCAACTCTGTTATCATCAGTTCTGTTCATGGATTGCCCAGTTTAATGACAACAGAGCTGACGATGACTAACAGAGTCGACGCTTGAAATGTACCCGCAGTTACAGAATGGGCCGTATGTACAGTCCAAAATATAACTTTCAATGTGACATATTTTGGCGACATCAAACTGTCAGACAGTGCTGCTGCTCCTCACTCAAAATGACATCAAGCAAGAAAAATGGGCTTAAATTCGAGGTCAGAATCCTGCATAACTCTGTCTCCATATCTACTACGATCCTGAGGACTACAAGTACCTGATCCTGTCACCTTAAGGTCTACAACTCCTGTTCCCATCTTGATACTGCTCCCGCCTCATACTGACTCATACAAGTACCTGCTAATTTCACCCTGAAGTCGATAAGCTCCTGCTTCAACTCTATCAATTTTTGAGACAATGTAGGTGAAGACAAATGCTAAATTTTTTATCTAGTCCCCTAGGCATGTGTAAGCTCCAATGTGCTTCCCAGTCCCATGGTTTGGTTGCCTGTAAACTTAAATTACTACACTATAACCCATAAGTTCAAAGGTGACCAGACATTTTCTGTCGCAGCTCAGAGACTGTGGAACAGCTTCTCATTTTCATAAAGGCATCCCCCAACCTAGAGGTTTCAAAATCCAGTCTCAAAACTAAATATTTATTTTCCCAGGCATGTGAAGGTCTGGGCGGCACGGTGGTGTAGTGGTTAGCGCTGTCGCCTCACAGCAAGAAGGTCCGGGTTCGAGCCCCGTGGCCGGCGAGGGCCTTTCTGTGTGGAGTTTGCATGTTCTCCCCGTGTCCGCGTGGGTTTCCTCCGGGTGCTCCGGTTTCCCCCACAGTCCAAAGACATGCAGGTTAGGTTAACTGGTGACTCTAAATTGACCGTAGGTGTGAGTGTGAGTGTGAATGGTTGTCTGTGTCTATGTGTCAGCCCTGTGATGACCTGGCGACTTGTCCAGGGTGTACCCCGCCTTTTGCCCGTAGTCAGCTGGGATGGGCTCCAGCTTGCCTGCGACCCTGTAGAAGGATGAAGCGGCTAGAGATAATGAGATGAGATGAGATGTGAAGGTCTTTAAGATCTGTATTATCTGTATCTGTAGATTTTGTATCCTGTCTTTTATCTGTGGTTTTGTCTTTTAATGTTTTTATTTCTCCTTTGATATACTTCTTTAGTTTTGTTACCTCCAATAACTTTGTTGGGGGAGATTTTGCTTTTGCCTCCATTTGTTTGACTTTTTCCAACTTAACTCAAAAAGTAGTGAACAGATTTTGATGAAATTTGGAGGAAAGGTGACCCATTGGCTAAGGAACAATTGAGTATATTTTGATGCAAATACAGACATGTATGTGAATGGATCCAGAATTTTTATTTTATTTTATTTATTTATTTTTTTGCTGTTCCCAACGTAACTCAAAAAGTAGTGAACGAATTTTGATGAAATTTTGCGGAAAGATGAACCATGGGTCAAGAAACACTTGATTAGATGTTGATGCAAATCCTAATATGTGGCTTGATGAAGGTATACACTCTACCAAATGCCCTTCTATTTTGTTTTTATTCTTTCATTTGAAATGTTATGATCGATCTCATTTTATTGCTTACACTTAGACAAGATGATGTACAATACTTTGGCTGACACTTGTTATTTTTTTCAAATGTGGTTTTTTTAATGTATATAAATAAAAGTTACTTGACTAAAAGTTGGGCGGCACGGTGGTGTAGTGGTTAGCGCTGTCGCCTCACAGCAAGAAGGTCCTGGGTTCGAGCCCCGGGGCCGGCGAGGGCCTTTCTGTGCGGAGTTTGCATGTTCTCCCCGTGTCCGCGTGGATTTCCTCCGGGTGCTCCGGTTTCCCCCACAGTCCAAAGACATGCAGGTTAGGTTAACTGGTGACTCTAAATTGAGTGTAGGTGTGAATGTGAGTGTGAATGGTTGTCTGTGTCTATGTGTCAGCCCTGTGATGACCTGGCGACTTGTCCAGGGTGTACCCCGCCTTTCGCCCGTAGTCAGCTGGGATAGGCTCCAGCTTGCCTGCGACCCTGTAGAAGGATAAAGCGGCTAGAGATGATGAGATGAGATGACTAAAAGTTGTAGCTAATGTGATGTTAAATGTTAAAACTATTTCTATTACCGTGTTACTTCTGTGTGCTACTTACTTATGTCCTCTGCTATTTTGCATTAATACATCTTATATGTTTACACCTGAGACTAGCTAAATAGCATACTGTTCCACTGTGTACCTCTGTATTAGTATAACAACAATCCAGTTTAATTAAATTGAATAGTTAATACATTAATTCAGACTAAGTCAAACAAACTAATTTAGGAATTCCCAAAGAGGAAGTGACTGTATAGCCATAGATCTTATCCTGTCCTGAATTTTTTATGAGTGTTTAATGTAATACATCATGTTTTCACTCTCAACAAACAGTCATCAATTTACTGGTGAACATTGCGGTGATGAGATGCAGCATTCTCTGCTTGCATTACAAGTAAAAATATTATTCCCGGCTGGTCAGCCACTTTATTTCCTCTCAGTAGGTTTTACCATAAGGTGACATATCATATTGTGTGTACTGCACTAGCTTCTTGGTATGTGTAATGTAGCACAAAGCGGACATGCTATAGTTACAGCATTAAAATGCAGCACGCACCACTGTGAAGTGTATTAGTTTAAGCGTGTACAACAAATTCTCAAAACACAATATACAGTGGTGCTTGAAAGTTTGTGAACTCTTTAGAATTTTCTATATTTCTGCATAAATATGACCGAAAACATCATCAGATTTTCACACAAGTCCTAAAACTAGATAAATAGAACCCAGTTAAACAAATGAGACAAAAATATTATACTTGGTCATTTATTTATTGAGGAAAATTATCCAATATCACATATATGTGAGTGGCAAAAGTATGTGAACCTCTAGGATTAGCAGTTAATTTGAAGGTGAAATTAGAGTCAGGTGTTTTCAATCAATGGGATGACAATCAGGTGTGAGTGGGCACCCTGTTTGATTTAAAGAACAGGGATCTATCAAAGTCTGATCTTCACAACACATGTTTGTGGAAGTGTATCATGGCACGAACGAAGGAGATTTCTGAGGATGTCAGAAAAAGTGTTGTTGATGCTCATCAGGCTGGAAAAGGTTACAAAACCATCTCTAAAGAGTTTAGACTCCACCAATCCACAGTCAGACAGATTGTGTACAAATGTAGGAAATTCAAGACCGTTGTTACCCTCCCCAGGAGTGGTCGACCAACAAAGATCACTCCAAGAGCAAGGCGTGTATACTCGTGAACATTAACATTATATTATAACATATTATAATAGTCAGCGAGGTCACAAAGGACCCCAGGATAACTTCTAAGCAACTGAAGGCCTCTCTCACATTGGCTAATGTTCACGAGTCCACCATCAGAAGAACACTGAACAACAATGGTGTGCATGGCAGGGTTGCAAGGAGGAAGCCACTGCTCTCCAAAAAGAACATTGCTGCTCGTCTGCAGTTTGCTAAAGATCATGTGGACAAGCCAGAAGGCTACTGGAAAAATGTTTTGTGGACGGATGAGACAAAAATAGAAAATTTTGGTTTAAATGAGAAGCGTTATGGAGAAAGGAAAACACTGCATTCCAGCATAAGAACCTTATCCCATCTGTGAAACATGGTGGTGGTAGTATCATGGTTTGGGCCTGTTTTGCTGCATCTGGGCCAGGATGGCTTGCCATCATTGATGGAACAATGAATTCTGAATTATACCAGCGAATTCTAAAGGAAAATGTCAGGACATCTGTCCATGAACTGAATCTCAAGAGAAGGTGGGTCATGCAGCAAGACAACGACCCCAAGCACACAAGTTATTCTACCAAAGAATGGTTAAAGAAGAATAAAGTTAAAGTTTTGGAATGGCCAAGTCAAATTCCTGACCTTGATCCAATCTAAATTTTGTGGAAGGACCTGAAGCGAGCAGTTCATGTGAGGAAACCCACCAACATCCCAGAGTTGAAGCTGTTCTGTATGGAGGAAAGGGCTAAAATTCCTCCAAGCCGGTGTGCAGGACTGATCAACAGTTATGGGAAACGTTTAGCTGCAGTTATTGCTGCACAAGGGGCTCACACCAGATACTGAAAGCAAAGGTTCACATACTTTTGCCACTCACAGATATGTAATATTGGATCATTTTCCTCAATAAATAAATGACCAAGTATAATATTTTTGTCTCATTTGTTTAACTGGGTTCTCTTTGTCTACTTTTAGGACTTGTGTGAAAATCTGATGATGTTTTAGGTCATATTTATGTAAAAATATAGAAAATTCTAAAGGGTTCACAAACTTTCAAGCACCACTGTATCTGTTTAGGAGCCTGGTCTACTGATTTGTCCACCCCAGCAATGTATACTGTAAAAAAGTGCGACAAAACTCACAGGAGGACAGAGAGAATCAGCATTCCATTGATCACCTTAACGGGCAATCCATTGATCACCCCAATGAGGTGGGGTTTACATTAGACCGTATCAGCGGATCATCAGATTAATGTTTTTAAAACGATTAGTGTGCACACAGCAACGCCAATACACGATTCGCGTGCACACAGCAAAGCCAATACACGGATATGCTCGGCTCCGCAGGCATCCTGCGCTCCAAATCACTCCGCCCTGAACAGCGAGTGCCCTCTGGAGGGTGCGCACTCCGGCCCTGCGCAGCTCACAGAGCGCGCGAGTGAAGCGCACGAGCAGTGATTTGGGACTGAGCCACTGTGTGTGTGATCCTAGTGCATGTCGGGCATGCACGTCACTTACCACTTGCAAGTGGAAGGATGGCAAGCCTAAGGACAATCATAACTACACAATGGGCAGTATTTTCATCAGTATTTGCAGTATTTTCATACTTTTATACTCTGTAATGAAAGGTGATACAAGGCGGAAGTCCGCGCCGTTTTTCAGCAGTCGCGTCACATGACCAACGCCAGCGAATCAGGAAGGTGGATGTCACAGTGACGTTGTCCAATGACGACGCCAGCTAGAGCTCAGCACAGCGTATCCGCGTATTCTCAATGTTTACACAGCACCGGAGCTGACACGATCTGGATTGAATACGTGGACCCTGGCGGATTCCCGTTTCCCGGCGTTTTAATGTAAACGGACAGTGCATCCGCGAAGAAAACGAGACAGATACGGTCTAATGTAAACTTGGCCTGACTCTCAAGGCCGTTCACATCCAGCCCCCAGTGACCCACACCAACAGGATGACTCAACGACACCTTAGATGAGCTTTTCATCCATGAGAGGATAAATACCTGATCAGACAGAACTGAAGAAGCCTTTCGGATGAGAGGTGAAACGTCTTCTAGAATCTTCAAGCAAGTTCAGTTGCTCTCTTTTACCACCCACAGACAAAACTCTGTTCTGTCCAATTATTTGTCAGATGTTTTATCTTTATTTCTCTGTAAGACTTGCTTGGGTTTAGAAAGGTGTTATATAAATGTTTTTCTCTACTTCTCTGCCATCTTCTTCCCAGTGTAAACTCAATTAAAGTCTCTTCCAGCCAAGAACTACAGAACAGGCATCACAGCAGCTTTGTGGGTCTCATCAAAATTTGATCTCTTTGACAGAGAGAGAGAGAGAGAGAGAGAGAGAGAGAGAGAGTTGTAAAATGTAACTTTTTCTCAGTCAACTTAGTCCACTTCCCTGTCATCGCACAGCAGTCACCATTTCCGTGTCATAAAAAGTTTAAGTTTGTTATTTACAAGCCTGTAGGAAATCCACAACGCCGTTAATGATACAGCTGTGCATCCAGTGCGTCAGATCTGTGAGTTCCAGCGTTGTTGCTGTGGCTACAAAGAAAGTGCCTGGATTAGAGATCATTTTGTTTGGTGTGTCACGAATATCTTATGATTCTCTGTATCAGATTGAAGAATTTAGCATGAAAGAAAGAGGTAAAGGTAAAACTAAAAGTTCATCAAGAAATGTATGCGCATGTCAAAGACCAAATATTGGAAATGTGCTGAAAAAAGGGGCAGCAGATTTGTAGGTGAGAATGAAAGCGAAGAAAGGAAGTACGAAAAAGAGAACGCGTCAGATTTCTGGTGCAGTGAAGAGAGGCATGAATTATTCACATCACCTCCATCCTGGCCCTGCAGCAGTGGAGGAGAAACAAGAGAATGAGAGAGAGAGAGAGAGAGAGAGAGAGAGAGAGAGAGAGCATGATTAAGGTGATCCAACAATGCTCTCTCTCTTTCCCTCCATCTCTCTCTGTCATGCAGAGAATAAAACTATATGACGTTATAGCAAGCATGTCTGACACACACTTTGTTGCCATGGTTACAGTCTCTCCACCCAAGCTGGGAGTTGGATCTACCAGTGATAATGATCACCTACTTCTAAAAGCAAAAGATGTCACACTTGGTGTTCAACAACCACCATCTGGACTTTATATTCAGTGTCAATGAATGTAAACAAGAATGTAGAAAACACAAAATGATCTCTACTGAAAGTTCCTCAGGCATCAACGAGGTCTTCACTTGCTCAGTTTAGGCACTTAGGATCTTCTGATTAGGAGGGGGGTTTTTTTTTGGGGGGGGGACCCTCAAGACAAATGAGACTCACTTTTGCAAGTTTCTCACCTTTTCATAGAACGGCAAGCCTGTTGGAAAAGTAACACACTCTTGCTAATAGAAACCTCTGTCAGGAAACAAGCACACTTCAACCCACATATGTATAAAAACAGAATACAGGAGAAGAACGAGAGAGAGAGAGAGAGAGAGAGTCAGGATGGAAGAGAAAGCTCGAGAAAAGCACAATAAGAAAAGTACCCAACACTAAACGCAGCAAACTCTCCCCAGTTACTCATAAAACACTCACCAGCCCAGTGTATGTTCCTTCCCTCTCTCTGCATTTAAGCTCCCTGACTCCTTAAATATTCCCTCGATAAGCCCTGATGCTGTGTCCTTGCTTTTCCAGAACGTTCTATAGAGCAGCTATAACAACACAGCGCGAGTTCTGCAGAGGAAGGGAGGCCCAAAGGAAGAGGAAAACCAAGGGACGGGGAGGAAGGAAACATACACAAGCTGCTGTATTTTCTGTTTGGGATAAACTGTCAAAGTTTACAAATAAATCTGCCTCCACGTAGAGTAACGTCCAATCTGAAAGCGCTCTGACTGCGTACGAGGGTCGTAGGAGGGAAAAACGATGCCATTTTTGATTAGTCAGGGGTATCTATGGAATATTATTGGTGTGTTCAAGTGAAATTCTTGACATCAACTGATGTTTGCTGTTCAAGTGGACATACACTGCTCCTAGACAACTGAGCAATATGGTATTGAGGAAAAACTAGCTAACGCGGAGCTGTTAAGTTGTTTATACAAACAACGTAAAGGCAGAAAGACGATGGAAACAAGACAAAACTATCAAGAATGTCAACATTTCCCTCAGATATAATCATAAATTATTTAAAAAAAGACTCGGGTAGACTAAAACTACACAACAGCTGCACTTAGCATTCATTAACTGAACACTATGGACTTGGTCATAGTGGGAAACATAAACATAGTGTTACGACTCATGGGGTATCAGAAAATCACATTTTTGATGAAATTAAGTCTTGTAAACATAACGAAAAGACATCTGTGCCATCTGGCTCCAATAGTTTGATCACTGTTGGTTTTTTGTGGGCAACTTAGCCTATTTTGGCACAGCTAGCTAAAAACTGGCAGATATTGTTCCATGTGCTAAATTTAAACTGACATAACACAACCCAGAGCTTATATAGCTAGTTTGTGAGGCTAACTTGCAATAAACTATCCTACTAGAACTCAGTTTAGTTATGTAGCTAGTTATATTATTCGAAAATGGGATATTTTTAGTCAGAACTACAGATGCGGCTAGTTTAAAAGCTAACCGGAGGTAAGCTGATAGACTAGCAAACAAACATCACAAGCATGCAAAACCTGAACAGGGTCTCACACAGGATTTTTTTCCAAGGTTGTTTTTGGTTAAGTGACACAGGAAAAGATCTTTAAGGATACTAAAGGGCTAATTTAAAGAGATACAAAAGCAACCACTTCCAGAAAGAAATAGAGCTCTTTCTCTTTATGCATGTACAGCTACGCATAAATTTAGCACTCGAATTTCTTGGAAGCTGGAATTCAGAAAAGAAAGATTGTGTGTTTTTTTTTTTAAGTGGGAAAAAAATACTCATGGGGATGAAACCTCAGATACAGATTTTTACATATTAAGCTCATTATTTAAATGCGTGGGTGGCACGGTGGTGTAGTGGTTAGCGCTGTCGCCTCACAGCAAGAAGCCCTGTGGGTGGCGAGGGCCTTTCTGTGCGGAGTTTGCATGTTCTCCCCGTATCCGCGTGGGTTTCCTCCGGGTGCTCCGGTTTCCCCCACAGTCCAAAGACATGCAGGTTAGGTTAACTGGTGACTCTAAATTGAGCGTAGGTGTGAATGTGAGTGTGAATGGTTGTCTGTGTCTATGTGTCGGCCCTGTGATGACCTGGCGACTTGTCCAGGGTGTACCCCGCCTTTCGCCCGTGGTCAGCTGGGATAGGCTCCAGCTTGCCTGCGACCCTGTAGAACAGGATAAAGCGGCTAGAGATAATGAGATGAGATGAGATGAGATGAGATGAGATATAGCGTTTTGGAACCAAACTCTTCAGTTGGTCCCTCACTGGTCTCACAATCTTTTTTTCTCACTCTTGAAGACAGGGGCGCCGCTAGAAATTCTGGGCCCTATGAAAGAACATACTGTAATATTACCCACCCTTTACGTTTCTGGTAACCCGACTTCTTCATGAAGTCAATTTCCTGGTGAATTCTGCTTCTACCGTGCGCAGCTAACGTTAGCGCTGGATTGGAAAGTAACAAACCTAACACGGTGTCACACTCTGGCTCCACCTACACAAGACTGTACCATGTAATGAATCGGGAGGGGGTGAAATATAAAGACTATCTATTCTAATAATTTTGTGGCAAATAGAAAACCAAACCAGAAGGTTGTTGTATTTGCTTGTTTTAAGAGACAAAATTGTTAATTTTTAAAAAAAAATTAAATTAACTTACACCTGGTTCAGATTGTCCTCTGAGGGCCATCTGTCAATGCTGGGCCAATAGTCCTAACCCCCCCAACAGCACCCTTGCTTGAAGATAATTAGTTCCTCTTTCTTGAAGACTTTCCCATGGTGGAAAACGTATAAAGTTAGAGATTTACCTTGCGATAAAAAAATGAATCTGCACCTTCAGATCAAATCTGAATTTGAGAATTTAACAGTGTTTTAACTGGTCTGCCAATATTTATAAAATGGTAGATAATTGGTGGTAAAGGAGAAGTTTATCAAAAGCACTTTTGTTTTTGGTGATGTTGTCTGTGTCTATGTGTCAGCCCTATGATGACCTGGCGACTTGTCCAGGGTGTACCCCGCCTTTCGCCTGTAGTCAGCTGGGATAGGCTCCAGCTCGCCTGCGACCCTGTAGAACAGGATAAAGAGGCTAGAGATAATGAGATAAGATGAGATTTAAATGCGTATGAAAATATTTTTGCTTGGGTTGTTGGGTTTTTGTGGGCAATTATTTATAGTTGTACTTGTTTTTAGGTTATTGAGGTTTGACTACCTCAGTTTTCTTCATGGTTGTCATTAAAATAAATGCAGAACAGGATAAAAGATTGCCTAATTAAAGTAAGAGCAAATTGAATTTTGTTAGTCGTGAATCATTGGTCCTGATGAGAAAACAATCATTCGCCTGCTAACTAAAACAAATTGGCGCTACTCTTGTTAGCTACATGATGAGAAAACTTAATGTACAGTAAGCTACACACAATGAATAAAAAGCAACAAAAATGGATCGATCCTATTGTATGTGATTGTCTATAATAATATAGCTACAGTATGACTGTGCTGGGTGTAAAGGCTGAAGGATTTGACTTCTCAAAGTACCAAAGTATCACAGTAAATCCTCCATGATTGTTATTATTTCCACACCATGTATTAGGAAAGTCCCACCTCTGATTACATCAAAGTTGAAAATGAAAATTCAGACGGGTTCCTAAGACTTTCTGGCTCCAATAGTTTGATCACTGTTGCCTTCAACAATGATAGAGTTTTCTGTTCCTCTTTTCTTTAGTCTGTCACCCTCTCTGAGCCTATCTACATTTTCCATGTATATATTTTCCTCAATTAATTTCAGTTATCCCATATATCATAGTGTAATGCCTGTGTAATATCAGTGCAGTTGGATTTGGATGGAATGTAAATCAGATGGGCTTGAAACAGAGCAGAGCAGAAAGTGTGGATCAAGCGTCGGTTCGCAGCAGGATTTAAAGAAAAGAAAAAGCTTTCTCTCATATCCTTAGCACGGTTTATATTGAAACGCTTTCTTGCTGTATGCAGAAAATAGCTTAGTAAGAAGAACTGTTCACCCAAAGTCACCCAAAACTTGTTCTGAAGAATATGAATGTTCCTAGATTTAATAATAACTTTCTTGACCGAGTGGTTAAAAAAAAAGCATACACTGGAATCGCCTACACTTTTCTTTTAGCAAGAAATCCAGATTCTATAAATATGCAAATTGGAAATGACCACACATGCACTTTTGTTGCTGTGAAAATGAATCAGCCATTGCTGTGCTGATGTTGTGTTGCCTTATCAGCTTCACAGATGTTCCTGTTTCTCAGTTATAATTACATTGCTGTTGGTTTTTTTCCCCCAAAAAAACCACCATGTTTTAGATAGTTAGCAAGTTATTTAGCATAATATGTCTTAGTATCTTTTTAAATGTTTCCCCTTGTTGTAAACATTTTTAATGCAACCAATCAAAAGTGCCCATAGAAATGCTTGGCCCTCTGACAGGTTAATGCATTGCATTTCTCGCATTGTATAATTTTTTTATTCTAGCTGTCTACTCAGGACCATAAATATCATTTTGGCCCTTCACTCCACTTTACAGCACCCCTGCAACCAATTATTACAGATGTAACCCAGTGTTTATAACCCAAACAAACAGTATTAAAAGGAAAAATCCACCCAGAACGACTCGCAAATTGAGAAGAAGAAGAAGAAGAAGGCTTTATTTGGTCATGTACACTCAAGCACAGTGAAATTCCTCCTCTGCATTTAATCCATCTGAAGCAGTGAACACACTAGTGAGCAATGAGTACACAGGCATACCCAGAGCAGTGGGCAGCTATGCTACAGCACCCAGGGAGCAGTTAGGGGTTCGGTGCCTTGCTCAAGGGCATTTCAGCCATGATACAGAGGAAGGGGAATGTGGTGTTCATTCACTCAACTCCCCTCACATTTTTCTTGCTGGTCCCAGGAATCAAATCAGCGACCGTTTGGGCGCAAGGCTGCTTTTCTAATTTTTAGGCCATGGCATGCATTGGCTGGGAATCGGACCCATGTCAACGACTGCTTGGAAGGCAGCTATGCTAACCACTATACCACCAATGCTATTAATGTAATTACCATGTTGCATCCCATATTTATTTTGTAATGAAATTCTTGGGTGACTTTTTGGTTTAAACTTCTTTTATCAACATGTTGGTCAAGTTTCACTACGAGTTCACTTCAGTTTCCTTTATTACCCACAATGCCGTTTGAGTACCTAATGGTGTCAGTGGGATTTAGCCCTCGCTAACTTGCTTAGATCACTAACTAGCTAAGCCGACTAGCTGCCGTAACTGAGCAGAAGTGTGCCGTGTAGCTGCATTGCATTCTGGACCTTTTAGTCCAACATTTATCATCTCCACTACTTCTACGCTCATTAGTAAGAAGTTAAATGTCATTTTAAATGGTGACTAACAAAAATAGCTCTTGCTCTTTTGGTTTTAGGAGCTGACATTGAGACCTGACCATCATTTCTTTTGAGATGTTTGATATGAATAAAATTTAAGTTTGATTTCCTATTAAACAACATTGTAACTGTGATAGCAATGTCCCACTGTGATGTCAGTGGAGCACACAACTGCTAAGTTCTCACATGAACAACGAAACTGCAACACCAACCAACAACAAATTAGCACTGAAACACATCACAAATATTTCTATCCATCCATCCATCCATCCATTATCTATAGACCCCTTTCACTGACGTCACCCGAAACCGGAAGTAAACAGACCCTGCGCCATTTTGGAAGACCAACAAACTCGTGATAAGGGGATAATAACGGCAGCGGTATGTGAACCCACGAGAATAAAGTGCAGTGGCAAACGACTTAAACAAACAAATCTGAGCTGTTTTATTTATGATTTATTGGCCCAACAGTAGACTTGAAAGAAACCTGTGTGAGACTTGGCAAAAAAATGTGGATATAATGGATAAGTCTGTGCATGATCTGTGGACACTTTGCAGTAAGCAAACACAAGAAATTCAGATTTAAAACATGTTAAAGTGGCCCCAAGTTGATAACTGTATGAGGAGTAAGCCTCCCAGACTTCTACAATTTAATAATAATAATAATTTAGGATGGTTTGGGGCTTGCTCGCTGCTGCCAGGTTGGTTGTTGAGTAGCCTGACTGTTTTTTTTTTTCCTTGCGTGTGGTATCATTGTTGACGCAAGGTTCTTTTTTAAACATGCCAATGCGGACACGATTTCCCCTGATGAGTTATGACTTGAGACGGGATGCGTGTGTGGAGGTGTGGAGTCCACGTGATATGTGCGTAAGATAGGCTTCTCATGTGTTTGGAGATCCGCGCTCCGAGACAAGCGCAAGCACACACACACCCAAGGGAAAAAAAGGGCCCCCCCCCCGAAAATATCGGCATAGTTCGAACACTGAGTGTAGGCACTGGGTGTAAACAACAAATAGTTTACAATGTCTGGGTAGCAAACAGATGGCAGAATTGGTGTCCGGTCCTCCTTATGTTTCCATTCTCCCTTGCCGCGAGTCTTATCATATGGGTCAAACCCATCAATCACAGCCAGTTTCTCCACATACCGTGCCCTTTCTGCAACTGATAATGTACTCACATAACCAGAATTATCATCCACCGTGTCACTTTACTCTCGCTCGTACTTTGTTTTATATTGTGAGTGCATGTACTTGGTCTTCCAATATGGCGCCTAACAAAATCTCGCGGCGCGGTGACGTCATGTGAAAGGGGTCTATACCACTTATCTATCAGGTCAGGGTTGCAAGTGAGCTGGAGCCAATCCTAGTTGACTTCAAGTGAGAGGCGGGGTTCACCCTGGGCAGGTCATCAATCTATCTAACACAGAGATGAACAACCATTCACACTCACATTCACACACACCTATAGACCGTTTGCACATGATGTCACATGTCCCATGACCCTCTCTGATTTAGCTGTGTCCACCATCTTTGTGGAATAACACATGCGTAGCAACAAGTACCTCAGTACAAAATGTCGCAAATTTGCGCAGTTATCGGCTGCTCAAACAATTCTGCTAAGGCTGGAGTCAGATTGTTTAGTTTACCCACTGTTAAAATGTGAGAAAGACCCCAAATGGAAGCTCTAACCCATAGACGACAGAGACAGTGGCGTGCAAATCTGAACAGATCGGACATAAAAGACACCAGCTACAAATATGTACGAATATGTGCAGATCATTTCATAAAGGGTAAGTTTATATTTCTACCGTTTATGTGAACCGTAGGCAAAATATATATAAAGATGCGACATACTGTAAGTGATATACATGTAAGCGCTACTCCAATTTATATTGCAATTACAAATACATAGCACAAAGCCCCAGTAAAATGTAGGTCGTTGAGCTCGGTAAAATGTTGCCTTCGAAGACGTCAGTAATTAGGTTGTTGGGTTTTTTTTGTTTTGTGTTTTGTGTAACATTTGACCACATCAGGAACCTACTAGATCCTTACAGTAAACTTACGCTAAACTTTTGTATGCTTTCATCTGCTTCCCAGTGACAAAGCTAGTCGTTAACACCGGGTAATTCACGATGTCTGTGTAATTCACACTCGGCCACATTCGTACATCGTCTTCATACTTTACAACATTGCTGTACGGATCCACCCTGGAACATTCTTTTATCTTTTCCCTGTGTCTGACCTTGTCAGTATTACTCAATTCGTGATACATTTGCGAAAAATTACAGTTCACCAATGTACTCTCCTCGGTCGTCATGGATGCTATCCTGCAAAGATGGCGGACACAACAAAATTGGAGAGCATCATGGGAGATTCGTAACGCAAGTGCAAATAGTCTATGGGCAATTCAGAGTAGCCAGTTGACCCAGTCTGCATGTCTTTGGACTGTTGGAGGAAACCAGAGCACACAGGGGAGAAAATGCAAACTCTATACAGAAAGCTCACGGTTAGCTGAGAGATTTGAACCCAGAACCTTCTTACTGTGAGGCAAGAGTGCTAATTAATGACTGCACCTGCATGCATTTCATCAACATATTTAATGTTTGAGGGTGCAGTTTCACTTTAAAATTGTAGCTCCATTTAAAGGGATATTCATGTGCATATTTTTTAAAGACAGAATTTGATTAGTCCAGTCGGACACACAGCAGGAGCAGCAACACATATTCGTACATACTGTATTGTGTGCAGGCGAACTGATAAGGCAGAATGTCTACCACACTGTTGATTACCACAGCGATGCTGGAATGGACGCTTACTGCTTACCATGACCAATATTTTCTTTTATAATCCCGGGTGCAGTTTACACCGTGTCTCACCCAGCATGCCCAGCCATCTGCTTTGAGTCATAAGCAAGAAACGTGTCACTACAGACTGACTGGCCGTCTGTTTCTCTCCTGCTGACTCTCTGGCTTTTTCTCTGTCTCTCTAGTGTTCATCTCCTACAATGTCTTCCTCTTCTTTACTAGCTTAACTGCTTCATTTTTATTTTGGATCGCATCATGTCACCAATGACACGATTTATGGTGTCACCACACCACAGAAACTTTAACACAGAGTCACTCCTCTGAATTCAATCCATGATTCTCATGCTCACCAGCTAATCAACAGCAAAAAAAAAGGACAGAGATACAACAACACAAGTGTTAGTACCGTATCTTCTCCCTGCCCAAGACAACAATATGCACCTGTAAACACACACTGCAGATTCACACCGACACACACATCACACATACACGCACCTGCAGCATCCATGACCTCCTCGATGACAGGAGGTAGACGCAGTCCGCAGTCCATGGTTGTCGTAGCAACGTGAGAGGGGATGGCAGGGGATCAGAGATGTCTACACACGTGAAGGATCTGACGCAGCAAGAGCAGCGACACAGGACTGTGAAACACACATACACACACAATGCCTTGGAGGGAACCTTAGGCTCCACACACACTGTGCCTCAATGGTCACTTCATCCTACACACACACACACACACACACACAGAGTTAGATCATATATCTCCATGTCTGAGATAGAAGTATTTTAAAAAAACAGTTATGATTTATTTATTTCTATTCTAAGCCCTTCTGTGTGTCCACCTTCCTCTCTTCATCTTGTCTGTCTGACAAAACAAAGCCAAAACAATGTACTGCATCATCGGCATACAAAACACACACACACACACACACACACACACACACACACACACACAAATAGCTTTCTCATACTCACCTTTAATGAGATCTGCAGCTCAGGAGGCTGACAGCTAATACTCCTGCAGCTTGGTGCTCATTATCTCTCTCTGTCGTTTCCCCAGTCTCCTCCTCCTCCTCCTCCTCTTCTCTCTCTCTCTCTCTCTCTCTCAGTCACTCCGTCCCTTCAGCTCTTTTGCTCCCCCTTTCTCTCCCTGCTCAACTCTTCTCCTCTCTTCACTTTTAATTATTTTTCTGGATGCTTTCTCTTCCTGCTACCATTCTTCATCCAAACATCCGTTTCTCCTCCTGTTTCTTCTTTCTGCATATGAATGCAGGGCAGGTCTGTCTTCAGGTCACTGAGATCAAAATAGAAGATAACAAGCTGCAGAATTATTGGCACCCTTAGAAATAGAAAAGAAACTAAAATGAATGAATAAAGAACACATGCAGCGAGTGATATTTTGCTCGTCAACATATACTATAGAGACACTTTATAGTTTTATTTCAATCTAATATGTTCATCCGAGCAATTAATAATTAGTACACTGGGCTTTTTTTTAGAAAGAAAAAACACTGATTTCAAATATATTGCCAGTTAATATTCAGGTAATTCTTCCCTAGAGAGATTAATGCAACGAGCATGTTGCTGTAATGTCGCACAAGGTTGAAGAATTTGGTCCACCTTTCCATGCACAACATTACAGGCCCCTTATTAATCTTAGGATTCTGCATATGGACTCTTCAATTCAGACCATGGGTTTCCAATGATGGCTGTTGCAAAATACATTTTTATATAATGATTCGGAGCAGGCTTGTTCAAGGATCTGTGTTGTGACCTACTGAGAAAGCATCAAGCCCTCTTTCCTGTGTCAGAAAACCTAAAGGAACAGCTTCACCTCTCTGGTGCTGACACTGGAGACTTCTTCCATAAACGTTAAACATCTCCTCCTCCAGAAAACTTCACCGTAGGAACAATTGTATACTTTTTATAAATGTGTTTATGTGGAGCGTCCAATATACCAAAAAAATTATATCGCAACGAACAATAACCTTATTTAAAACTACATTCACAAACCAGTGGTGAACTGTTACTATTAGAGCTGGGACTTGAGCTCAGCCAAAACTTAGCCAGACACCAAAAAAGCAACAGGGCAAAGGATTTTCTAAGGGATTAGCATCAGGCTGCCAGGTCGCTCCGCTGTGTGTAGTTGTCGATGTTGATTTTAAAAGTACCTAAGTAAATTGCACAGGGAAATGAATAGTTAAGTCTGAGTGAAAAATACTGTAGCCAGCGTGCAGCATGGAAGAAGAGTCTGGAGACGGAAATATTAGTTTCTCAGTCGTTAGCCTGTGCTACATTCTCTCGATAGCAATGGCTTGTTCACTTTATTAGCATTCGCTAACACTACTGATGAACGCTACACCGGCTGGAAGGTGACTTCACTGCTGTGCTGACTGCACCGACTCGCGGTTAAGCTTGTGTTGGCCTTCAAGAAGGACTAGAGTGATAAATTTATGGTCCCTCCCAGTATAAATTAAAATCTGATTGGTTAATTCATCTGTCACTTCCTACATAAACATACACTGCCATGGCCTTCTGTCCCAGCAGTGAAGTCTGAACCAATGAGTGAGCAGCTCTAAACTCTTTTCAGCCTAGAGACAACAAACAAAAAAATCTCACTGGATAACTCGATTTTAATGTTTTCAGGACAGTAACGCTTTCATTTCTGAAGCAAATTTGATAGAAAATGAGGCCAAATTAGAATTAGAAGAGAATGATTATCATGAAATTACCGTATGAAAGAAATTAAAGAATGAAAGAAACTAAATATAACATTTGTAATGCTGATATGTCTGGGCTTCTCTGAAGGCCGAGAAGGCCCTGACGGTTCTCCTCTGTCACAAATATGCATACACTTCATCATGGTGTTTAAGAGGAAGCCCAAGTAAAGAGTCAATATTCTATCATGAGATAAACAGCACTAAGCTCCTTCCTGTTTTAAACGACTCTTGTTACAAACAAGACCACGCTTTCCATTCATGCGGCCCAGATTCCATGGGAAGGAGTAAATCTGCTGCCGATACGCAGCTGCACTTAACCAGTCAACTGGAAACTCAGTTGTACCTGTGACCCTGATATACACAGCTGGAGCAGAAATGACAGCAGAACTATGAGTATTGGCTTATACCACATCCATCGTTCCAATACAGACGACCTCTTGGATCTGATACTGATTTCTGGCCCATATTAAATGTAATGGCACTCTGCATGACTTATCTTTATAAGAAACACTGTGCAGAAGTACTACAGCAGTTGGAGGCATGGATTAGCAGGAGTGTGCAGTCGGAAGATAGAGTTTGGACTCTCTTTCTTTCTCGGTGTCCAGAGCAAAGCAGAAAGTGATGAGTGAGCTGGAAAGCTGGCGGTTTCTGTTGAAATATTATACTGACTGACTAGACTGACTACCATGACATCAGCATGATCCGAAATAAAAAGCTTATGCACCCTCAGGCTGCTGTTTCTGAGCCGTGTACTGACGACACTGGTACAATTAAATACTGCAGAAGTATCTTTTAAATAATTGAATCTTATAGCTTACAGCAGTTATTTGAGAACACTAAAATATGTATTTGATAAAAGCATGAAGGCAAGATCACTTGAAATTGCCTGAAGTGTTTGAAAAGCCAGTTACACAACCAAAAATCTTTGGACAAGACCTTAAATATAGCTGCTTGCAGTGATAAGAGGTCCAAGCAGCCCATCAGGGCGGAATCGCCATGGTAACTTGACCTGATTATGTTAAAAGCATGGATGTAAGCACTGTTAGCAAGTTACAGTGCTGAGCGTAAATGAGTGCACCCCCTTTGAAAAGTAACATTTTAAACAATATCTCAATGAACACAAACAATTTCCAAAATGTTGACAAGGCAAAGTTTAATATAACATCTGTTTAACTTATAACGTGAAAGTAAGGTTAATAATATAACTTAGATTACACATTTTTCAGTTTTACTCAAGTTAGGGTGGTGCAAAAATGAGTACACCCCACAACAAAAACTACTACATCTAGTACTTTGTATGGCCTCCATGATTTTTAATGACAGCACCAAGTCTTCTAGGCATGGAATGAACAAGTTGGCGACATTTTGCAACATCAATCTTTTTCCATTCTTCAACAATGACCTCTTTTAGTGACTGGATGCTGGATGGAGAGTGATGCTCAACTTGTCTCTTCAGAATTCCCCAAAGAAAATAATTTCTTTACACCACAAAGGTGAAGGCTACAAGAAGATCAGCAAAGCTTTACTTATCAGTCAGAATACTGTAGCAAAAGTGGTACAAAAATTTAAGAAAGATGAAACTGCAACCATCTCACAGAGACGTCCAGGTCGTCCACGGAAGTTAACACCTCGACAGGAGCGTCTTCTGATGAGAAGTGTTGAAGAAAATCGGCATGCAAGTTCACTGCAGTTATCTAAAGAAGTAGAAAGCCAAACTGGGGTGACTATTTCCCGTGACACAATACGGCGTACACTGCAGAGGAATGGCATGCATGGATGCCGTCCACGAAAGAAGCCTCTCCTAAAGCCCAGGCACAAAAAAGCCCGCCTAGAGTTTGCCAGGGCCCATGCTGACAAAGATGAAGACTACTGGGACTCTATACTCTGGTGTGATGAGACCAAGATAAATGTTTTTGGAACTGATGACTTCAAAACTGTATGGCGTCGCAAAGGTGAGGAATACAAAGAAAAATGCATGGTGCTTACAGTGAAACATGGTGGTGGCAGTGTCCTTATGTGGGGCTGCATGAGTGCTGCTGGTGTCGGGGAGCTGCATTTCATTGATGGCATCATGAATTCACAGATGTATTGCTCTATACTGAAACAGAAGATGCTACCATCACTCCATGCCCTTGGTCGTCGTGCACTTTTCCAACATGACTAAACACACATCTAAGGCCACTGTTGGATTTCTGAAGAAGAACAGGGTGAAACTGACTCAGTGGCCAAGTTGATCTGAACCCAATCGAACACCTATGGGGAATTCTGAAGAGACAAGTTGAGCATCACTCTCCATCCAGCATCCAGTCACTAAAAGAGGTCATTGTTGAAGAATGGAAAAAGATTGATGTTGCAAAATGTCGCCAACTTGTTCATTCCATGCCTAGAAGACTTGGTGCTGTCATTAAAAATCATGGAGGCCATACAAAGTACTAGATGTAGTAGTTTTTGTTGTGGGGTGTACTCATTTTTGCACCACCCTAATTTGAGTAAAACTGAAAAATGTGTAATCTAAGTTTATATTATTATCCTTACTTTCACATTATAAGTTAAACAGATGTTATATTAAACTTTGTCCTTTCAACATTTTGGAAATTGTTTGTGTTCATTGAGATATTGTTTAAAATGTTACTTTTCAAAGGGGTGTACTCATTTACGCTGAGCACTGTATATGTCAATTGTCCAAAGATTGGGTCTAACTGAGATATGAGCTCATGTCCTGTTTGGCAGATTCGCCACTGATTCTAATGGACTATAAGAGATGAACACTTTTGAAAATGAAAAATCCATATGATAATTTTCATGAAGCTTAGTCTGAAGATCATCTCATCTCATTATCTCTAGCCGCTTTATCCTTCTACAGGGTCGCAGGCAAGCTGGAGCCTATCCCAGCTGACTATGGGCGAAAGGCGGGGTACACCCTGGACAAGTCGCCAGGTCATCACAGGGCTGACACATAGACACAGACAACCATTCACACTCACATTCACACCTACGCTCAATTTAGAGTCACCAGTTAACCTAACCTGCATGTCTTTGGACTGTGGGGGAAACCGGAGCACCCGGAGGAAACCCACGCGGACACGGGGAGAACATGCAAACTCCGCACAGAAAGGCCCTCGCCGGCCACGGGGCTCAAACCCAGGACCTTCTTGCTGTGAGGCGACAGCGCTAACCACTACACCACCGTGCCGCCCAGTCTGAAGATCATCTCTGCCAAAACTGATGAATGTTGGACAAAATTTGTGGCCTGAGAAAATCCTCTTAATTTTTTCCATTAAAAATGGCGTCCATGTCAATTAAATTTGTAAGCTCCCAAAGTATCACCTGATACAAGAATCACTTTTGTTAAGGGAAGCACGTCAATGCTAATGAGGCAAAAAGTTGTTTTTGCTTATTGCAGCAGCTCCCAATGGTCACATGACACAAAATCTCTTGCATGTCTTCAAGTAGGCATCCCAAGTCCATATACCAAGTTTGGTGTCAAGACATCAAATCGTTGCTGAGATCTGCCCTTACTTCCTGTTTGGTGGCTTCACTGCCAGTGTCGATTGGTTGTCCTGGACAACTCCTGTCTGTACCACAGGTGTAGCATGTGTGATAACAATGAATAACTACTTTCCCCATACCTGGGGAAAAAATTAAACACCTGTTCAAGTCAAACTGAATTAGAATGGAAATCTAGCGTAGTGGTTGAACTCCACCAATAAACATTCATGTCCAACATGTAACCTTGTGAAATTTAAGCTCCAAATCTATATGATTCACCCTTTCAGAGATTTGTGGTCATGTTTTACCAACATATTTGGTATTTTCCAGTCAGAATGCATACAAATAACAATCTTTATGGAATGTCTCTCTGTCGGTTGTGTCATTCTTGGGACGAACGACAGCAAGTGGCCTCGGTGAATCTTTTCCAACCAACATGGTCTTGGGCAGCATTCCTGATCTCTTCTGAACTCATCTCATGTCCATCACACGGCAGTTGAGATATGTACTTGAATTACAATTTTGGTCTTCCTCTTGATGTGGTCCCATGAGTTGGAGAGTATAAAGCATAGTTTGACACCAGATCTTTTGTGGGTCTCCTTAGGGAACGGCCAAGGAAGCATAGTTGACAATCGACGACGATGATAATGATGATGATGATGATGATGATGATGACTGAGAGAGAGAGAGAGACTTTGGCTCTGTTTGCTTGCAAACTTCTTCATTGGACACATGGTCTCCATTCTTTATTTCAAGGATGATTCTTAAAGCCAGACGGCCTTTCAATTTCATAAAATTGGTGAAATTTAGTTCCGTCTGAAATTTGGTCATTGTGATAGATGTTTATTTCTGTAATATCTCACGAAATATATCAGGCCATTCTGTGGCTGGGAAGTTATTTAATTTGAGGGGATTAAAGCAAATAATGTGCATGAAATCGCTCGCTTCACGCAGTCAAGCAGACAGAGGAAGTCCAGAGTGTGCATGTGCAGGTTTACTTTCTTCTTCTTTTGGGTTTTATGGCAGCTGGCATCCAATGTTGCATTACTGCCATCTACAGGTTTACCTTTGAGCATGCACTGACAGTTCCATCATTCTGTCGCTAAACGAACAGCTGATCACACCGAGGTGCTCGCTGACCACCAATATTTATTAGTTTGGTCCTGTGTTTCCTTTCCTTCGTATATAACATAATGTCTTTTCTTCTCACTTTCCGTTACTGTAGTCGCTCTTTCACGTTTCATTCGTGTCCTCCATTTTTCTCTCCTGTTTCAAATTTGTATCCCACAATGCCTTGTGTGAATGAGGAAAGCTCACCATGACATAGTATCTTGAATTGCGTCATGGTGAAGCAGGAAAAAATAGCGGAGAATTTAGGGCCACGTGGCCCTAAATTCATTAATTGTTCTATTTAAAAAAAAACTAATAAAATTGGAAGTCTGTGATTTGTAGCTTTTGGTCCACTAAACAAAAATAATTGTATGTCAGGGAAAATTCTTTTTATGACCTAAACTTGAAAAATCTGAAAGGCAGTCTACCTGTGCAATTTGGAATGAGTTTATCTGGTTTTCAAGCTTCTTAGTGATAATCCAGGACTCACTTCCAGAGAGAAAGATGCTCAAGACAGCTGCTCTAAACATGTTGATTTTCACCTTTAGTTCAGCACTTGAAGAATTTTTTGAAGCTTCCAAAATGCGCCCCATGCTTTCCCTTTGCCATGCTTGTGAAGGTAACCTGAATTACTTTTTCCTGTGTAGGTTCAGTTTTGGATATGTGAAGTTGGATAAAATGGTGAAAGAGCTTTAGAAGGACTTTAGTCGGGAAGAGCCTTTTCTTACAAAGCCCCACAGTTATGGAATAGCCTTCCAAGTAATGTTCGGGAATCAGACACAGTCTCAGCGTTTAAGTCTCGGCTGAAAACATATCTGTTTAGCCAAGCCTTTTGTTAATGGTGTTTATGAGGTAAAGGAGTAGATCTGGAGGGTTGTCAGACATAGAGTGTTTTTTTTAAATATATTTTTTGGGCTTTTTAACCTCTACTGGACAGGACAGTGCAGAGACAGGAAACGAGCGTGAGAGAGAGACGGGGAGTGACCGGGAAACGACCCCGGGTCGGAATTGAACCCGGGTCCCCGGACCCATGGCACAGCGCCCCATCCACCCGAGCCCCGACATAGAGTGTTTTGGTAAACTGGGATGTATGGATGCTGTCAGTCCCCCACTCGCTTGCTCACTCGAGTTTGTTGACGGTGTAGTGGCTGCTGCTTTATGTCCCGGGGCTCCCTCATGCCTGTGTTACCTTCTGGCTCTCCCCTTTTAGTTATGCTGTCATAGTTAGTTGCCGGAGTCCCTGCTTGTAGTCAGTGCAATATGTATACTGTTCCTACTTATTCAGGTGACATTGGGCATACCTACCGTAACAACCTGTGTTTTCTCTCCATCCCCCCCCACACACACACACACACACCAAAATCTGTTCCTCTGAGTTACATATTGGTCCTGGGATCGAGATGCTGACCTCTTCTGCTCCTCGGACCTGCCTGGTCCATCCTGGTGCCCTGTGTCTGGTTGGAGTCTCATTGCATCGCTCCTGTGGAGGACGGCCCCATGAGGACAGTTGAAAGTCACACTTGGAGGACGCTCTGGACACTTACAGTAATGCTTTTATGGCTGAGGACTACAGTTGACTTGCTAACTTTAGGACTGCAGTTGTCATGAACAGTTTTGCACTCAAGTTTCCATCAATGAAGAGTTTATAACATCAACGAAACTGACTTCATGTTATAACTGTTAATGTTATAGTCATGTTGTCTGTTGCCCAAATGAGGATGGGTTCCCTTTTGAGTCTGGTTCCTCTCGAGGTTTCTTCCTCATGTCATCTGAGGGAATTTTCCCTCGCCACCGTCTTGCTCAGTGGGGATAGATTAGAGATAAAATTAGCTCATGTTTTAAGTCATTCAAATTCTCTAAAGCTGCTTTGCGACAAAGCTTATTGTTAAAAGCACTGTAGAAATAAACTTGACTTGACTTTCTCCTGTCTGTCTGGCTTATCCTTAACTACTTCCTGTTTGTCATTTGGTAATATTCATCTCATCTCATCTCATTATCTCCAGCCGCTTTATCCTGTTCTACAGGGTCGCAGGCAAGCTGGAGCCTATCCCAACTAACTACGGGCGAGAGGCGGGGTACACCCTGGACAAGTCGCCAGGTCATCACAGGGCTGACACATAGACACAGACAATCATTCACATTCACACCTACGGTCAATTTAGAGTCACCAGTTAACCTGATCTGCATGTCTTTGGACTGTGGGGGAAACCGGAGCACCCGGAGGAAACCCACGCAGACACGGGGAGAACATGCAAACTCCGCACAGAAAGGCCCTCGAACCCGGACCTTCTTGCTGTGAGGCGACAGCACTAACCACTACACCACCATGCCGCCCCGGTAATATTCACTGTAGTGTAAATTGTGTAGTTCTGCATTTGTATTATAGCCGTACATTTTAAATGTTTATTGATAGAATTTAGCGATGAGAATTTTGATTTTGATCGATTCTTGTCCATGATAATCAGATATACTGTTCGCAACATAGAGCAGAGATTAATTAGTAAAGCCTTGGAGCATTTCTTTAAGAGTGTTTGATCTTGTGTACACATAAAAAAATAATCACAAATTGTATTGAGGCCTTGTTTTTTTTATTAATTTTTTAAAGAAAGAAAGAAACTGCAAATTTTCCAGTGCAGAGATTGTCTGATTTATCTGTACTTTTCCTTGTTGCTGGACTGGTATCAAGAAGAAGAAGAACTTTATTTATCACACACACTTAAGCACAGTGAAATTCCTCTCTGCATTTAACCCATCTGAAGCAGTGGTCACACACATGAGCAATGAGCGCACACACACACACACCCAGAGCAGTGGGCAGCTATGCAACAGCACTCGGGGAGCAGTTGGGGGTTTAGGTGCCTTCCTCAAAGGCACTTCAGCCCAAGGCCACCCCATGTTAACCTAACCACATCTTTGGACTGTGGTGGAAACCGGAGCACCCAAAGGAAACCCACACAGACACGGGGAGAACATGCAAACTCTACACAGAAAGGCCCCCGTCGGCCACCGGGCTCGGGCCCAGAACCTTCTTGCTGTGAGGCGACAGTGCTAACCACTACACCACCGTGCCACCCGTATGTTTTGTACTTTAATATGTATTTTTTTTATTTTTCCCGGGAAAAGCTTTAAAAGATACATCAGTGGTCCTTATAAGGTTCAACTGTATACGCTACCGTTCAAAAGTTTGGGGTCACCCAGACAATTTTGTGTTTTCCATGAAAAGTCACACTTTTATTTACCACCATAAGTTGTAAAATGAATAGAAAATATAGTCAAGACATTTTTCTGGCCATTTTGAGCATTTAATCGACCCCACAAATGTGATGCTCCAGAAACTCAATCTGCTCAAAGGAAGGTCAGTTTTATAGCTTCTCTAAAGAGCTCAACTGTTTTCAGCTGTGCTAACATGATTGTACAAGGGTTTTCTAATCATCCATTAGCCTTCTGAGGCAATGAGCAAACACATTGTACCATTAGAACACTGGAGTGAGAGTTGCTGGAAATGGGCCTCTATACACCTATGGAGATATTGCACCAAAAACCAGACATTTGCAGCTAGAATAGTCATTTACCACATTAGCAATGTATAGAGTGGATTTCTGATTAGTTTAAAGTGATCTTCATTGAAAAGAACAGTGCTTTTCTTTCAAAAATAAGGACATTTCAAAGTGACCCCAAACTTTTGAACGGTAGTGTATCTTAAATTATTTTTAAAGCTACAGCTCTAGCTGTCTTTGTCAGAGACTTGGCCTAGTGGAGCTTGATGCTGACCTTCGATACAAGTGCCTACAGT
Source organism: Neoarius graeffei (assembly GCF_027579695.1). Classification (NCBI taxonomy): domain Eukaryota; kingdom Metazoa; phylum Chordata; class Actinopteri; order Siluriformes; family Ariidae; genus Neoarius; species Neoarius graeffei. Next base: position 54,181,459 of record NC_083589.1, read on the forward strand.
GGTTTGACCACGTCCGTCGGAGCACCTCTTGTATTGGAAGGGTCATGTCCCAGCAGGTGGATATATCAAGCAAAAAGGGCCGCCCCTGCAAGACCTGGTGTGAACTGGTCAACCAGGACCTCAAGAAGTGGTGCCTTACACCCAAAGACACTTTAGACAGGGACTTCTGGAAGAAGGAATTACGGACTTGCCATGCAGCGTCCAACACACCAGTGGTGTTTACGTGACGTTAAACCGGATAGTGAGTGAGTGACACTATATTCTTATTTCCAGGTGGAAGATACATAAAGATCCAAAAACATGTCATCTGTTTAGTGCGCTAAAAGTCTGTATCTGTATTCAGATTTAAGGCCAACGTGAGTATGTCCTCTCCTTATTTTTAATATATATATTTTTTCATCCTAGGGGTTCCCAGTCCCAGTACACAGCTCTCATCTGAACAAAATGTCCTGTGAGGAAAAATGACAGCATGCCTCCTATCCTGTATTCATTTACAACAAATTCTCTGTTCGTTGCCAATAACGTCATGACATTCTGTCAGAACTACAGCGACAAGGAAAAGTACAGACTGGTACCGCTATTTCTGAAGACTGTGTGCACTGGAACACGCCCAGAAGAATTACAAAAAAAAAAAATTTCAACTTTATCATTTCTCAATACGCACATCCACCACAATACTTTAATGAAGTTTCAGTCAAAACCTCTTTATTTCCACATCAGCTCTCAGACAGTCCAGCTCTGAGTTTTCTGTTCTGTTAGTTTGATGGCGGTGGTGGTGGTGGAGGGGGTGGAGGGAAGAACATGGGTCCTGGGTAAGGGCAGGGGTGCCAGGGGTCCATGCTCATGTGAGGAGGTGGGGCCTGGGGGTATGGAGAGTACCCATGACCTCGGAAGGGAGGTCGGTATGGGTCAGGAGGGTGGTGCATGAAGTCCTGTTGAAAGTGAGGATTGGCGTGATAGTTAGCGTGGAAGCCACCATGATGCTCGTGATGCGCAGGCCGGCCGCGTGGTGAGTTCCTGTTCTGCCGGGGTTTTCTCCTTGGGGGAGGTGGAGGTCTACCAGCAAAGGATTCACTATCTGCTGAGAGAAAATAGTGTGTGAGAGAATTTTCCAGAAACTAGAAGATAGTTATGAGCAGTGAAAATCAGCACCTGAGTCTGACTCTTCTTGTTTCTGCTGCTGTGGTCTCCTCTGGGACTTCAGCTTCTGCTTGGCCATCCTCTCCTGCTCATCATCACTGAAATCCAGGGCCTACACACACACAAACACACACCATCATCTTCTCAAAGAACCAGACATGGAAACTCAACAATTAGCATTGTAGTTCTAATTAATTCTTGGCTGTCCAGACCTAGTTATTTATATTTGCTTGAGGTATAAGATTAAGAGCTAATTTACGTGAACTACACTACCGTTCAAAAGTTTGGGGTCACCCAGACAATTTTGTGTTTTCCATGAAAAGTCACACTTTTATTTACCACCATAAGTTGTAAAATGAATAGAAAATATAGTCGAGACAGTTTTCTGGCCATTTTGAGCATTTAATCGACCCCACAAATGTGATGCTCCAGAAACTCAATCTGCTCAAAGGAAGGTCAGTTTTATAGCTTCTCTAAAGAGCTCAACTGTTTTCAGCTGTGCTAACATGATTGTACAAGGGTTTTCTAATCATCCATTAGCCTTCTGAGGCAATGAGCAAACACATTGTACCATTAGAACACTGGAGTGAGAGTTGCTGGAAATGGGCCTCTATACACCTATGGAGATATTGCACCAAAAACCAGACATTTGCAGCTAGAATAGTCATTTACCACATTAGCAATGTATAGAGTGCATTTCTGATTAGTTTAAAGTGATCTTCATTGAAAAGAACAGTGCTTTTCTTTCAAAAATAAGGACATTTCAAAGTGACCCCAAACTTTTGAACGGTAGTGTGTGTGTATATATGGGTCCGTCTCAGAAACTGGTCTCTCATTTGGGACATTATGGTCAAAAAATAAAATTTCTAATTTTCCTTTTTTTTTTGCATACACTGGCCACTAGGCGGTGTGTATGACTGGTAATTCCTAAGACTGGCCACGAGGTGGTGTGTATGACTGGTGGTACATGTACGCATACACGCCACAAAAAATCGACTCGATGGGTTTACCTTTTTTTTTTTTTTTAGGTATGGTGCTCCGCTGGGAGCGCCGCTAAAAACCTGTATAAATAGGGGACGACATAGGCGGCAAAATGTAGTTTTTTTCCTGCCATGGAAGTGCACTTGTATACCGAGGAGGAAGCCATTTGCACTACAGCCATGAATGAGGATTCAAAATGGCGCTCTCGTTTTCTGTTAAAATTTGGTGAAGAAAAAAATCAATATATTATTTACCAGCTTCAGGTCGGTCTGTATGGTGAAATACCGTGACCTCAGCCTTGAATACTGACCTCGGCCCAGAGGGCCTCAGTCAGGACTTTCAAGACCTCAGTAATGGTATTTCACGATACGGACCTCCCAGCTGGTAAATAACATATTTATTCTATCCACATTCACTGGATATGAGCAATCACGTGCTCTGATTGGCTACTCTACTACTATGATATCAGCTCATATACCGTGAGTAGAGAAAAACAAAATGGCGGAGCGTTTTGCTGAACCAATTGAGGACAAAAGAAAAATAACTTTACTCAAAAACAAAACCCCAAAAAATTTTTAAAAAAATAAGGCAACAAAATATGGAATGAAAGTATCTGATGGTAAGAACGTCTCTTTTTTTATTTTTCAAGAATTATTATTATAGCATTTTTCACAAATTGCTACCGTCATTTTGCAGGTTTGTTTACATTCTAAGCGGAAATTATTTTATTGGACGTTTTGTATAAAGTTTTTATTTCTCGAATTTGAAAAAAAAATACAAAAATGCTCCGTTTCTCAAAATTCAGTAGACATCGATAGAACGAAAGAGTTATTCCACTCAATCTTGTCGTACATGGCTTATAGCTGACTGAGTGCGACGCGCCTCGTCGGCTATCAGCTCATGTACGATTCGATTTCGTGGAATAACTGTTAAATGCAAGTACTCATACTTAGTCTGAAATTTTTTTTTTAATAAAATAAATAAAAAATATGATCCTGATGTATCTCGAGTTTCAACTTTTATCAACTTCCAGTTCCAACTAAAGGTGCAGAACTGTTTTTTTTTTTTGCTTGTTTTTTTTTTAAATCCCAATCCCACCAGCCCCCAAACAAACTCTGACCAATCCCACCTGCTCCCATAGTTATGGTGCATTCCATTTGTACTGGGAAGTCGGGATTTCCGAGTCTTTCTGAATGCCCCCTGAAGTCAGATTACTGAATCGGAAAGTAGGAGTAACTCACCAACCCCATCTTCAAAACCCAAGATGGCTGCTCCATACATCAACAGTAGGAGAAAGCTATAATAATACTGTTTAATATAAATACGGAAATGATTATTGGAAATCGTGCACGCTGATTGCTCGAGAAATTCGTGACCAAGAGAAAAAGCTAAGGAAGAATTACAAATGATGAAAGAAAACGCTGCTCCTAAAAGCAACAAAGATGCTACGAAGTTTGGTCTCAAACTATTCAAAGATAAGGTGTAATTGGGATTTATTCGATCTATTTCAAAACAAAGTACTTTATGTGACTCGGCGTAGATAAGTGACAAGTCTGGCCACGCCTTTATTACACTTGCATGCCACTTTTGAAATCTGAAATTAATTTTTTTAATACAATTTTTCAAAAATGATCACCTGTGTATTTATACTTAAACAATTGTCCGCTTCAGGCTAGGTGAATAATAACTTCAACCTCGTCTTGGTTCACCAATATTCACTTCGCCTTTGGTGAATAACTTAATTATTACACTTCTTTTTTATTTGTGTCTCATTAAATCAGTTGTATGCACAGTACTGTCCACAGAGAGAAGTTAGACATGTTGCTATCATGTTTGTATGCACAAAATATCATGTAATACATCGTTGTTGACTGGTATTACTAGTACCAATGGTTAACCTGGCTAAACTGGTATTGCTAATTGCTGGTATTAGTTTTCAGACTTCTTGTACTAGAACGCGGTGAACTCGGGCGTGGCGTAATTCCCAGCCTCAACTTCCGAGGTAAATGGAATGCAGCATTAATCAGGTGTGTTTGGATGTCGAAGACCTTGACATTGTCCTTCCACAGCCAATCACTGTACCATTGGTAAACACTTCCGTAGGGACTAATGAACGTACCAGAGATTCACACTTACCTCTGGCGGTGGCTCCTGGTCGTTTTTCCAAGAAGCATCAGATCCTTTAATTCTGTAGTCATAAAAAAGAAAGAAAGAAAAATAAATAAATAAATCAGAAGATCAAACAAATGGAAAAACTAAAAAGAAAAAAGAAAACCCCAACCGTCCAAGTCTAAAATTCATAAACAGCAACAATCTATAAAACGAGTTACTCACTGCTTGATCTTTTCCACAAAGATGTACTCAGTGAAGTCTTTGATTTTGGGGGCAAAGTAAACCGGCTGCTTTATTTTGAGATCCTTCTGTTCGATGTCCTCCTGAGCGTTGAATCTCAGGATGTAATAGGGCTGGCACACCGGACCAAAGACTTCAAACACCTAGGGGGAAAAAAAACAGATCAAAAGACTGTTGTGCGTATTTTTTATTTTTATCATCTCACAGCTGGTCATGTCATTCAGAAAAAAGAAAAAATTCCTAAAAGCATATGAAATTTACGAGTGGAGAACACGCACCCTGCCGATCGACACCCTGTCCTTGTTGAATAACACGCTGTCGTCGTTCAGGGGTGGAGTGTCCTTTTTAGACTCAATAATAACTAGAAAATGCAAAAAACAAACATGCAAACGAATAAAAGTTGTTCGTAATGTTCCCCGTGATCACTCACAGAGCTAATGAGCCAGGTCACACTGTAACCATGGCAACTGTCGGATCAATTTCATCTCTAAGTTGTGATTCATGGATTTGGGTCTTTGTAAATATACCGAGTTGATCCACGATGCTGGAGATGATTCCAACTGGCTCCATGTCGGTACCTTCCGGAAGGCTGATGGTCAGATTTTCCACTGCGGGAAGGTCCTGCACACAATTCAGCCCAAAATGACTTCCAAACGGCGAAGACAGTGCTATATTTCTAGTAAAAAAGGATTTTTTTTATATTCTAACCGGATGGTTTTTACATGAGCTGCTGCACATTCAGCACTGATCCTGAGAACACTGCACAGGCTCGCTCACCTCAATAAGCAGCTCATCCTGAGTTCTCACTGGTGCTGTTTTTTTCCCAGGAGCAACTACATCTTCATCTTCCTCAAATTCATTTGTCACCGGAATAACGGGGTCCGATGAGGAAGAGGATGAAGAAGATGTAGATGAAGATGAGTCCGAGTCACTGATAAAAGAAGAAAGCGTTCCATTTTAGACTTACATGCTATTATTTAGTAATACAGTGATGCTTGAAAGTTTTTGAACCCTTTAGAATTTTCTACATTTCTGCATAAATATGACCTAAAACATCATCAGATTTTCACACAAGTCCTAAAAGTAGATAAAGAGAACCCAGTTAAACAAATGAGACAAAAATATTATACTTGGCCATTTATTTATTGAGGAAAATGATCCAATATTACATATCTGTGAGTGGCAAAAGTATGTGAACCTCTAGGATTAGCAGTTAATTTGAAGGTGAAATTAGAGTCGGGTGTTTTCAATCAATGGGATGACAATCAGATGTGAGTGGGCACCCTGTTTTATTTAAAGAACAGGGATCTATCAAAGTCTGATCTTCATAACACGTTTGTGGAAGTGTATCATGGCATGAACAAAAGAGATTTCTAAGGCCCTCAGAAAAAGCGTTGTTGATGCTCATCAGGCTGGAAAAGGTTACAAAACCATCTCTAAAGAGTTTGGACTCCACCAATCCACAGTCAGACAGATTGTGTACAAATGGAGGAAATTTAAGACCATTGTTACCCTCCCCAGAAGTGGTCGACCAGCAAAGATCACTCCAAGAGCAAGGCGTGTAATAGTCGGCGAGGTCACAAAGGACCCCAGGGTAACTTCTAAGCAACTGAAGGCCTCTCTCACATTGGCTAATGTTAATGTTCATGAGTCCACCTCATGGAGAACACTGAACAACAATGGTGTGCATGGCAGGGCTGCAAGGAGAAAGCCACTGCTCTCCAAAAAGAACATTGCTGCTCATCTGCAGTTTGCTAAAGATCACATGGACAAGCCAGAAGGCTATTGGAAAAATGTTTTGTGGATGGATGAGACCAAAATAGAACTTTTTGGTTTAAATGAGAAGCGTTATATTTGGAGAAAGGAAAACACTGCATTCCAGCATAAGAACCTTATCCCATCTGTGAAACATGGTGGTGGTAGTATCATGGTTTGGGCCTGTTTTGCTGCATCTGGGCCAGGACGGCTTGCCATCATTGATGGAACAATGAATTCTGAATTATATCAGCGAATTCTAAAGGAAAATGTCAGGACATCTGTCCATGAACTGAATCTCAAGAGAAGGTGGGTCATGCAGCAAGAAAACCACCCCAGGCACACAAGTCGTTCTACCAAAGAATGGTTAAAGAAGAATAAAGTTAATGTTTTGGAATGGCCAAGTCAAAGTCCTGACTTTAATCCAATTGAAATGTTGTGGAAGGACCTGAAGCGAGCAGTTCATGTGAGGAAACCCACCAACATCCCAGAGTTGAAGCTGTTCTGTACGGAGGAACGGGCTAAAATTCCTCCAAGCCGGTGTGCAGGACTGATCAACAGTTACCGCAAACATTTAGTTGCAGTTATTGCTGCACAAGGGGGTCACACCAGATACTGAAAGCAAAGGTTCACATACTTTTGCCACTCACAGATATGTAATATTGGATCATTTTCCTCAATAAATAAATGACCAAGTATAATATTTTTGTCTCATTTGTTTAACTGGGTTCTCTTTATCTACTTTTACGACTTGTGTGAAAATCTGATGTTTTAGGTCATATTTATGCAGAAATATAGAAAATTCTAAAGGGTTCACAAACTTTCAAGCACCACTGTGTATGAAAAATAAATATTGAAAAAGAAATGTATCAAAATTTCCTGGGCCATATTTAATTTATTTTATTTCACTTTTTTTTTTTACAAAAGTATAATTGTAACTAGAGGAGGGTTGCTGGTCGTGTACCCACCATAAATCCCATATCACATCACAACACTGATAGAACACTGTAGCCTTATAATGATGTTTGATATGTAAATAATGTCTGAAGTGGGGTGCAAAAGTTTTCACTTCCCAGCTTAAAGGAAAACCAACACCATTATTGTCAGTTATATAGATAAAAGAAAGAGAGATTTATAAAGATCTGACTTTGTCTGCTTAATTTGTTCCTAAAAGTATTGCCGCTTTTCCACTACCAACGCGGCTGAGTTGGGCTGAGCCGTGCCGTGCTGAGTTGGGCTGAGCCGTGCCGTGCTGAGTTGGGCTGAGCCGTGCCGTGCTGAGTTGGGCTGAGCCGTGCCGTGCTGAGTTGGGCTGAGTCGAGCTGAGTGGGGCTGTTGGAGTTGCATTTCGACTACAACCGCGCTGAACTGTGCTGGCTGGAAGTGGGTGGACACATTGGGTGGAGTTAGCGAAAGTGGGTGGACGTCACGTGATGTCGTTAGGCGGCGCAAACAGTGACATCAGTGACCTTTTAAGCGGTAGTCTCACGACCCGGATAGTAAACAATAAACATGGAGGACATGGAGTCGTTAGTGTTGCTGGTCTTGGTGCTGTGGCTTGTTGTCACCGACAACGCCAACAGATACTGGCAAGAGCGTATAGATGAGGCGAGGCGCATAAGGCTTCAGAAATTCTCGTAATTCTTCTTCTTCTGGGTTTACGGTGTTTACAGATCCCAGCGTGCTCGCGGGGCGTGTGGGCATGTGAGGACACTCCTCCTCACCAATCAGTGCACAGGGGAGTGTCTCCTCACGCCCCTAGCCCCACTCGGCTCGGTTTGGCTCACTTCAGCCCCACTCCAAAACCGTGCGAGTTTTGGGTGCTGAGTAGGGCTGAAGCGAGCCCAGTGGCGCCGCTCTGAGGTAGTCGAAACGCGAGCCGTGTTGGGCTGAAGTGAGCTGAAAAAGGGTAGTGGAAAAGGGCCATATGTAAACTTGTGTGTGTTATATGTTATGTTACCTCTCCGAGAGCTCGTCTGAGCTCTCATCTCTATACTGAATGCTCAGCAGAGCCAGAGACCCTCCTCCCCCTCCTCCAAAGACAGGCTTCACTGTGTCGGTGTCTTTCTCTCCAGTCCTCTTCTCAGTGTCAGCGCACTGATCTCCATTCTGTTCAGACACACTCGTCTCCATCTCTTCGTTCTGATTTAGGCTGATCTCTGCTGTTCCCGATTCGGGGACGACGTCGCCTTTCTCGACAGTCCTAATGGAAGATTCAGGGTGCTGATCTCTGTCCTGTTCAGACATGCATGTCTCCATCACCTCGTTCAGGTTTGGAGTGATCTCTGCTGTACGCATCTCAGAACCAACCTCATGGCCCACAGAGTCTTTCTCCACAGTCCCAGTCGTCTCCATTTGTGTAATCAGCCCTGTTACACCAGGATCAGGTACGACTTCATGGCCTTGAGCTGTGGAGCTCTGTGCGTGTGATTCATCTGGTTTCTCACGTTCAGGTAATGGCTTGTCAATTGCTTCATCATCCACTTGACACTGGAAATTAAAAAATAAAAATAAAACAAAATGGACTGGTGACTCTCAATGCATGTTGTCATTGTTATTAAAGTATTATTAAACTATATTAACTTTAAAAATATTAATTTATTATGAAGATTATATTTTATACTTTGTTCCAGCACTTTGCAGAGTTTATATATCAATAAAAAATAATAAATTAATAATTCAATTTCTTCCCACTCAACAAGTCCCGCCTCCTATAATATGATCTGCTAATCGTATGCTGCCGCCTCTGAGTCGCCGCGTCTCATTGGTGTTCGAGTTATAAGTATGAGTTGTTAGCCAATTGTAATCAAGGAGGCGGGATTTGTCGGAATATATAAGTGAGATGAAGTCAGAAACCCGCTTGTTGAATGCAACTTTTTTTTTTTCCGCGCACGTGCGTGTCGGCGGTAACATGGCGGCCGCTACGTTATGATGTAAACCCCTCACAAACTTAACAACGACCGCGTCTGTGTCAGTTTCTATCACAGGTTAAACTTGTTCTCTAGCTGACACCGTTATTAAATGTAATATTTATTAAAAAGAAACACGATCTGAGCTTCACCGCTACCTGAACACAACACAAACATGTTTCACACTCACAGCTCTCCAAGAGTCTAAATACACCGGACATGACGTCATACACGCTTTACCTGACAGGATATCAATCCCTCAGTGTTTGTCGCCTCCATAGGGTTTAGTATTTTCTTGTTAATATTGTTGTATTAAATGCTGTCTCTAATCAACACTGAGACAACCATGATAGCCGCGCGCACTGCGGACACGCCCTCTACAACGCCACTTCCGGATTGTGCTCCGACGCGTTTTTTATTTCAAATTAAAAGTCGGACTATTTCGATCAATTTTTAAAAATAAAGTATATAATTTATTGTATGCGTTAAGGGGAAAAAAGAAAACGTAACATTCCTTCTTTTTGTCTTTCATTCACGCCGTCCCTTCTTTCTTTCTTCTGCCCTTCAATTCTTCCTTTTCATCCTTCCTTCTTTCCTGCCTGCTTTTCATCTTTCTTCCTTTCCTTTCCTTCTTTCCATCCTTCCATATCATCCTTTCCTTGCTACCTTTCCTTCGTTCCTCCTGTTTTTCATGCCTTCTTTCCTTCCATTGACCCTTCTTTCTTTTTAACTTTCTTCATTTCATCTTTCCTTTCTTCTTTCCTTCTTTTTTATTTTTGGTGTTTCCATCCTTACATATCTTCCTCCTGTCATTCATTCATTCATTCATTCATTTTCTTCCTTCCATCCTTTCTTTCTTCTATTCCTTCCTTCCTCCTGTCATTCATTCATTCTTTTCATCTTTTTTCCTTCCATCTTTCCTTTTTCTTCTGTTCCCTCCTTCCTCTCGTCTTCCATTCATTCATTCATTCATTCATTCATTCAGTTCATCTTTCTTCCTTCCATCCTTCCTTCTGTTCCTTCCTTCCTCCTGTCCTTCCTTCATTCATTCATCTTTCTTCCTTCCTTTCTTCTCTTCCTTCCTTCCTCATGTCTTTCTTTTCTTCCGTCTTTTCATCTTTCCTTTTTTCTTCTATTCCTTTCTTCCTTTACCTTTTTCTTCCCTTCCTTCCTTCCTTCCTTCCTTCCTTCCTTCCTTCCTTCATTAATGAATTAATCCCTCCATAGTGAACAGGTTTAGGAAGTGTCTGGTTTATTAAATCTGTCTCTCTTATTTGAGTTTTAATCTTAGCGTTTTAAACAAAACTCAGACTATGGATGATGATGATGATGATGATTATTATTATTATTATTATTATTATATCTTAATGAACCTCGAAACAGGTTCCAAGGAAACATTTACAACTGCATAAAGGCATATAAAATATATAAACTTGTGAGCAGGGCGGCACGGTGGTGTAGTGGTTAGCACTGTCGCCTCACAGCAAGAAGGTTCTGGGTTTGAGCCCAGCTGCTGGCGAGGGCCTTTCTGTGTGGAGTTTGCATGTTCTCCTCATGTCCGCGTGGGTTTCCTCTGGGTGCTCTGGTTTCGTCCACAGTCCAAAGACATGCAGGTTAGGCTAAGTGGTGGCTCTAAATTGACCGTAGGTGTGAATGTGAGCGTGTGAATGCTTGTTTGTCTCTGTGTGTCAGCCCTGCAATGATCTGCCAACTTGTCCAGGGTGTACCCCGCCTCTCACTCATAGCTAGTTGAGATAGGCTTCAGCTTGCCTGCAACCTTGTAGAACAGGATAAGCGGCTGCAGATAATGGATGGATGGATGGATGGAAAATTGTGAGCACAAAAATTTGTATACCCCTAATCTTGAAAGATGATTCCAACAAAACATTTCAGAGTTGAATTGTGAAGCTGTTCTTTTATTATCACATTTATTAGGCCTCTCACATCTTTGGCTGGAATATGAAGAATGAAAATAATATTTCACAATGGTATGCATTTGAGGCGATTCTAAATTAACTGTAGGTGTGAATATCGCCCAAAGTCAGCTGGGATTGGATCCAGCTTCACCTGATGGATAAGCAGAATATAGATAATGGATGGATGAGTGGATGGATCCTGCAACTTATTTTTGAGTTTTCTATGTATTTAATCATGTCACTTTTAAAAGTTTAGTTTGTGGACACACTTTAATCATTACAGAGCTGCCCTCCTGGGGATCAGTCATCATTTCCGGTTCTTCAGGGCTGCAGTCCAGCACTGTTTAGTGATTTCCTGTTAGTTAGTCCCCAGGTTTAGAGAAGACAGAACAGCTGGTAGGTTACACAGATGTGTTCTGCACTGAACACATCTGTGTAACAGTAAAATACAGCCACAAGAGGGCGACACCACACAGTCTATTATCATTTGACACACAGCACTGTTAAATGCTTCATTCTGACTGACCAGAAAGTGTTGATTAATTTCCTATAACAGCAGCTCTGACAGCTGCAAAGTTTATTTTAATACTTTACTGTTTCTATAGCAGCAGCTCATTCACATTGACTTGTATACTGGACACTTTGGATGATTGAAGCCTAATAATACACAGATTCTTTGGTTATTATTTAATAAAGATGTATATTCATGGATATATTCGAGCTGTTTTTTTTTCTCTAATTAGCTTCTTTTTATCACACCATCCTGTTGTTGATTTATTTTCCCCAATAACAGCATGCCCCCAAGTGTTTTATTCCTGACATAAAATTTCCATTCAGAGGACTAAGCTTGACATCTTCCATGTGAAATACAACTGAGTAGAAAGATTTACATCCCTTATGGAAAGAAGAAAAAAGGAAAATGCATCACTATTTTACAGTTAATCTAAAATAAAACCTGAATCAAAAGTTAAAAATGAAAAATTGTTCTGTAACAAGTGTCTGATTCATTTAATAAAAATGTGTACAAACATACATTCATTCAAACATCACTGATGTTATTAAAATATTTAACATCGTACATGCTTTCATACATTTGATGAATAATTTATTGAAATATAAGTGCTGAACATATTAAATACAATGTTCCTTTATTACTTGTGTATATATAGTTTTACTGGGGCGGCACGGTGGTGTAGTGGTTAGCGCTGTCGCCTCACAGCAAGAAGGTTCTGGGTTCGAGCCCTGGGGCCGGCGAGGGCCTTTGTGTGTGGAGTTTGCATGTTCTCCCCGTGTCCGCGTGGGTTTCCTCCGGGTGCTCCGGTTTCCCCCACAGTCCAAAGACATGCAGGTTAGGTTAACTGGTGGCTCTAAATTGACCGTAGGTGTGAATGTGAATGGTTGTCTATGTGTCAGCCCTGTGATGACCTGGCGACTTGTCCAGGGTGTACCCCGCCTTTTGCCCGTAGTCAGCTGGGATAGGCTCCAGCCTGCCTGCGACCCTGTAGAAGGATAAAGCGGCTCGAGATAATGAGATGAGAGATATAGTTTTACTTTTTTAAAAAAAACTTTTGGGACACTCTGTATATGTACAGTATATACAACATTCCATGAAATCGACTCATACATGAGCTGATAGCCGACGAGGCACACAGCGATGAGTTGGTTATAAGCCATGTATGACAAGATTGAGTGGAAAAACTGTTTTATTCTATCCACGTTCACTGGGTTTTGAGAAACGGAGCATTTTTATTTTTATTTTTTGCAAATTCGATAAATAAAAACTTTACACAACACGTCCGACAAAATCATTTCTGCTTAATCGGACTTCTTAAAAACCTATTGATGGCTGCATGAATTGACTTTACTGTTGTTGTTTTTTTGTAGAAAGTGTCGTCTTGCTGTCGTGCCGAGGTATAGAAAAGCTTTAGACGTTTATTTAATTCGTCCTTGGACATTTCAGTGATGTAATTTTCAAACTTCTTTGAGCTTTTGAACAAGTCTAAAAAAAATGCAACAAATTTTAATGCTTAAAGATGAAGAATGTAAACAAACCAGCAAAATGATAGTAGCAGTTTGTGAAAAATGTGATAATAATAATTCTTGAAAAAAAAGATATGTTCTTTCCATCAAATACTTTCATTCCAGATTTTGTTGCTTTTTTTGTATTTTGGGGGGTTTTGTTTTCAAGTAGAATTTTTATTTCATTGTCGGTTGGTTGATCAACATGCTCCGCCATTTTGTTTTTCTCTACTCACAGTATATGAGTTGATAGCCTAATAATAGAGTAGCCATTCAGAGCGTGTGATTGCTCATATCCAGTGAATGTGAATAGAATATGTGTGTGTGTATGTACAGTTAGGTCCATATATATTTGGACACTGACACAAATTTTGGTTTTTTTACCTGTTTACTGAAACCTATTCAATTTATAGTTATATAATGGACATGGACATAAAGTCCAGACTTTCAGCTTTCATTTGAGGGTATCCACATTAAAATTGGATGAAGGGTTTAGGAGTTTCAGCTCCTTAACATGTGCCACCCTGTTTTTAAAGGGACCAAAAGTAATTGGACAATTGACTCAAAGGCTATTTCATGGGCAGGTGCGGGAAATTCCTTCGTTATGTCATTCTCAATTAAGCAGATAAAAGGCCTGGAGTTGATTTGAGGTGTGGTGCTTGCATTTGGAAGATTTTGCTGTGAAGAAAACATGCGGTCAAAGGAGCTCTCCATGCAGGTGAAACAAGCCATCCTTAAGCTGCAAAAACAGAAAAACCCATCCGAGAAATTGCTACAATATTAGGAGTGGCAAAATCTACAGTTTGGTACATCCTGAGAAAGAAGGAAAGAAAGCACTGGTGAACTCATCAATGCAAAAAGACCTGGGCACTCACAGAAGACAACACTGGTGGATGATCGCAGAATAATTTCCATGGTGAAGAGAAACCCCTTCACAACAGCCAACCAAGTGAACAACACTCTCCAGGAGGTAGGCGTATCAATATCCAAATCTACCATAAAGAGAAGACTGGCTGCCAGTGGCACTGGGTCACTAGTGTTTATTGATGATGTGACACAGGACAGAAGCAGCCGGATGAATTCTGAGGTATTCAGAGACATACTGTGTGCTCAAATCCAGCCAAACTGATTGGTCGGCGTTTCATAATACAGATGGACAATGACCCAAAACATAAAGCCAAAGCAACCCAGGAGTTTATTAAAGCAAAGAAGTGGAATATTCTTGAATGGCCAAGTCAGTCACCTGATCTCAACCCAATTGAGCATGCATTTCACTTGTTAAAGACTAAACTTCAGACAGAAAGGCCCACAAACAAACAGCAACTGAAAACTGCTGCAGTAAAGGCCTGGCAGAGCATTAAAAAGGAGGAAACACAGCGTCTGGTGATGTCCATGAGTTCAAGACTTCAGGCAGTCATTGCCAACAAAGGGTTTTCAACCAAGTATTAGAAATGAACATTTTATTTATAATTATTTAATTTGTCCAATTACTTTTGAGCCCCTGAAATGAAGGGATTGTGTTTAAAAAATGCTTTAGTTCCTCACATTTTTATGCAGTCATTTTGTTCAACCCACTGAATTAAAGCTGAAAGTCTGAACTTCAACTGCATCTGAATTGTTTTGTTCAAAATTCATTGTGGTCATGTACAGAACCAAAATTCGAAAAATGTTGTCGCTGTCCAAATATTTATGGATCTAACTGTATACGTATATGCAAGGACACTACATAACCCATATCATATCTCCTGTGCACGTGTGATTATGTTTTTATGCAGACTGTACGAGCTTATCTCTTTCCCTTTATCAGTCTTCCTCTGTGTTATCTGAAATAGAATCCATCGTTCTGCATATCTGCCAAAACCAACATTGAAAATAGCTTCCGTACAGATTTACATTGTTCTTTTTGTGCACTGTGAGCAGATCTTCCATGAGGAATCATCTAAATTGGACAGTGATGGACACGAGACATGTTGCATTCTGATCATCTTGGCAAAACATTCGAGTACTGTTTTCTGCTTCTATAGTCCTGTTAAAATTAACTAGAAAGTCTGATGAGAAAAGAGTTAACTGTGTCACAACTCAGGTCACAACCTGGAAAACAAAATTTGTAGATCATTGGCTCTATTCCAGAAAAGTTCTGATAAGTGTTGTGTTATATTTTTTCACGTATTAACCAAAACTGATAGCTAGAATGGCTAACAGTGCATAAATATACTCAGCAAAAATAAAAACTTGACACTCATTATTTTTCAAATAGTGTTTAGAAACTTTTCTTGAAAGAGTTCTTGTTGTGATTATGGTTAAATGCATTGTCAAGGGCATTACGTCACACATTCATTCTACTGGTCGGGCCTACATAGCACGTGCAAGAGCACTGCACGCTAAAATCACGTTTCCACGTGACACAAGTGACGTGACCTATTGATACACGTGCAATTGATCTCACGGTAGCAGAGTAGAATGTCATCTCAGAAAAACAAGGTTTTATGGTTAATTATTCGTTAATTTGCAATGCCACGACTGTCAAACATTCAGCGTGAACGTGCCATTGGCATGCTGAATACGGGAACATCCGTCACTGACGTTGCGAGGGTTATGGGATGCAGTCAACAGACCATCCATAATCTCCAGACACATCTCCATCAAACTGGCACCACAGCCGACCGCCCCCGTCCTGGTCGGCCACGTGTGATGTCACACGCAGAAGACCGACAGATTGTCTTACGTCATTTGCGTAATCGGTTTGTCACTGCCACATCCACTGGGAATTAATTGTTTGGAGGTCGAGTGACTGCCCAAACCATTCGAAATCGCCTGCGCTCTGCTCTGCATTAAGTTGTGACTCAGAGTTTTTGATCATGGACATTGTTGTCGCATTTCCGGTGGAACCGATTCCATGACAAACATGATCTGTATGCTATAGCATCTTTAATGACACGATAATTGAATACAATCGTTATTTCAAACCTGTTTTCCAAAATGTTCAAATTATTGACTTTGAAACGAGTGTAAAGTTTTTATTTTTGTTGAGTTTACTACTTAACGTTAATGAACATCATGTTTTTTTTTTTCAGAGATAGTACGTGTGTGTGTGTTGAACGTCATCTCATCTCATTATCTCTAGCCGCTTTATCCTTCTACAGGGTCGCAGGCAAGCTGGAGCCTATCCCAGCTGACTATGGGCGAAAGGCGGGGTACACCCTGGACAAGTCGCCAGGTCATCACAGGGCTGACACATAGACACAGACAACCATTCACACTCACATTCACACCTACAGTCAATTTAGAGTCACCAGTTAACCTAATCTGCATGTCTTTGGACTGTGGGGGAAACCGGAGCACCCGGAGGAAACCCACGCGGACACGGGGAGAACATGCAAACTCCGCACAGAAAGGCCCTCGCCAGCCACGGGGCTCGAACCCGGACCTTAAGATATCATCATCTTCGAAGAAAATCAATTTTCAAGAAAATCAGCTGAGAAATTAAATGTTGTGATGTGCAAATTGAAATTAATCCATAGCACACATTTATTTACTGCAAGCTGGCCTAGTGGTTAGCGTGTCCACCTCTTGATTGGGAGATCGTGAGTTCTACTCGCAGTCGGGTCATACCAAAGACCATCATAAAAATGGTACTTACTGCCGTCTGGCAAGGCACGCTGCAATACAGATGTGAGTGGGAGTCAAACTCTCATGGTTACCAGAGGACTAGCCCCCCACTGTAACCCTAGCTGTATAGGCGAGAGGCCGAGGGCTATGGAAACGGAGATCAGCACCACCTCAATGGCCTGCTTAGTACTGGGACAGGAGACTGCCTAGGAAGACCAGGTTCTGGCGTGGGAATGACTTATGACACATTTATTTGGCCTGCAAAGTCATATTTATAGGTTGTTTTACAGTATAATATTTTCAATCCACTGCTCATGCTTCATCACAGAGCTGTGTAACACACAAGAAAGAGCTATCTGTCCTCTTCTATATACATGGGCTCACAGAGAGCGTGGCCAATTTTTTTTTTTTTTTTACCTTCAAGTCAACATGAACGACATGGTATGTGTTCAAGTGGTTTGAATAGGGAAAAAATGGACAAGTGAAAAAAAATTTTTTTCATATCATCAACGACAAAATATTTAAGCTGACGAAAAGAAAATGGAACCGTTAAAGTGCATATTTTGGACCAATTTCATGTTTTTTTATATGAAAGTATGTCCCTTTACACGCTCATCCAGAAGGGTAATTTTGCACAAGGCCATCTGTCTACAGCAGAAAAAAAAAAAAAACGCGTCTGGAAAAATCCCAAGGGAGTCTGGAGCCGGATTCGTGACGTCACCTGCGGAAGCGCCAGCAGGCTGCGCGAGCTTTGCACGGTTTCAGTGCACAGCCTGTGTAGACCAAGCGCTCCCATTTCTCTCTCATTGTCCGGTCTTTTGGGAAACGATGAGTACTAATCCCATCAAGATTGGTGTTGCTACACCCTCCTACGATACATCTGTTAACCATTTTAATAATTATGTGATAACGTTGAAGAAATGTGCAGAAAACCACCAGGTCGTTTTCTCATAAACAAACCAGTGCTGACGTAGGATTCAGAAGGAGGCGTCCCGCACGTGATGTCACGAAAATCAATGTTTGCCGGGAAATCCAAATGCCAAGTTTTTTCAGAGGCGGACCAATTCGCCTCAAATGGCTTGATTTCAACTGGATTTTTCTGGTATTGCGCAAGGTAAAAAAAATGCACAAAATGCAAAATGTGACAGATATTTGACCAAAGTTTAATCTAAAATAGGAGAATTATATTGATCTTGCTCCTGAATTTACCCGTGATATGCAAAGATGCAAAGTTACTACTTTCTACTTACAGTAGGTCTTTCCATCTGGTTTACATATGACATTGATATTCTTGGCCTCCATGACTTTTTGTTCTTGACACAGTAATTCAGGGCTCATTATAGAAAAATATAAGTTCCACAATGTAATCATGACAATGTGGTGATGTTCAAGTATGCGTACTTCATAATTACGATATTTGCAACAAGACTTGAAGACATTGGACTCCTGGCTATAAAGGCAGTGGCATCTACAAGATTAAAACTTGTGGGAGCCCAATAATAGCATAAATTATTTTCTGTTGGACCACTTGGAAGCCACAACTTCATTTCATAGCTGTGAGTTCACACTGCTAAACAGGAACGTCGGGCCTCAATGGAAAATATGGAGATATGTTATCTTAACATGCAAATTGACATAAATGGAATCTGGAGTAAAGTAAAATACACTTATCTGCCCTTATTCGTCCTGCTTATTCGGCTCACTTTGCAGCCATTATACCTATATATTTAGCAGTAGTAAACTGTCATATTATATTATTTATAACATTACAAAAATCAATTTGGCACGATTTCATTTGCAAGTGTTTTGTTTGAAGTTTTCATTTAATGCAACTCTTGATAGTCTTAAACTAAAGCTAATAGAGGCTTTATAAATAAGTTTGACGTGACATGGGTGAGAATATTATGTCCTTTCCATCGAGACGTAGTTGAGTCTAGTGCTTCAAGGAAGATATGATGAAAGTTGCTCCAGCTTTTCTGTTGATCCCCGACAGCTGATTGTAAAAGACCAGTAAGTAATGCAGAAAAAAAACAGTGAGGAAAGAGCGGGATACAGAAAAATACAGTACAACCAGTACAGTGGTGCAATAAGTACAAACAAACATGATTTTGATTCTAACAGTACTTCAATAATTTAAAAATCTATAATGTAGCAAATACAAGTGATTGTTTTTCAATAAGAGCACACCGTGAAGTGCTTTATTTCGTTTATAACATCGCAATTTCATAATGCTGATTAAAAAAATTCTTAAAAACCTATTAGGAAATCAAAGGATAAGAGAGGAAAAGAAAATAAATACATTTTGAAAATATTATATTAAAAAATATTATAAACATGCAGCGGCCACTCCTCCAGGAACACCTCTCCACCCATCCATCCATACAGCCACACAATCAGCCAACCACATGACTCCGATCTCGGCACAGCTGTCAGTGCCAGACTCTCCTGGGAACCCCATGCACAGCAGTCTCTGAAGGAGACCCAGAGCAACTTGAAAAACAAAAACTCCCAGCAAACAGCAGCTCTGCAGGCAGAAAAGCATCTCAAAATGCACAACACACTGAACTCAGAGGCAGGCAAGCTACAACAGCTCCACTCCTATCTGCTGAACTCAAGAATCCAAGGTCACCGTGGGCAAAAGCCCACTGAAACCACAGTCCAAGACTGGAAAAACGTTTGCCTGCTCTTTTGAATTCCAGTTTCTGCAGCAACATGTAACTGGAAGGGTCTGAACACAGCATCAACAGCACAAATCCATGAAGCCAATCTGCCTTCATCAGAGATGGTGGTGCTGTTGGGTTGGGAAAGAGTTTCCCAGCACACATCTGGCTCCTCAGCACTAATCAAGCACTGTCTGAAATCCCCAGCCCATTCGAGCATCGCTGCTGACCATGTGCATCTGCCCCTTACCCCAGGCCTCTGTTCACCATTTCCAGCAAGGTTAAAAAAAATACATATTAAAGTACAAAACATATGGGCTGCACGGTGGTGTAGTGGTTAGCACTGTCGCCTCACAGCAAGAAGGTTCTGGGTTCGAGCCCAATGGCCGACGGGGGCCTTTCTGTGTAAAGTTTACATGTTCTCCCCATGTCTGCGTGGGTTTCCTCCGGGTGCTCCGGTTTCCCCCACAGTTCAAAGATGTGATTAGGTTAACATGGACCAGCCATGGCCAGAGGTTGGGCTGAAGTGCCCTTGAGCAAGGCACCTAACTCCCAACTGCTCCCCAGGTGCTGTAGCTTCTTGGCTTGGCTTGGTTTGGCTGACTAAGAAGATGGATGGAACCTACACTAAGATGCTCCGAGCTGCTCAAAATATGACCTGGCAGCAACATATGGCAAACAAGGACCTGTATGGAAATCTGCAGAAAATATCAACAACAATGATTGCATTTCTCAGGACACTGCTGGAGAAATAAAAATGAAGTTGTATATAAAGTTATCTTGTGGGAACCTACCCATGGCAAGTGCAGTCATGGGCATCCAGCACGCACTTTTATTGACCAAATAGTTGATGACGCAAATCTGGACAAAGAGGATCTATCAAGTGCATTGGATGATTGAGAATTGTGGATAAGTCTGGTTATGAATGTTCGACTGAGGTCACTGCGGTAGGTAGGTGGGTAGGTAGGTAGGGAGGTAGCAGTGGTGAACTATTACTATTGGAGCTGGGACTTCAGCTCAGCCAAAACATAGCCAGACACACCAAAAAAGCAACAGGGCAAAGGATTTTGCAATGGATTAGCAGCGGGCTGCCAGGTAGCTCTGTTATGTGTAGTTGTCGATGTTGATTTTAAAAGTAACTCAGTAAATTACAGAGGGAAAGGAATACTTAAGTCTGAGTGAAAAATACTGGGTCAAGAGTGCGTTGAAGAAGAGTCTGGAGACAGAAAGCTTAGTTTCTCGGTCGTTAGCCTGTGCTTCTTTCTCTCGATAGCACTGGCTTGCTCACTTTATTAGCATTTGCTAAGACTACCAGTGAACGCTACACTGGCTGGAAGGTGACTTCACTGCTACACTGACAGTGCTGACTCACGGTTAAGCTAGCATTGGGCGATATATATTTTTTGCCCTGCCCACTATAAATCACAATCTGATTGGTTAATTCATCTGTCACTTCCTACATAAACATACAGTGGTGCTTGAAAATTTGTGAACCCTTTAGAATTTTCTATATTTCTGCATAAATATGACCTAAATCAACATCAGATTTTCACACAAGTCCTAAAAGTAGATAAAGAGAACCCAGTTAAACAAATGAGGCAAAAATATTATACTTGATCATTTATTTATTGAGGAAAATGATCCAATATTACATATCTGTGAGTGGCAAAAGTATGCGAACCTTTGCTTTCAGTATCTGGCGTGACCCCCTTATGCAACTAAATGTTTCCAGTAACTGTTGATCAGTCCTGCACACCAGCTTGGAGGAATTTTAGCCCATTCGTCCGTACAGAACAGCTTCAACTCTGGGATGTTGGTGGGTTTCCTCACATGAACTGCTCGCTTCAGGTCCTTCCACAACGTTTCAATTGGATTAAGGTCAGGACTTTGACTTGGCCATTCCAAAACATTAAATTTATTCTTCTTTAACCATTCTTTGGTAGAACGACTTGTGTGCTTGGGGTTGTTGTCTTGCTGCATGACCCACCTTCTCTTGAGATTCAGCTCATGGACAGATGTCCTGACATTTTCCTTTAGAATTCGCTGGTATAATTCAAAATTCATTGTTCCATCAATGATGGCAAGCCGTCCTGGCCCAGATGCAGCAAAACAGGCCCAAATCATGATACTACCACCACCATGTTTCACAGATGGGATAAGGTTCTTATGCTGGAATGCAGTATTTTCCTTTCTCCAAACATAATGCTCCTCATTTAAACCAAAAAGCTCTATTTTGGTCTCATCAGTCCACAAAACATTTTTCCAATAGCCTTCTGGTTTGTCCATATGATCTTTAGCAAACTGCAGACAAGCAGCAATGTTCTTTTTGGAGAGCAGTGGCTTTCTCCTGCCATGCACACCATTGTTGTTCAGTGTTCTCCATGAGGTGGACTCATGAACATTAACATTAGCCAATGTGAGAGAGGCCTTCAGTTGCTTAGAAGTTACCCTGGGGTCCTTTGTGACCTCACCGACTATTACACGCCTTGCTCTTGGAGTGATCTTTGTTGGTCAACCACTCCTGGGGAGGGTAACAATGGTCTTGAACTTCCTCCATTTGTACACAATCTGTCTGACTGTGGATTGGTGGAGTCCAAATTCTTGAGAGATAGTTTTTTCACCTTTTCCAGCCTGATGAGCATCAACAACGCTTTTTCTGAGGGCCTTAGAAATCTCCTTTGTTCATGCCATGATACACTTCCACAAATGTGTTATGAAGATCAGACTTTGATAGATCCCTGTTCTTTAAATAAAACAGGGTGCCCACTCACACCTGATTGTCATCCCATTGATTGAAAACACCTGACTCTAATTTCACCTTCAAATTAACTCCTCATCCTAGAGGTTCACATACTTTTGCTACTCACAGATATGTAATACTGGATCATTTTCCTCAATAAATAAATGACCAAGTATAATACTTTTGTCTCATTTGTTTAAAGGTCCCATGGCATGGTGGTTTGTTGATGCTTTAAACGGGCTCATGGAGGCTTCCGGATGTTATATCCGCAGCCTTTCTTGAAATGAACCCTCGGCACGTAAATATAGCCTCCTGGGAGAAAGCCCCATTTCAGCGCTTTTCCCAGTGCGTCATTTTGCTAATGAGAAGCAGGAGGTGGGGAAGGGTAGAGGGTGGGGGCGGGCCATGGGGGGAGGGGGAGGGGCTTGACCAAGCTGCGCACACACATACTCGCTGCTATCAGCGCCTGTAGCCACGCTACTAAGACAAAACCCCGTTCTCCCTCGGACTCCTTTCGTAAACTCAACGTAACACAGAGAACAGAGAGTGAGAGTGTTCGGAGTGGTAGTTTACGAACGTATAATACCCTAGGCTTGAACATGCACTCCATAACCTAAGAGGATAGAAGCAGCAACTACAGCAACATATCACTTATCCAACAGAAGACATGCATTGTGGAGCAATAGTCAAACATAAGCTCATAAGTTACAGTCAATTTCCAGACTAAACTCAGTTTAACAGAGCATGCTGCATGCTCTTTAGTTTTGTAGCGCAGATTACCTGGCTAACTGCAGGAAGCGGTTAGCTGCACAGCTAATGTAGCCATTGCTAGGCTAACGCACCGATTTTAAAACACGGCAAAACGACCAGTTATACACTTACTTGTTCGGTGTTTGTGGCTGATGCGGCAGGGATGCTTGGTACGGACCCAGGCTTCAGTGACAGTTGATGTGCAAAACCTGCCCTGTACTGTCCCAAGTTGTGGAAACATTCCTCAGGAAAATGCTTCCGACAAACATACACCGTCTTAGGTAGACTCGTTTTGACGCGCCATTCTCAAATGTTATAGTTTGGTTTACACATTATGAAATTTCTAGCCACTGGGGTGACTTAAGAAGGTCAGAGTAACTCATTTTAACGTTAAAAAACCTCAGAAAGTGAAAATTTCATGCCATGGGACCTTTAACTGGGTTCTCTTTATCTACTTTTAAGACTTGTGTGAAAACCTGATGATGTTTTAGGTCATATTTATGCAGAAATATAGAAAATTCTAAAGGGTTCACCAACTTTCAAGCACCACTGTACACTGCCATGGCCTTCTGTCCCGGCAATGAAGTCCTAACCAATGAGTGAGCAGCTCTAAACTCTTCTCAGCGAGACAACAAACAAAAAAAATTTCGTTAGATAACTCGATTTTAATGTTTTCAGGACAGTAATCCTGAAGTAAATTTGATAGAAAATGAGGCCAAGTTAGAATTAAAAGAGAATAATTGTAATAAAATTATGAAAGAAATTAAGTATAACATTTGAAACGTTGATACGGTTGGGCTTTTCTGAAGGCCTAGAAGGCCCTGATAGTTTCCCTCTGGTAGGTAGGTATCTTTAAGGCATTATGACTGAAAACTTGTTTTAAATCACATTTTCATGACATCAGTGTTATGAATTAGACATAATGTTTCTACATGGATGGCATGGTGGGTGGTGTAGTGGTTAGCACTGTCGCCTCACAGCAAGAAGGTCCTGGGTTCGAGACCAGTGGCTGGCGAGGGCCTTTCTGTGTGGAGTTTGCATGTTCTCCCCGTGTCTGCGTGGGTTTCCTCCGAGTGCTCCGGTTTCCCCGACAGTCCAAAGACATGCAGGTTAGGCTAATTGGTGGGTCTAAATTGACCGTAGGTGTGAACGTGAGTGTGAATGTGTCGGCCCTGTTACGACCTGCGACTTGTCCAGGGTGTACCCCGCCTCTCGCCCATAGTCAGCTGGGATAGGTTCCAGCTTGCCTGCGACCCTGTAGCACAGGATAAGTGGTTACAGATAATGGATGGATGGATCATTTGTGATAGAAAAGTCCCAGCAAAAGTGAAAGGTAAGTTGGATAAGACAGTAGTGAGACCAGCTGTGATGTATGGATTGGAGACCTTAACAAAGAAACAGGAGGCAAAGTTGGAGGTGGCAGAATTGAGGATGTTAAGGTTTGTGATGGGAGGTTGGACAGGATAAGGAACAAGCATATCAGAAGCCTAGGTCACAACCGGACGTACGATTTTTTGGCTGTGCGATTTTTGGCGTTTCCCAAATTGCTGCGTTTTTTTTTGTTCGTGGAGAAAGACACACGTTGGCCGTAAGTTTGTCTTGCAACCTGAAAAAAAACGTAAGCGCCCGTAGAGTTTGTTTGACATGACAGAGAACCTCTGTGGCCGGTCTGCGGCCAGTCTACGGCTCGAAAATCAGTACGTCACACACACGCTCTCCATGCGTTTCTTGTGT